>NW_016107650.1:732969-763134 GCF_001604975.1 Cebus imitator | reverse complement strand
AAAAAAAAAAAAAAAAAAAAAAAAAAAAAAAAAAAAAAAAAAAAAAAAAAAGATTAAATAACACAAAATGTAAAACCATTCAAATGGAACACTTAAAGCTTAGAACAGAGTGAAATCTAAATAGAGAAACCTCCCTTACAATATTAGTCTGTATATCATATATTTGTTAATACCCATTAACACCTCATTAGAGACTTTGTAAAGCCACAGCCAGAATGTGGCTCATTTTGATTAGCCAAAAGCAAAAAGAAAATATACAATTGCCCCTTTAAAGACACTCTGTTGCATGCTATAACGGTACTTTCTGGACCCTCCATAATTAAAAAAAAATCCTGGATTGAACCTGCTTTTCATGAAAATTATAGTATTCACTCTATCTTATTCCTCATTTCATGCAACTGTGAACGCAAAACTGATTACACTAATTACTGAGTTTAAAGGTTACAACTGCTAGCACTACATTTTGGAAAAATTAAAACCATGGTTTTAGTTATGTTTAACTTGAAATAATGTATAAGTGCTATGATTATGAAACTGCCAACCCTCCTCACTTAGCAGCAGTAAAACCTTTATTCTACTAGATTCTATTATGCCCTTAACAGTAGGCTTAGGTAGCGACTACGAAACCATTAGACAAGGACTATGCAAGTGTTAACCTGAAAAGGGAGAAAAATGACTAAAACCGATGAGAGCAAAGCAGTAAAGTCATATGAAATATGTTATCACTATGTCCACCAGTAATAACAATAAAACCCGCATACACCAACGACAGAGTAAAGGCACTTTGCCAAGTACTTTCAATACATTAATTCATTTCCCCTCACAATTTTAATTCTACACAGGAGGCACTACTATTATCTCCATTTTAAAACTGAAGAGACAAAGGCACAGAAAGCTTAAACAACTTGTGCAAGGCCACGAGGCATTTGGCTCAAGAATCCATGCTCTTCACAACTATATTATGTGCTCTCAAAAATATCAAGTGAGCCAGATGCAGTAGCTTATATCTGTAATCCCAGTACTTCGGGAGGCCGAGGTGGGCAGATCACTGAGATCAGGAGTTCGAGATCAGCCTGGCCAACATAGTGAAATCCTGTCTCTATTAAAAATACAAAAATTAGCCGGGTGTGGTGGTGCATGCCTGTAATCCCAGCTACTTGAGAGGCTGAGCTAGGAGAATCACCTGAACTCAGGAGCTGGAGGTTGCAGTGAGCCTAGATCACACCACTTCACTCCAGTCTAGGCGACAGAGACTCCGTCTTTAAAAAACAAAAAACAGACCAAAAAAAACCTGCACGTGGCCGGGCACATTGGCTCACGCCTGTAATCCCAGTACTTTGGGAGGCTGAGGTAGGTGGATCACAAGGCCAGGAAATGGAGAACACCCTGACCAACATGGTGAAACCCCATCTCTACTAAAAATACAAAAATTAGCCGGGCATGGTGGCGAACGCCTGTAGTCCCAGCTACTTGGGAGGCTGAGGCATGAGAATCGCTTGAACACGGAAGGCGGAGGTTGCAGTGAGCCAAGATTGTGTCACTGTGCTCCAGCCTGGCAATAGAGTGAGACTCAGTCTCAAAAAAAAATAAAATAAAATAAATAAATTTAAAAATCAAGTGATACAGTATGAAGAGATGTTACCAAATTCTTAGCCTTCATGATGATGAAAATCATAGGAATTTTTTTTCCCCAGAAGGAAAAATATTGCTCTATATGTGATCTGCCCAACTTAAAAACAAACAAAACTATGAATTACTTAGAAGAGCAAATGGCACAGGATTTTAAAGCAACAGATTCACAGATTCAGCAAAATACTCACGTTCTAAGTCCAGCATTTTCCAACACCAATTCTTCCAGTCGATTGGACCTACTCACCACCCTCAAGATCTGTTCACAGACGTCAGTGGACTGTAACAGAAAACATTCTTTGACTATTCCATAGCTCTAAAGAAGAAAAACTTTATTGTTATAAATCCATGCAATGCAAAGTTTTAATTAAGTGAAACATTCATTCAATCAACCTTGAAAGAGCATCAACTACTATGCACCACCGTGATGAAGACCCTGGCAATACAATGATATCAAGGAGAAAGTCCCTGCCTTCAGGAGTGTGCCAACCAGCAGTGGAAACACGCAAGAAGAATGCTATGGTCAGAGTCTGTGCTCCCCCATCTGCCAAAATTCAGAGTTAAAAACCTAATCCCCAATGTGATTGTTTCAGGAATTAGTACCTTGGGGAACTGACTAGGTCATGATGGTAGAGCCCTCATGAAGAAATCAGTGCTTTTGTAAAAGAGGCCCCAGAGCTATCTTGCCCCTTCCACCAAGTAAAGACACAGCTAAAAGACACCACCTGTGAACAAGAAAGAGTGCCCTCACCAGACACCACATCTGCTGGAGCCTTGATCTTGGACTTCTCTGCCTCCAGGACTGTGGGAAATAAACCTGTTGTTTATAAGCTACCCAACTATAGCATTTTGTAATAGTAGCCTGAACGAAATAGGATAAAAATACACAATTATAATAAAATAATAAAAAGGCCATTTTGGTAGTGCTATGCATACACAGACGTGCACCTAATCCAGGCTCGTGAAACTAAGAGGACTTCCCGAAGAAAGTGACATTCAAAACACAGAACTGAAGATCAGGTGTTAGTGATGATGCTAATGATGAAAACATCTTTGCTGAGTTCTCACCATGTGCTAGGCACTGAGTTAAGCCCTCTATGTGTACTTCATTGTAAAACCATTAAAGATTTGTATTCCACTTTCATAGATAAGAAAATTAAGATTTAAAGAGGTCGCTGGGTATGGTGGCTCATGCCTGTAATCCAAGCACTCTGGAGGCCAAGGCGGGCGGATCACCTGAGGTCGGGCATTCAAGACCAGCCTGACCAACATGGTGAAACCCTGTCTTAAAAAAAAAAAAAAAAAAAAAAAAAAAAAAAAAAAAAAAAAAAAAAAAAAAAAAATTAAAGATGTCATGAACTTCAATAGGAAGGCTCAATAAGTGATTGATGAACGCTAGCTGGTACTGGGATGTTCCTGCTGGAACATAAACAGGATAAAGTGGGAAATGACCTAATGATAGGAAAGAGTTTAATAAATAACTGTCTCATGTTAATAAACATTATGTTTTCGGAAAAACATTAGGTAATTATATAACTATTATGCCTCTATGTTAAACAAGATTGCAATTAAAACGAATAAAACAGAACAAAAATTTGAGGGAATAATGAAAAAACAGTTGTTCCCTGGTGGTAGAATTGTGCATATTTTTTTTCTTTAAAATATTAATGCTTTTCTATTTATTTGTAACCTGCTTCATTCAAAAACTAATTTAAAGTAGTTCTTAAACTTAATATTACTTATACATTAAAAACTGATTTTAGGCCAGGTCCAGTGGCTCGCGCCTATAATCCCAGAACTTTGGGAAACTGAGGAAGGCAGACTGCTTGCGCTTAGGAGTTCAAGACCAGCCTAGGCAACATAGTGAAATTCCATCTCTACAAAGTATACAAAAAGTAGCAGGGTGGGGTAGTGGCTCATGTCTAGTCACAGCTATTCAGGAGGCTGAGGTGGGAGGATCACTTGAGCCTAAGAGGTCAAGGCTGCAGTGAGCTATCATCACACCACTGCATTCCAGCCTGGGCATCAGAGTGAGACCCTGTTTCACATGCTCACGCACACACATGCACACACATACAAAGTGACTTAAACATTTTCCTTGCAACCTAGGGTGTACTAAATACTTCAGGATATTTGGAAAAAAAAAAAAAAAGAGTGAGAGAAAGAAGGCATGTTCTGTGTGCTATAGCATATAATATCAAAGCACTTTCTTTCCTTACATTTCTTTGACTTATTAGATCACAAATACCCAACTGGATTAACCATAATTGAAACAGAATCTGAAATGCGGCAGAAGTTCTCTAGTGAAATATTTTTAAGAAAACCTAACTCGGAAACACCCCAAGTCCCACAGCGTGTAAGGTTCTCATAATTTTCGTTTACTGTTTGATTCCATTCAGCCTATAATGCCATTTTCACACTATTTCTGGGTTTCTAATGTGTTGCACTGAATAAGGAGGAAAGAGAAAAATTAATTCCAATTGACCCGATGCCTGCAATTTACATTATGCTGACAGTGATGATATTCAAAATGGTAACCCCCTTATCAGTATAATTCTTTATCTCACAATATACATATAAGGGAATGCAACTTATTCTGTGTTGTCATGATAAAAAGTGATAACTTAGATAATGTTTTTGCAGAGATTATTCTAATTACCCAGAATAATTCTTGGGGTCATTACCATTTCTGAGCTACCTTGCAGTGCAGCCGGAAAAGTAATTTACCATAATGCTTTGAAGATTTAGAGCCCATTCGGGTAAAAATACTGTAATATAAATTTATTAAAGAAAATGTATGAAAGTGTCTCCGACTTTTATTTAAAATGCCAGTAGGGGAGACGCATAACAAATCATTCATGATTAAAGTAATTCTACTAATTTTTATGGAATACCAATTACCCTGAAAGCATCATTTTCTACAGGGATGAATACATGAAAATGAAACTTTTTTTTTTTTTTGAGACGGAGTTTCGCTCTTGTTACCCAGGCTGGAGTGCAATGGCGCGATCTCGGCTCACCGCAACCTCTGCCTCCTGGGTTCAGGCAATGATCCTGCCTCAGCCTCCTGAGTCGCTGGGACTACAGGCACGCGCCACCATGCCCAGCTGATTTTTTGTATTTTTAGTAGAGATGGGGTTTCACCATGTTGACCAGGATGGTCTCGATCTCTTGACCTCGTGATCCACCCGCCTGGACCTCCCAAAGTGCTGGGATTACAGGCGTGAGCCACCGCGCTCGGCCTGAAATGAAACTTTTAAAGGGAGACACACTCAAACCTTGCTACTAGGTATGTGATAATTCCAACAACATTTTCCAAACGTCTACAGCATTTGCAGCACTACGTGCACGGGTTTAGGAAATTTTTTAAAAACTAGATACAATAGCTCTCCAAGAGCTTGTATTCAGCTAAAAATTGAATGCAAACAACAAAAACTAGAATCACTATAGAGTAATAAACGAACTAGTGCAAACGACAATAAAAAAATTTTTTAACATGGAACTTTAGAACTGAAAGAAACCATTTACATTACCTGGTACCACCATGTCATTCCCTAAAGACTAAAAAAATATGCGACGATACTAGCCAATTTGCCTGCGTTGCAAAGCAGAAGCTGAGCAAGATCCCAATTCTACTGCTTTTTTAATGAATCAAGAATGTTGGCCAAAAACATGGTCTTAATCGCATATTCGGTACCGTCTTTTGTTTTTTTTTTAATCTTTTATTCAAATTAGAAATAGTGACTGCTAATTAGGTGCTAATAGTCGCTTCATAAAGATCAACATCCAGTCATTTTTTTTTCCACACCTTGGCAAAGGAGGCTTTCATCGGGCTAGGAACAATCTTAACCCAAAGAGCTAATATAACTTGAGAAGCAGTCACTTATTTTTTGCCATGCACTTCATGTTTACCAAAATCCGAAGACGTGCTTTTTCACACTGTCCTTTCCTTTGAATGAACCCAGTGTTAGATAGTGCTCTGAGACTGCCCACTTCAGTACCCATCAAAAGGGAAAACATCGTTTCTTTTTAACTTTGGGTGAAAAGCAAAGAATTTAGTATTCTTTCTAAAGATGTGTACAGTAATATCCACAAAGAACATTTTTCCTTTTAAAATACCAAATATTAAAAATATATGGAAACTGTATTTTTGTGTTTCAATCTCAATTAACAGAAAAGCAGTATGAGCAGTCCTCAAATCCTGTCACTCCACTTCCTTCCATCCCAGGACTACCAAGAAAGCATACAAGCACTTACATGCTTTGTTCTGCCAGGACTGAAATGTTTAGGTGCATATCTTATGTCCTAAACAGCTAAGGCAGCTGAAAGGAGATGATACCTGGGAGAGAAAAAGACAGAACGGCAACAGCAACCGCCTGGACACCTTCCTGTAATTGCAGGTTGGGACAATCTCCAAAAGCGAGATATCCACAACCTTCTTGAGACCCCATTTTGAAACTCAAAAGCTTATGTGACCGTTCGAATGAGCCAGAAAAACTGACGTGGTAGCAAACCATTGTTCTCTCTGATACCACAATCCCTGGACTAATCTCCTTCTCGTTCCTCCAATGGCTCCCCTTTCCCACCTGTACTCTTTGCTGACTCAGTCCTGGAAATGGCCCCATTCCAGCAAGCAGCAAACAAGGGACTTCTATTCTTAGACAGCTACCTGTTTGCTCCCAGAGGGCTCACTTGGTCCCCACTCATGCCAATCGTCACTCCATCATGATTGCTCAGACACAACTCTTGTTGGACTAATATAGTTCACATAATTCATACTCACGTATTTGTTCATTTCTCAACCTCTTTGATAACTTATTAGACATCTACTTATTAAACCAATTTTTATTAAATCGCTACTAGGAGCCACACACTCTGATAAGCACTGGCTAGAGATGAATAAGAAATGGTCGCAACTAGCTCACAGTAACAGGTATGCAGGAAGCTGAGGCCCTGGAAGGTCAGGTAAGTTATCTAAGGTAACACAGCCTTGTAATAAAAATCAGAATCTGAAACCGAGATTTCTGATTCCAAGTCCATACATTTTCCTCTACCAAATTGGCTCTTAAGGGACCCCAAATGAGTTCAGTCCATTTTCATGCACATAATGTTTTAAGCCACCCCTACCCCAGGCAAATTCAGAGCACCAAGTCACCTGCCCACTGGCCAGTTTCAACCCTCCATCTCCTACACAACCACATCTCAATCCAGGTCTGATGTATTCACTATGAAAATCTTAAACCACACACTCTATGACCTCTAAAAGTTGGAGGCTTAAACATAAGAGTCTCCAGGAAAACATATAAATTCTTTCTTATCCCATAGCAAACACCAGAGAGTAAATTTATGGATAAGCATCTGTCCATACGACTGATATGAACTGGTAAAAACCACAACACAGCATCTTATTTCCGCTAATAAAATAGATCAAATAGCTTTCTTCTTCATACCTTATGAAAACTAACAGATTTTACTTTAATTTCATTTTGCTTTCACATAAATCTACCCAAAAACCCATCTAGAAAATCAACTTAACTATCATTGCTCAACCAGAGGAAATCTACCTGTTAATGTCTTCCTAAATTCTTAGGAAGGGAAACTTTGTGGAGACAGAATGTAACGCAGGAATATAAAATCTGCTATTTGCAGCTGCGCAAATGTAATTTTAACAGTTTTTGTCAACTGATTGAGTTTCTACTAAAGGCTACACTAAAGCTATCTTTTTTGTTGTTGTTGTTCATCTTCTTAAATTGTCTGAAGCAGCTGAATACATGAGGATATACTTGGAAGCATCTCATATTACAAAAGTTACTAAATGTTATGCAAATCATTTAAAGAAAAATATCTCCTCAAGAAATAAAATATATACAGCTTAACAGTACAGTAAAAAAAAAAAAATAGTGTTGGGTATTTTTTTTTTTTTTTTTGACAATTATTGGGTTTTGAAATTCAGCAAAGCCAAGCAACATCTGCTGCATGTTTGATTACTTACCAGTTTTAGATCCTTGGAGGACAGCTTTGTGAACCACTGGTTGTATTCCAGAGCAGCAATGATGGGTATTAGGTCCCTGGAAGCAGAAAAAACAAAGTGCGTGAAAGTGTTCTTACAGGAGCCGTGCTGACGCTTCATTTTTAGTCCATGACATCCAAGTTCACTTGTTAATTTCTATTATTCACAAACATCTAGTGCTATTTTGGCCACTAGACAACAACTAAGTTCTCAAAGAGAGACGTTCAAAGTTCCCAAAAGTTGAAGCAAACTGCCTCTAGGGACTCTATTTCCGAAGGAAAAGAGGCTGGTATCAGAATTTGCTTGAAGAACACCCTTGCTCTGAGAGAAATCATACCTCTAACTCCATACCAATTACAAGTCCTATTTCTTTACACCTCTCCTTCATAAAATCTTTTTTTTTTTTTTATTTTTTTGAGACACGGTCTCATTCTGTCACCCAGGGTGGAGTGCAGTGACTGAATCATGGCTCACTGTAGCCTTGACTTCCCACACTCAGGTGATTCTCCCACCTCAGCCTCCCAAGTACCTGGGACTACAGGCCCATGCCATTACACCTGGCTAATTTTTGTATAGATGAGGTTTCACCATGTTGCCCAGGCTGGCCTCAAACTCTCAGGTTCAAAGCATCCACCCATCTCGGCTCCCGCAAAGTGCTGGGATTATAGGTGTAAGCCACAGTGCCTGGCCTCCTTCCTAAATTCTTCAACCATGAATTATCTCATATAGTACTCTCTAGTCAGAGGAGTTCATATTGCAAGCAAGGTACTGCCCACCCTGACAGTAAGTGGCACTGGATGGATTCCCAATGCTTAGCAAGTATTTTGCAAACATTTGGTCATGTTTTTATTAGCTCTAGTAGTGGTTACATCCATAAGATAGCCCAGGTGCATTTTTGTCTTAGGCTTCATATCAGCTCGCTGACCATGGAGTGAAGCTATCTGCATGAAAGATCTGCCTCCATTCCAATTTTGCAGCCTAAGCTCCCACAACTCATCCAATGCTCAAGACAAAAAGCTGACAACTCGTTACTCATCTAACATGATAGTGCAATTTCACATTCAGAGTAATCTTTTACTGCTCTGTTCAGTTATGAAAATCTATGTGTCCTTAAATGCCACTATCACACAGCATCACCTCCTTAAGTCCTCCCCTGGTCCAACCCTACCTCTCTATTTAGCACTTATTTACTTTATCTTATCGTTTGTTGCTTTAAGCATCAGTCCCCTACCACCCTCAACTGTTGAGTTCTTTGAAAAATCAAGACTTTGTCTACTTCAGTTTTTTAGCTTTAGTGAGGCCGTATCAGTGCGGGACAAGTGGCAGATACTCAAATTTTTACTGAAATAGAAAAGAAAGGCAGAAGGTGGAAAGAGGTCTGAGACGCAATACTATCTCATAGCTGTGGGTGATGGTCCTAGGCTTGGCACTCTGCATAGACCGGCTCATTTAAATCTCAAAACAACCCCAGGAGCTAATGTTGTTTACATCTTACAGATGAAGGAGCAGATGCTCAGAAAATAAAGTGAAACTAGGCCAAAGGGACAGAACGACAGTCAGAACCCTGGCTCTGAGGCACCACGTGTGCAGTTTCAACAGACACGCTTTCAAAAGATGAGTTCCCACAGGTAACAGGAAAAAAAAAAAAAAATCCAGAGAAACAGGCAGATTCAGTCACGTGTTTCCACATCCCAGGTTTTCTACTGACAAGCCTCTTTACTAATTTTCCCTAAGTTTAAATTTTTTTTAAGTTTTAGATTAAAAAGGAGAACAACAATTCTTTCAACAGTTGTTTTACAGTCTTCACTCTCTTCGTCCCTCCACTGACCACATGCTCTGTGCTCACGACAGCTCCCTGCATCTCCCCCTACTGCCTAATTGCAGGCTGTAGCTTCTCTACGGGTGAATTCCGTCTTATTACAGAGTGCCCCCAAAGCCCACACTGAGAGTTCTCTTGCATATTTCAACATTCAGAACTATGGCAAAGCAGTCTCATCTCATCTTTTTTGTGGATTTAATGTCAAGGAGTGACCACACCTCAGAACCTCTTTCTTGTGTATTCTGTTCTGTCACATGATCTAATTTGAAGTATAACTGGCTTTTGTCATAGATGAAGTCATTTTCAGGAACTTAAAGGCACGTCATTTTATAGAAACAGGTTTTACATGAATGAATGGGTAAAACAGCATCATCTCTACATACAATACTTAACATCAAAAATGCTTATGGTACAATGTTACGTTTTTAAGACATACAGCATTCTAAAGTGTACATTTGTGTGATATAATCAATAACTGTAATAAAGTCTACACATAAAATAAGATATAAATGCTAGCAAATAAGCACTTTTTTTTAAGAAAAGAAAGAAATACAGCCAAATGTGATAAGGGTACCGTGCTAGCGCTCAAGGCGACATTAATTTCTTCCAACAAAATTCTTAGTTTTTAAATTTTTCTGTGATTCATATTGATAATCCATTTTACAAAATTAAATCTTCTACAAATGACATAAACAACATTTTGCTCTAGAAAAAAGTATTTATGAGGACGATGGAAACTAAGCATATTGGCATGGTTTGCCTACCCTGTTTCTCTAAAGCATGTTAATGTATGGGCTTTGTAATGTTAAAAAACAACTAGAAGGAGACAATCGCATATCATACTCAGTAAATATTTATTTAGTCCTTAGTACTAGGCAAGGTTATTAGGTTCTGAGAGCTAAGAGATGAAAAAAGTGTAGCTCTTGTTCTTCTTCCGCACTCCAGTGATAAAGAAAAGCCCCTACTCAACCATCTGTTGTACAATGGGGGGAATGTTGAAAAAAAAAACAAAAAGCCCTAAGAGCACAGTAGGACAGCAAGTAATTCAGCCTGGAGTAAATGAGGAAATGGTTCACCCGCTTAAAAGATCAGAAGGGAACAAACCAGCCGGGAAGACAGGAACAGAGTACTTTAAGAAATTTGGAATAGCATGTACAATGGCATGAGAACCTATCCAGCAATTCCATCCATTCTTATGTTCAACAAATGCCAACCATCCTGCATCAATCACTGGGCCTGATGCAAAAATGAACACAGAAAATGGTCACCCACCCCCCTGTAAGACTGATGAACTGGCACAGCCTAGCAGGAGGCTCAGGAAGGAAAAACAGCTATAATACGGTGAAACGAGCCCCAGTGATGTGGGGGAATACAAAATACTATGTGTGCATACAAAAGGGGTGCTAATCAAGACAAGTTAGTTGTGAAAGAGGATGTTACTGAGCCCTCAGAGATGAGGGAGTGGGATGAGGCACATGTTCTAAGCAGAAGAAATGGGCAACAGAGTGAGGTATGGCTTAGTCTAAGAGTTTTTAGGTCTCCGAGAAGCATGATAGGAAAAGAAAAAAATTGATGAACTGGCCTTTATTCAAAATTAAAATCTTTTGATCCACAAAAGATGTTAAGGAAAAGACAAGCCACATTCTGACAGAAAATATTTACAAATTCCATTTCTGAAAAACGAATTATATCCAAAATGCATAAAGAACTTTCAAAAATTAAAAATCACCCCAATTTTTTTAAATAACCAAAAGATCTAAACAGACACTTCACTAAATAAAATGTATGCATAGCAAACAAGCACAGGAAAGGATGCTTCAGGATTATTGGCCATAAGAAAAATGCATTAGGGAAATATCAAACAGAGATGCATGGTTTAAAAAAGAGGAAAAAAACTGGCAATACCAAGTTCTGATAAGGACATAGAGCAACTCTCAAATGTGGCCGATGAGAATGCAAAATGATACACTCAGTGTAGAAAACAGGTTGACAGCATCTTACTAGGTTTAACAGACACCTGACATCTGACCCAGCAATCCCACTTCTAGGAAATCACCCAAGAAAAATCAAAATTTATGTTCACATAAAAATGTAGATAATTATTTATTTTTAAGAGCTACATTCATGATTACCAGAAACTAAAAACAACACAGATGGCCTTCAAACTACAGGACTGTCAGGGCTAGATTAGAAAAGGTAATACAGCTTCTATCCAGCTCTCTCTCACGGCAAGCTCACCCATGGAACCCAGCACTGCCTTGTTGGGAGGAAGTCCAGGCCACATTCTCAGCAGACAGCCAGCATCACGCACCAGACACATGAATGAGGAAGCCTTCATGTGTCTCCTGACTGTTCTTGCTATGACCATTAGGTTTGAGGTACTTTGTTACATAGCAATAGATAACCACAACACTTAGCACCTAGAAATAAGACCTGAAAGCTACAGTTAGGGAGCATGACAGCATGCATGCAAGGTAGTCACAGAAAGCTTTTAAACAGAAATGTTTCAGAAAGTTAATTTCTGCAATATCAGTGGGAAGCATCAGAGGCAGGGAAACAGTCTCTGCAATGCAGACACGATGTATCAGACACATGGGAGGAGTTAAGGCAGAAGGTGGGTTCAGAGGTTAGAACGAGGGCCAAGGCAAAAGAATTCTTTCCAAAATGATTTATAGCTGTAATGCAATGCCAAACAAAATAGGCATACTTTTGTGATGAAACTATAAAGGAGCAAAACAATTACTGGTATCATTATTATAACTGGGTGGTGAAGGCGGAGAAGGAGGGAACCGTGATCGAAAACTGATATATGCTAAGTCTTTTAAGTTGAGGCAGTAGCCTATTTCTTGTGTTAAATGGTGAACATAGTGGTTAAATTTACAGTGATTTGCATCCTGGGACCTATCTGCACAATTTTCTCCAAGGAGACAGGTACAAGGACTGCCTTAGCAGCATTACAGATAACAGACAATTCACTAACCAAAATGTCTCACCAACATTCAGTAGAATGGATAAATTATGGAATGTTCACACCTTGGGTATTGAAATAGAAACAAAAGTAATAAATTACAGCTACAAGTACCAACATGTAAAACCTTAGTTTCTCCAATGCTTAATACTTCTCAGTCTGGTTGCAATATGCTGAGAATGAGGGGCTTGCACTGTAAGACCAAGTGCTCAGGAAGTACTTCAGCAAATGCTTTATGTAAGAGGCAAGATCTAGTCTACAGTGACAATCAGGACCCCTAGAATTCATTACCCTCTGGGCATCAAGCCACCATCACAGCCAGAACAAACATGAATTCCAAGGATCAAGGAAACTCAGGCCTGCATGGAACAAACAAGTTTGCATAAAATAAATTATGGAGCCCGTAATAATCAAGACTCTGATGAGGTCTCGTTTTAACAGAAATTACAAAATACACAAGACAGTATGTAACTAATCTCACATCTGAGAGTTCATTTTCCTGGATGGCTTTCTTAGGACACAGTAATAAGTGAGCACATAAGCAGATCATGAATAAATATTTAATCTGACATTTGCATGGACGTCCCTACTGCTGTGCTGATACCAACTCACTGCAAAGGGCTACCTGATTTTCCCTGACGGAGTCTATGGCAGGACTGACCCTTCCTCGCGTTTTCACTAAGTGCTGACGCAGTTAACTGACATAAGATGAAGGGTTTCCAAACATCAGCCATTGTCATATTAACTGATTTCTCTTGGTAGGAAGTTGTAACAGCTTTTCACCATCTTCAGTCCTTGACATTTATTGTGCATCCCCCACTGTGTTTTGCTTTGACAGCCTAAGAAACTCCTAATTATAATATAACTTTTGATCTGAAAAGTCAAGTCAGCCTTAAAAGGAGTTGTAACAGTTGAGGGTGCCCTCTCCTGAGTCCTGGCAACAAGGCAACATAGAATTCTCCTGTACATTTCCAAACATTACTTCTACCATTTCCTTAAAATGGTGGCAAAAACATCTTAAGACTACAAACCCCAAGGAGTAAGATCCAGTATTAACATCTTTTAGAGCCACGTGGCGCAGTTTCTCACAAGACACTGAAGAGAGATGAGACAATTAATATTCACTAACCTTTTTCCTGATATAGATTTACTACACATAGAGCTTTTTCGGTTTTGTTGTTAAACGAATTACTGGTTGGGGAGTATAAGAAATGTTGGGATCCAGGTCAGGTGTGGTGGCTTACACCCGTAACCCCAGAACCTTAGGGAGTGGAGGCAGGTGGATAGCTTTCACACAGGAGTTTTCAAGACCAGCCTGGGCAACACGGTGAAATCCCACCTTTACAAATAAATCATAAATGTTAAAAAATTAAAAAAATAAAAATTAGCCAGGCATGGTGGTGCATGCCTGTAGTCCCAGCTACTGAGGAGGATGAAGTGGGAAGTCAACTGAGCCCAGGAGGTCAATGCTGCAGTGAGCAGTGATCGAGGTACTGCACACCAGCTGGGTGATACAAGACCCTGTCTTTAAAAAACAAAAAGAAAAAGTTGAGATCCTTATTTATCATGTCAGTTGACACTTCAGAATAATCGAAACCTTCCTTTAAAACTCAAAAGAATCAAGATTTTCCTCTTATATCTTTCCAGAAGAAAATGTCATCATAAAACTAATAAAATAAGAGCATCACAGAAAAGAACCATAAACTAGTTTTTGGAAATCAAAAATTTTCTGTAATATAGGGATTTTTTAATTTTAATTTTTTATTTAATTTAATTAATTAATTAGTTAATTAATTTTTTGAAGATGGCGTTTCACCATGATGGCCAGGCTGGTCTTGAACTCCTGACCTCAGGTGATCCACCCACCTCGACCTCCCAAAGTGCTAGGATCACAGGCATGAGCCACCACGCCCAGCCAATTTTTTTTTTTCAATTAAGA
This sequence comes from Cebus imitator, assembly GCF_001604975.1. Lineage (NCBI taxonomy): Eukaryota > Metazoa > Chordata > Mammalia > Primates > Cebidae > Cebus > Cebus imitator. The sequence goes on along the minus strand of NW_016107650.1, from coordinate 748,769 downwards.
AAATTTGTCACATTAGATATTGTTCATTTAAAAAAAGGGAAAACCTTTTAGTATATGAAACTAGCAAGCAATTACTTGAACATTTTTATGTATTAACACAAAGTGCTTTAAATATATTTATCCATATAGTCTACATAATTACCCCAGAAGACAGATATAATTATTAACCCCATCTTACAGATGAACACTGGGAAGATACAGGGAAGTTTGATACATGCACAGTTACAAGGCTAGCTGAGGCAGAGCCAGGATTCAATCCCAGCCAGTGTGACTCATGATCCCGTGTCTTAACCACTGTGCTATCATCTCACTAGTGACTAACATGCCTCCCTCACCATCAAAAGAGTCTTCATACTCTGCAGAGGAACCCAGGATGTATAATATACCCACAGATTTTCAGATCACCATCACGATTAACCAATCATTTGGTTTCTAGTTTTTACATATCTTTTTTTTTAAGAGATGGGGTCTCGCTATGTTGCCCAGGCTGGAGTGCAGTGGCTATTCACAGGTGCGATCCCACTACTGATCGGCACTGGAGTTTTGACCTGCTCAGTTTCCAACCTGGGCCGGTTCACCCCTCCTTAGGCAACCTGGTGGTACCCTGCTCCCGGGAGGTCACCATGTTGATGCCAAACTTAGTGCGGACACCCAATGGCATAAGTGCACTACAGCCCAGAACTCCGGGGCTCAAGCTATCCTCCCACCTCAGCCTCCCGAGTAGCTGGGACTACAGGCACGTGCCACTGTGCCCAGCCTTTTTTTTCAGACAGAGTCTTGATCTGTCACCCAGCCTGGAGTACAGTGGCACAATCTCGGCTCACTGCAACCTCCACCTTCCGAGTTCAAGCAATTCTCCTACCTCAGCCTTCAGAGTAGCTGGGATTACAGGCATGTGCCACCATGCCCAGCTAATTTTTTGTGTTTATAGAAGAGTATTAAGATGCATTCTGAAGTGACAATTGTACAGTCCTCTTTTTTTTGAACATCAAAAATAAACTGCTAATACATGGGGGCTATTTTATAATAAAAAGTTAAAATGCAAAAACAAAGAAGTTGTCAAGGGATTGAGAGTCTAGATCTCTTGCCAAATTCTTTGCTACTTTAGTTTCTAAATAACCTATTAAACCTAGATAATCTAGTTCTGATCCCATCTTTCTGAAATGCCTGCCTTTATAAGAATTTACTTTTCCTAGTTATTATCAGTCCAAATTTCTATCCTCAGTCCCTTTCTCCTGCCTGCCATCTCCCTGAAATTTTAAAAACACTGTGACTTTTAAATAGACAGTGTTAAATACACCAGGAAAGTGTTAAAGAACAAAAATACTGATGGATTTGAAGTACATCTAGCAAGCCCCACAACCTGCAATGTGAGAAAAGCACACACAGAGAGAGAGCAGTAATTCAATGAACACCACGATTATTTTTAGCATATCCACATATCACAGAGTGAAGATTTCCCCCTAATAAATCTTACAAACATTTACGGGCTCAAAGGAGGTGTTTTAATGCAAGAATGCAGCCCTGCCACTCTTCATGTTCCACACATGCACACAATGGATTATGCACGCCTGTGGAAAGGCTGGTAAAACTCAGAGCCCAGCACTGTCATTTCAGGATGTATTCATTTGATAGTCTTTTTGGGAATAATTTAGACTTTTCTCCATTCCATCTATTTTGAAAATGGGATTTGGAGAGCTTTAAAAAGTTAAGAATGCCACAAATTAGCTATCCCTTCCTGCCATCCTAACTTACATAGAGACATGTCTTGTATATTATTAAATTATTGGTGCAACCACTCACCGACCCTACGAAGGATGTAAACACCTAAAACAGTTTGCAGACGAGGACATTCTTAGAGGTCTAAATGGTGGTCTCTACATTTTTTGATCATTCATTCCCAAAAGCAAAGAATTTCGAGTATTCCCCTCTCTAAAAAAATGTGTTAATCTATAGGTCATATACATGTACTATAGCACTACAGCTTAATATTAAGCACAGTATAAAACATACACACACTCACAAATAAAAATGAGAAAAAAAACAGACAAAAAACAAGTTCAACCATTAGCATCACATCCCCAACATATCATCATCTTATTCATCCCACAGAGTTCATCAGGTTGAGGACCATTGTTCTACAGAACTATTGAGACAAATTCAGGAATGGAAATAGAAACCAATGCTGTTCACACCTCATTCCACCCTCCAAAGAGCAATGCTTTTTAAGATGAGACACGGAATAAATAAATGGAGCTTTGACTAAAAAGAATGACAGCAGTGTCCTTAGGATAACCTTGCCAAACATAACCCACACTCACAACTCTTTCCTGATAGTATCACACCCAAGAATGTCACCTTGATCAATAAGAAATATGGCAACACAAAAGCATGAATCTGCTGCCTGGACTCTTATGAGCCAAGTTGAAGCTCAATGATGCATGTCATTGAGTCTACAAAGAATTGATGAGATTAGCTCCTCTTAAAAATCTTGCAGGTACAAGAGAAATTGATGTAGTTAAAGCTATATATTTTCTTTTTCTTGGCACCATTACCTCTACCTTCATAATTCCCTACCACTCCAAATTACAGTGTAGTTAAATTTTTTTTAACATGTCAGTTCATAGACCTTTGAGAAATCCATGAAAAATTTCTAACAAATTTTCAATCTGTGCTTTCTTTTTTGTTTTTGGCCCACTGATAACCCAAAACAAAATGGAAAGAATACACTTAAATAAAAAGCCAACTAGACATTTTATAAATAACAACTGGAGTGGGCATTTTTCCAAGAACTTCCTAATTACTGCCCTCCAGAGACTAACTGGCTAGATGTAGCATGATCACTGTCATCCTTACTTCTGAACGCTTACTCAGCAGTAACAGTGAGACTGGTCCTAGATTCCGTTCTGATAGAACCATAGTAAATAAGAAAACATCATCGCAACCTTCAAATTGCTTATAAATTACCTTCAAGCACCTAGATAGATCTTATGGGTTTTAGCGAGGTAGCAAGATACATGGAAATAGGAAGCCAAGTTCACCTTGAAAAGAGAACAGCATGCTGGGTATATGATAAAGCAGCCCCAGGACAGGATGATGCAGGTGCCTCTCCATCCTTCGGCCCCAGAGGCTACAGATCACATGATATAAGGACACAGTGTCCTAACACTCGGCCTATGTCTGAAGAAGAGCAGATCCTGGGCAAATCAGAGAGGTGAGGACAGTAATAGGGGCTCTTGCTGATAGAACACTGACCAAGGCACTGCCCTGTCACCACTCCTGCACCTTCTAAAACTATGTCCCACATGTGGTGATGGGGGTCTCACACAAACAGCTGGTTGCTCCATCTGTGTGCTCTCAGATGAGCAAGCTGCCAAGGCCATATTTCCTCTTAGACCTGTAACATTAACAACGGTGCCTCTCCCATGACTCAAATCCCCCACCATGAATCTGAACTGGTCCTGGGAAAATGGTAGTTACAAACCTCTAGGCAGAGGAACATAATGACCCGGATAAGTAAACTAAAAGAAACAAATGGAACTGTATAAGAATCCACACAGAATTTAGCCATGGCTTGAAGCAAGATGGGGTTAAGAATGACATTAAAGCTGTAACTGCCAACCTGAGCATGGTGGTAGAAAATATTTGAGTAATCTGATGGCTTTCTAGAAACAATCCTCTCTCCCTTCCAGGTTTCTGATTTGCTTCACTAGAGCAGATCACTGTCCCTTAAACACCCTTCATTCTTGGACAATGGTTTGACTCTAGAGCATCACATCACACAGCATGAGCCAGACATACACAGCCTAGCCCTCACTGAACCTCCTTTCCAGAAGCACTAACTAATGCTTTTAAGGACTGTTACAAATGGATGTTTCTAAGTATGAGGACTAAATATAATGGCGAGAAAAAGTGGCATGAAAAAATGAAGTTTTCCAATCAGGAGAGCTTTCTTACTGACTCTATGAAACAGACACAGCTTTCTGGAAAGAAGTCTGGCGATAATATGAACTTCACGCATCTCTACATACAAGTGCGTGCAGAGTCTCATTTTAATAAATAAAAATCACAAAAAACCCCCAGAAAAACTCTAATAAAATATAATTGACAAATATCATTGAAATAAAAAGTATAACCATCTGAGACTATAAAATAAATAAATAAAAATCACAAACAAGTTTGCTTGCTTGTATCTGAATTATGTTCAAATAGGGAACATATGGTCAAATATGTGCAAACATGGAGCACAGGAACCAACTGTCATCATGGGAAAATTCAGGTATACATATGACAATGATTGCCCATATTTGCTAACGAACTCCAGCCCAACACACAGTCCCTTTAATGTCTTCTCTGACACCTCCAAATTGTCTAACTCCTCCTCTCCATAACTCAAACTCAATGAGAAAAATACCAGCAGAGGTAGGAGAATGACCCACACCTCACATCAAGTTATGCCACAATGAACCCTACCAGACAACTATACTATTTCAGTGCCGACTGATTCCTTCATGCATTAGCATATTCAAGCTTCTACTACATAGAAATATTCAGCCAATAAAGTTTAACTCAATTAGCAAAATTCTATCAATAAAACCCATCTAAAAGGACTGAGAACACTGTCTTTATATACAACCTGGCTCTAATTTTAGTAGTAAGACGAGTGAAAAACAGTAAAAAAATTTTTGAGTACCATTATTTAATAGTTATTGCATTGCAAAGACTACAAAAGCAATATTTATACACACATTATAAAACAAGGAGAAATATTAAAATGAGTCAATAATAAAGTTCTACTACTTTTTTGTAGCCCATCTTGGATTTTTCTTTGGGTATATACATTCTACATTAGAGGTGGCTGATCTAGAGCAGTTATCAGCAAACTGCAGCCCACAACACCTATTTGTGCAAATAAAGTTTTATTGGAACGCAGCACTAATCATTCATGTATTGCCTAGGCCTGCTTTCAAGCTACCACAGTGGAATTGTATAACTGCAAAAGCAACTGTCTGGCTCATGAAGTCTAAAATAGTTACTATCTGGTCCTTGACAAAAAAAAAAAAAAGTTTTTCAAATCTTCATCTAGAGTCTCAATAATGGCAAATGTCCTTCTAGCTCCTTAATTAAGCAAGAAAAGTAGATGATTTGGGTCTACTCCACTAATGCAGTCTTTACTGATGAACTGAAAATTCTCCAACCAAGGAACTAGTAAATCCTTTTAGAAAAATTCTAAAAGGTTTGACAAATTTCTCATTTTTGAATACCATGCTATACATTTCAGGTAACTGTATTTAGTGGCTTATTTAAATATAGTTTCCATTTGCTGACAGATTAATTAAATATGGTGGGTCAGTTGGTAAATGAGACCACATTAAACACGGTGGATTAGCTGAAAAGTGTGGCACTGACCCTATACATAGCTATCAATGGTATAAAAATCTTTATGGCATAATAAAGTAAACCCAAAACAATGCCTCTAACTGCCCTACAGTCTCTTCACTCCCATAGGCCAGATGTTCTCCTAGGATGATTCTTGGACCCTCAGGGGACCCTGAGATTCATTCAGGAGGTTCACAGGTTCAAATTGTTTTCATGACAACATGACAACAAACTTATCCTTTCACCGTGTCAACCTGTGGATGGAAGGTATAAAAGCAATGGTGGGGAAAACTGCTGGCACCTCAGCACAGGCCAAGGCGGGAATCTTCACTGACACAAGCTCCTAGTTTTTTAAACAAACATCAATTTCATTTTAGAATGTTCTCGGTGAAGCAGTAAATGTTACTCATTTTATTAAATTTTAGCCCTTGAATACAAACATTTTAATATCCCGTGTAACAAAATAAGAAGTATCCTCAAAATGATAAGTATGTTTCCTCTATATATCAAAGCAATCATTGTCTCAATGTAAAGTGTGTGATAGTTGCATTTTTAAGCAGAACCAGCTTCTTGTTTTCAATGGACTATCATGAAAAAATTACAATGTATAGTTATTCAGATTTGGGATTTGGTAGACATACCCTCTAAAATGTAAGAAGCAATCTGATCACTTCAAGATATCACTTCACTTGATAACATGGTTTTTTTTCCAAATAGTAAAGTCGTAAAATGATATCCTTCAAGCAAAAATTTGAATTTTGGAAAACTTTGATCTGCTCCTATGAGCTCAACAGCTTTGAAGTACTTAAAAAAAGCTTCTGATAAGATCAGCCGTGACAGGTAACAAATGTCTGTCTTTTTTCTTTTGCTACTGTACAAGAGGAAGATTCAGACGGCTACAACTCTTCAGAGACTACACTGCAATTCTGGATTTCCTGCCAGGCGGGTGAAAAAATAATTCAAAACGGTATTTTGGGAAGCAAGATGCTGGTGCTGAGATGACATATAGGCAACAACAATCCTCTGTGACATTCCAGTTGTCTAAATGGCACAAAAGATATAGCTGGAATCCCAAATTTCTCTCTCAATTCCAATCAAAGAAAAGATTTATTGGGCTGAAGTTGATTAAGTAGGGATGATCCCTGCCTACCCACAATAAGTAGCAGCACATCCAGGGCTAAGGAGATTGAGATAGGCCAGGATAAATTACCAGACGTTCTGGAACAGGGCCAGGCTCGACTTTGTTACAGAGCAAAATAAATTTGCCAGGTCTACTCTTGCTAAGAGATGTGGGAACCAAATGAAGCTTTTCTCTGAGGCCTGAGTCTCACAAGCCATAGCCCTAAATATATTCAAGTCAAGATCTTAAACCTAAAAGGCTCTCTCATAACTTGGAACGGGTTTCATGACTTTATTAGCACTATCACAAGGCAGATATTGGCAAACTGATTTTCACCAACATATACACATACACCCTACCAATGTCCAATTCATAAAGAAACTCTAAGCTAAAAGTCATATCTTAGAATTTCAGTATACAAGTTCATCCTTGAAAAAACATTCTAAATGGCAATTAGGTAAAATAATACTAAATTTTATTGATAGGGTAAACAGACTTTTGTAGGCCAGATAAGAAACTAAGAATTATATGGTTTTTATGGTAAAATTCAGCACATTTTCTAACTATGAACTCTGGAGTTTGGATACACACATGCACCTCCACACGTCATCCACAGTGATAAACACATTTGAAACTGTAACTTAAAAGGCAAAATCCAGAGATTCTTAGATTCTCCTGATTTCTCTCATAAAATGATTCTTTGGAGATAATGTACAGCCTTAAGTGCCAACGAAGAACTGCAGCTGTGAAAAAAAAAATAGGAGTAGAAGAAAGGAAAGAAAGAAGTGGCTTACCTGTGGTCAAGATGACTAAAATCTTGTAAATTCAATTCCCTGGTATCTTGGGTAAGATAAATTGTATCCACATCCTATTTGAAATATAATTCAGTCATGTAATCAGTCCATGCAGATGATCAAGGATGCAAGAGAGACAGTGAGAATTAGACAATGACAATGGCAGGTTTTTATGTAATCTGAGAAATAAAGATTTTAAGTAAAAAATAAATGAAGGGGAAGAAAACAAAACTAAGCCAGCCAAATATTCTCCAGGAGTGTATGTGCTCACACACATGCACACAGATATTCTTACCCATTGTACTTCTTCCCTGTATGAAAATCCAAGCCAGTCACAAACACAGGCATACATCTGAGAAAATCCACCTGAAACATACAACAAAAATACTGACAGGCTTTTGGCAAAATGATTTTTAAATTAAAATTTACAAACTCAAAATATGGCCGATGTTCACAATGCTGATTATCCTTTTCCTTTTCAGGGGGGAAAAGCAGCAAAGATTCCCCTCCGTGTTCTATAGTAAGTATACAGCAGGATGCAATACAGCTTAAATATAGGACTTTTGTCCACCAATCTAAAGTCTGTGCACTGCTAATTACACCTTGAAACTAATTGCACCTTTACAGTAGCACACTAGGAATAGACTTAACTTCCTGGCAGGGGGATATACCCATCCAGCTATTCACATTTCAGTTTTAAAATGCATGCTCACCACAGGGGCCCTGCTCAGCCACAGTCTGGCTGTCCCACAGAGACTGGAGGCTAGCCAGGCGCTCAGATGGCTCCATGGAGACTTTTTTCATGATTCTCCTAAAAGATCAACAACAACGCATTTCACAAATCACGTTTTTCAACTGCAGATATCAATATATTTTGTCACATTCCTTTTTTTTAAAACAAAGATGAGTATCACTTCAATTTCAGTAAATATAATTTTATTTTTTGAGTACTAGAGAGCTAGAAATCTAGAAAACTTAATAAATCTCTAACTTTCCTTTGTAGATGAAAGGTATTTGGCAATATAGTCTTCATTTATAGTTTTGTAGTGTTAGATTTTGTTACAGTAGTTTGAAAATATATTCCAGCTTATGTGTATACCAAATATAAATTACTTATACACACAAGCTAATAATGATAATGTACAAAGAATTAAAGTAAAAATCTCTTCTGTCCTCCTATAGTGCCCTGCAGAGATGTCCATCAAGAAACTGATCAAGTCATACTGGAATAGTTGTTCCTTTTGCTGTCTCTTCCCCTGGGCCATGGTTCTTCTGAGGCAGGAAACATGTGCAACTCCTTCCAACTCCCATCTCCTCCTCAGAACCTAATAAAGTTCTTGCCCACACATGCAGGGACAAGACAGAGTAGTGGTTAAAAGTACAGCCAACTAGCCGGGCACAGTGGTTCATGCCTGTAATCCCAGCACTTTGGGAGGCTGAGGTGGATGGATCTCCTGAGGTCAGGAATTCAAGACCAGCCTGGCTAACATAGTGAAACTCCGTCTCTACTAAAAATAAAAAAAATTAGCTGGGCGGGCTGTAATCCCAGCTACTCAGGAGGCTGTGGCAGGAGAATCCATTGAACCTGGGAGGCAGAGGTTGTAGTAAGCCAAGATCGTGCCATTGCACTCCAGCCTGGGCAGCAAGAGCAAAACCTCATCTCAAAAAAAGACAAAAAAAAAAAAAAAGTACAGCCAACCATTCCAAGGTTTCCTTATTCAGGAACTGACACATTTCTGATCTTGTCAGTTTCTGAGATGCTATCCCACAGGGTTACTGTGAGAAAAAAAAATAGTATTAATAAAGTTATTAGAATAACCCCCAGGATAACCCCCAGGACTGAGCCTGTAATCTCAGCACTTTGGGAGGCCAAGGCATGCAACTATTTGAGCCCAGGAATTTAAGGCCAGCCTGGGCAACATGGCGAAACACCATCTACACAAAAACTACAAAAATGAGCCAGGTGTGGTGATATGTGCCTGTCATCCCAGCCACTCTGGAGGCTGAGGTGGGGGAAATGCTCAAGCACGGGGGGCAGAGGCTGCAGTGAGATCGCACCACTGCACGACAGCCTAGGTGACAGAGGGAGACAGTCTCAAAAAAAAAAAGAAGAAGAAGAATCCCTCATGTGTGGTAATGTCAATATATGTTAACTGACACTGTCGTGAGTTATCACATAGTAATCATTTAACGAACACTTTACCAATCCATTAATTCACTCAAAAAATTTTTATGAAGGATCTACAGAATGCCAAGACCCAAAACCAGGTACTAGGCATACAACCATGATTAAACACAGATGCTGCCCCTGCCCTCACAAAGCTAGCAGTCTATTGTTGAGAAGTAGACAAATCACCAGGCGCTAGTGGAAGGGAACTACCACAAGGGAAGTTCAGGGTGGAAGCAAGGGCAAAGAAGTGGCGCCTAGCTTCTTCCCTGCTGAGGAGACGGGGTGGGACTGAGAGTTTGGAAATGCTCTTTAGTATAAAATACATCTTTGCTAAGATCCACGGGAGGGCAAAAACAGATAATCAGGTGAAGCATGGCGGGAGGAAGTGTGAGCTAGGGGCCAGGAAGGGGTTTCAGATAAAGGAGCAGCACACCCCCAGAGATGAGAAAGCCCACACTTACCAGAAACCCAATCTGGTTCAAAACAGCTGGCAAATCATGTGTGATAAGGAGAGGAGTAACAGAAGAATCTGGGGAGCTAAGCAAAATTCCAGGCCATGATGAGTCTCGAAGGTCAAATAAAAGGATTTAGATTTATACTCAGGGCAATGAGGAGCCATGGCAGACTGTAAACAGAGGAGACGTGATGACTTGACGGGCACTGTGAACAAATGTCTGCCCATGTGGGTGTTTGTTTTCAATTTTCTGCAAAATTGAGAAACAGAAAACACAGCTCGAGAAATAAAAAGGAACTTTCTGAGACTGTTAAGAGTCCAGCTGAGAGCGAAGGTCGTGAATTCTTGGTGTTTTACGGCTAGATAGCTGTGGGATTTTCTCCTGCAGCCATCAGTGGCCAAATGTACATGGAGAAGTGGGCAGCTGGCTAGCAGCAGGATGCAGGATTTCCAGGTGAGTATGTCAGAAAAACAGTGGGGACAGAAGGAGCTGAGGATACTGACAAGGTCTAGGTGAAGTCATGGATGCTGCAGGCTGAGCAGTTAAGAATGGAAGGGAAGGCAGGATGGGGATGGCAGAAGAAAACCAAGCCATCCCCAGTCTGGAGGCCTTGACAAAGTCCAAATACTGGTCCTTCCAAAGGAGAGGACGTGAAATGCTGTGGTCAGAAGGGGAGGGCTAAGCTGTTTTTTCACCATGGAAGAAGCTGTTCCAGGAGATGACAAGGTCGAGGACGTGGCTACAAAGGCAACTGATAAAATGGGGTAGAGGTGGAGAGGCCATGAGCCTTGACGAATGGTGTCAGGGGATCAGTCACCCAGAACCATGACAGGACTTGGGTACAAAGTGGTCAAATAAATATATTAACTCATATTGAATATAGTTTCATCTTTAATGATTTCAAGGCACTCTGCCACATACAATACTCTCAGTCATTCTTAGGAATTTCAACCACCTTGTAGACAGTGGAAGAAAATGTTCCCAGTTATTTACATTTTCTGATTGAATGGATGGATTCCAGATAAAATATATGAGGGCCTGAGAGGCTGCCTGGTTGGGTTGTTCTACTCCTGGAGAAAAGCTCAAATTCATACCAAATCATTTAAATACAAACATTCTGTTAGCATGGAAAATATTCTTCCTCCATCTTTGTGAGTTTTATGACTAAGGCATAATCAGGTGCAGACATACCTCATTTTATTATATGACACTTACAGGTATTGTGAGTGCCTCAGGTACTGCATTTTTTGCCAGTTGAAGCTTTGTGGCAACCTTGCATTGGGCAAGTCTATCAGTGCCATTTTTCAAACAGCATGCGCCCACTTCTTGATCTGTGCCACGTTCTGGTAATTCTCACAATATCTCAAACCTTTTCATTATTATTGTATCTGTTTTGGTGAGGTGCTCAATGATCTCTGACATTACTGTTGTAGGTATTTTGGGGTACATGAATAACACCCACATAAGACACCAAACTTCGCCAATTAAAAGCGTGTGTGTTTAAAAAAAAGGCCGGGCGCGGTGGCTCATGCCTATAATCCCAGCACTGTGGGAGGCCGAGGCGGGTAGATCATGAGGTCAAGAGATGGAGACCATCCTGGTCAACATGGTGAAACCCCGTCTCTACTAAAAATACAAAAAATTAGCTGGGCATGGTGGCGAGCGCCTGTAGTCCCAGTTACTCGGGAGGTTGAGGCAGGAGAATTGCTTGAACCCAGGAGGCAGAGGTTGCGGTGAGCCGAGATCACGCCATTGCACTCCGGCCTGGGTAACAAGAGCGAAACTCCGTCTCAAAAAAAAAAAAAAGTGTGTGTGATCTCACTCCTCCACTGACAGCCATTCCTGTCTCTCTCTCTCTTTCACCAAGGCTCCCTATTACTTAAGATACAACAATATTGAAATCAGGCCAATTAATAACCCCACAAAGGCCTCTAAGTGTTCAAGTGAAAGGAAGAGTCACACATCTCTTACTTTAAATCAAAAGCAAGAAACAATTAACCTTAGTGAGGAAGGCACAGGGAAAGCTGAGACAGGCTGAAAGTTAGGCCTTTTGCGACAAAAAAATCAGCAAAATTGCAAATGCAAAGATAAAGTTCTTGAAGGAAGTTAAAAGTGTTACTCCCACAAAGACGTGAATGATGAGAAAGTGAAACAGCTTTATTGCTGAGATGTAGAAAGTTTTAGTGGTCTGGATGGAAAATCAAACTAGTCATTACATTCCATATGCCAAAGCCTAATCCAGAACAAGGCCTTAACTCTCTTCAATTCTATGAAGGCTGAGAGAGGGGAGGAAGCTGAAGTTGGAAGCTACCAAAGGTTGACTCATGAGGTTTAAGGACAGTTGTCTCCATAACACAAAAGTAAACTATGAAGCAGACGGAGAAGCTAAAGCAAGTTAGCCAGAAGATAGAGCTACGATCATTGATGAAGATGGCTACACTAAACAAATGATTTTCCGTGTAGAAAAACAGCATCATATTGGAAGAAGATGCCATCTAGGACTTTCTTAGCTAGGAAGGAAAAGTCAATGTCAGGCTTCAAAGCTTCATGGAACAGGCTGCCTCTCTTGTTAGTAGCTAATCCAACTGGTGACTCTGAGTTAAGGCCCATCAATGCTCCTGTACCATTCCAAAAGCCCCAGCCTCTTAAGAATGATGCTAAATCTCTCTGCTTGCACTCCACAATAGAACAAGAAAGCCTGGGTGATAGCAGATCTGTTTACAGCATGGTTTACTGAATATTTTAAGCCCACTATTGAGACCTACTCCTCAGAAAAAGAAATTCCTATCAAAATGTTACTACTCATTAAGAATGCACCTGGTCATCCAAGAGTTCTGATGGAGAAGTACAAAAAAATCAATGTTGTTTTCATGCTGCTAATATAATATCCATTCTATAGCCCATGGATCCAAGAACAGATTTGACTTTCAAGTCTTATTATTAAGAAATATATTTTGTAAGGCTATATAAGCAGCCATAGATAGTGATTCCTCTATACATCTGGACAAAGTAAATTGAAAACCTTCAGAAAAAAAATCACCATTATAGATGCCATTGAGAACATTCATGACTCATGGGAAGAGGTCAAAATATTGACATCAACAGGAGTTTCAAAAAATATGCAAGGTCATACCTCACAGATGACCTGGAAGGGTTCAAGACTTTAGTGGAGGAAGTAACTGCAGATGTGGTGAAAATAGCAAGAGAATTCAAATTAAAAGTAGAGCCTGAAGATGTGAATGAATTGCTATAAACTCACACAAAAAAAACTTTTAACAAATGAGAAATTGCTTATTAAGGATGAGCAAAGAAAGAGGTTTCTTGAGATGGAATCTACTTCTGGTAAAGATATTGTGAACATGGTTGAAATGACAATAAAGGATTGTTTTTCCTTTTCTTTTTGAGACAGAGTTTTGCTCTTGTTGCCCAGGCTGGAGTGCAGTGGAGTGATGATGGGCTCACTGCAACCTTCACCTCCCGGATTCAAGTGATTCTCCTGCCTCAGCCTCCCAAGTAGCTGGGATTACAGGTATGTACCACCATGCCCAGCTAATTTTGTATTTTTAGTAAAGATGAGTTTTCTCCATGTTAATCAGGCTGGTCTCAAACTCCTGACCTCAGGTGATCTGCTAGCCTCGGCATCCCAAAGTGCTGCGATTAGAGGCGTGAACCACCGCAGCCAGCCTCCTTTTTTTTTTTTTGGTTCCTTTAGTCATAACAAATGATTTAGAGTATTTCATAAACTTACCTGATAAAGCAGCAGGAGGGTTGAAGACAACTGACTCCAATTTCAAAACAAGTTCTACTGTGAGTAAAATGCTATCAAACCGCACTGCACGTCACTGAGAAACCTCTCATGAAAGAAAGGGTCAACTGATGTGGAAAACCTCACTGCTGTCTTATTTTAAGAAATTGCCACAGCCACCCCAGCCTTTAGCTACCACCACCCTGACAGTCACAGCACCCATCGGCATCAATGCAAGCAGAACCTTCTTCAGTAAAAAACATTACAATTCACTGAAGGCTCAGGTGATTGTTAGCATTTTTAGCAACAAAGTATTTTTCAATTAAGGTACGTACATTCTTCTAGACATAATGCTATTGCATACTTCATAAACTACAGTATAGTAAACATAACCTTTACATGCACTGAGAAACCAAAAAATTATTGACTCACTTTATTGCAATAGGCTGGAACCAAACCCACAGTATCTCCAAGGTATGCCTGTTTACCTAATTCACGTCAGATGTCATTAACTTGTTCAAAATCTGTGTAAATACACAACATCTACAAGTGTACCATGATTTTTGTCTATTTTACTCAAAGGAACCTCTGATTAAGTACCATTATTCTAGTAACAGTCCTTAATTTGGGGGTAACCATGTTTGAGAAGACATTATAATTAAAGTGATATTACAGAATCTGGTGATTCGGAATGGTTCACCTTGGTTCAATGTCATCATCTGGCATTTAATGGCATTATACTCTGTCTACATCAAGACAATGAAGAAGATACTATGCAAAGAAACAGCAAGGCTGTCAGAAGTCGACTCAGCCATTATTCAACTCAATTAGGTAAACCTTGGACACAGAAAGCTGGACTTTTGTCTGACCTCATCTAGGATCACTTCTTGCTTTGTTTCCACAAAAACTACAGGGCATACTCTTTTGATGATAAATAGGATAGCGTTTAGCTACTCAACTGCAGGAAGAAAATATGGCAAAAATCTTTGGAAGTTGGTGGGGTTAAAAACAGGAAGCTGGCAGTCTACACTTACAGAAAAAAATAAATTAATCTTGATGGTAGATTTGGAAACCAGAGCCTTAGTTTTACCTGAAAAACAACAGTGGACATTCACACTAGGGTTAAGGGGAAATCAATCAGAGTAACGGAGGCAGCAGCTACAGCAGACCTGCAGACGTGTCCGGCGAAGCATTTTCAAGTAGCTCCCCTTCTTTACAGTTCTCAGTTAAAAAAAGAAAAATGAGATTTCAGGAGCTAAAGGAGTCTCATGAAACAAGTTTATTCATTTCCATATGACATAGAGTTGTAGGAACTAAATTTCCAGAAGGTGGGAACTGTTTCTTATCTATGCTAACACTGTGCACAGAAAGACTGAATGAGAGGAGAATCCACTCTACAGAAGTTGTTTTCTGCCTGTAGTTAAATGAGAGCAAGGAGCCCCATCAGCATATGTCTTACAGGGCACCTGCTAACACACACACACACACACACACACACAAACACACACACACACGCAGAGTGTCACAGAGACAGACAGACAAAGGATCTGTTGTCCAAATAAAGTACCATAAAAGTTAAACCAAAATCCTATAACGAAACAGATAAGCAAGACATGTTTCTCGTGTGCAGGCAGCACTGAAGTTGATTCAGCGTTTGCATTATATGCATTTAATGTTCACAAGACTAAGAAAATAGTTATATGTGGCAGCAAGAAGCAGCAAACTGGATGGCAAACACATCAACTCTTTCTCCCTGCAAATCTCATGATAAACTATGACACAAAAAATTATACATTATTTTAATCTACTTAATGATTTCTTTAAAATTCAATTCCAGCGCTCAGCCTATGCAACATGGTAACTGTCTCCAGAGTAGCACATGCTTTACTGCTGCAAACCGTACCACAACAAAACGCTACCTACTGCTTTGCAAAGTGAAGAGACTACCAAAACACGGCAACCAGCTTTCTCTTGAAACACGGCAACCAGCTTTCTCTTGTTTATATAGAAAATCCTATTTCATCGCCTTTCTTCATAGTAACTTCACATTTTCACACCTCATACCTGTATTAACAACTTCATTTAATATTTTTAAAAATCGCCGGGCGCGGTGGCTCATGCCTGTAATCCCAGCACT
>NW_016107650.1:712676-732193 GCF_001604975.1 Cebus imitator | reverse complement strand
GATCTCTTGACCTCGTGATCCACCCGCCTCGGCCTCCCAAAGTGCTGGGATTACAGGCTTGAGCCACCGCGCCCAGCTCTTCTTTATTCTTTACATGTTCTCTATATTCTGAATTAAACTTTCCATATTTAAGAAGGAGAAAATGTCATTTTAGAAGGAAAGGAGAGAGGGAGAAAACAACATCCTAACATATTTGGAGACAGGAGAAGGGAAGAAAATACGACATGTTAATACTACAAATTGTGATATAAATCCTCCATTTGCTTCCAAACTGCATTCTCTTGACTATAAGATGGTTGATTATAGTGTGTGTGTGTGTGTGTGTGTGTGTGTGTGTGCGCGCGCGCGTGCGCATGTTTGTTTGTTTTGAGATGGGGTCTTACTCTGTCACCCAGGCTGGGATGTAGTGTGGTGTGGTCATAGCTCACTGCAAGTTCAAACTCCTGGGCTCAAGTGATCCTTCTTGTTAGTTGGGGCTACAGGTGTGCACCACCATACCCAGCTAATTTTTTTAATTTCTTAGTAGAAATGAGGTCTCACTATGTTGCTCAGGCTGTATGTTTTCATATACTTGATTTGGATGCTGGATGTTATTTTCATAATTATATTTCAGTAAAATCAGAAATTCAGATCTTTGGAGGCATTGGTTCATTTATATAGAGTCAAATGTAGAGTATTCAAGAACTGATTACCCAAACTGATAATTTTCCTGGCTCTAACTTCTCCTGATTCACCTGGTTCCTCATACTCGCACATGAGACCCTTTTCTGTTCATCAGTCCCCACCAGAAGTCCCCTAAGAAAGGAAGGAGATGAGGGTCCCCACGACAGGCTCAGGAAATATATTTGATGGGACAAATGAGTCCCACAAGGTCTAAAGATTCTAAATATAGTTTCATAGTCTCTAATTTATCATGAATGGGATACATGACATCACTGGAAACATATTTAATTTTGCATGTTCTGTTGTGCATTATTTATGTAAAGCAAATATTCTTCTGAATGATAGCTTTGACCTAAGGCATATGGAGAAAAGAAAAGGTTACCCACTTCTCCACCCTCTCTAGTCACAACCACCAATACCAATATAATTGTATGTTTCCCCTGCCAAAATCAACTAATGCAATCTAAGGAACTTCAAGAGTAAAGGCATAACTTAAACACCAGAAACTATTAAGCTTATTGTGACAAGCTAACTGTGTGCATTGGGTGGGAAAGAGAAATGCAAGTCAGGTACATTTAGGTGATTTAATTCTCTGCCAGGCGTTTTCTAAATTATAATCCGCACCTTCTCCCCAACTGGTCCGTTCACGTGAATCGCCTCTCCTTTCCCTGCCCTCTCCTCGGAATTCTCTCCATTTGCAGTAGATCTCCTCTGCAAAGCGATCCTGTGCTCATTCATGTCCTACTTACACCCAGTCATCTCCTGTCCCTTCTGCTTCAGGTTACTTCAGCTAGTGTGTCCACGATTTGAAGGCAGGGCTACTGTCTCCATGTCCCATGGCACATCATCCAACAAGGTATTGGGCACAGATTAAGTGTGAAGCGTATGTGCTCATCGAAAATCTCAGTCAGTATCTGCTATGTGCCAAGAACTAGGGATTTAAGATTAATACAAACATGGTCTTTGCTTAAGCAGCTCGCAGCTTAGAAGGAAAGACAGGTGTGTTCTGTGCTTTGCCTCTCACCTTCTCAAGGATACTGCTGATTTATTTATTAGGGCAGTTTCCACCAACAAATCTCTTTCTACTGATCATCCCCGTTGTTACAGCCATATGGTTTAAGCATATGCTTTTACCTCCCATTTTAAACACAAACATAAATCCCCCGTAATCCCTCAGGGTGCACTAGCTACATACAATTTGTCAGCTCCCCTTGACAGCTGATCTTTTCTATGAAGTTGTCTACACATGCCACACCCACTTTCTCACTTTTGAGTTCATCCTTCAACCACAGCAGTCGGTCCCTTCCAGCCAGACGCCTAGACCTGCTCTCACCAAGGTGCCTATGGTATCCACCAGCCCACCGGACACCGCTCTCCTGCAGTTTGTTCAGCCCCAGCGTCATCCTGCCACTACTTCCCAGGCCCTGGTTTCTCACTGGTTTTCTTCCTACCTTGACAGCCAGTCCTTACCCAACTCCACCTGTGGTTCTTCCTAGTTTGCTTGACCTCTAGGTATTGAGCTCATTCCCAGTATGCCTCCTGTACAACGTCCACATCTTTCTCTGGGTGATGTCATCAACTGTTATGCAGTGAAGACCATCTTGTGCTCACGGCGCTGACCTCCACTCCATCTCCAGACCCCTTCTCCAAGCCGCAGCCTCACCTATCTGCCTACCTGACAGCCTCACCTAGATGGAGCTTAGAGGAGAAGTCTGTGGAGGTCTTGGAGGTCCTAGACAAATAGATTTTAAACTCCACATGCCTAAAACAGAATGGCTATGGATCCCATACCCCCCCAAAAATTGTCCCCTACCTACCCCAGGCCTTCTCTGTCTCTCTGAAAGGTCAGGTTGGTCACCAAGTTATTAAACCACAGTCCAAGGAGCCATACCTAATCCATCAGCAAGTCCTGTATCCAAAATGAAGTTGACATCTGCCCTCTCTCTTATCTCAGTCCCTCATGCTGGCACCGTTCTCCTGACCACAGTCACCTCTTGCCTAGATGACTACAAGGGTCCAAATTCACTTTCTACTTCACTCCTGCCCCCTCCCAGTCCAGTCAGTCTCTCTTGTAGAAAAAAAAAAAAATCATAAAATATCTGAAGATTCGTGTCCTACCCCCTAGAATGTTACAGTGGCTTCCCAGGAAAATGCTACTGAATTCCAACCTCTTGCCCACGAGGTTCCAGTGGCTTCCCAGGAAAATGCTACTGAATTCCAACCTCTTCCCCACGAGGTTCCAGTGGCTTCCCAGGAAAATGCTGCTAAATTCCAAACTCTTGCCCACGAGGTTCTACAACAACTGGCCGGTGATGGCACCAGCTTCCTTGTGCATCATCCCTCAATGCCTCCCATCTTTGTTCTTCATTACACCCCAGCCAAAGTGGATATCTTTCAGTTCCTCAGAGACACCAACCCCTTTCCAGGCAGGAGAAATGGCATGAACGAAGGCCCTGGGAAGATAATATTCTTTGCCACCGCTTTTATAGGGCACACTTCTCTTCCACTAGGTCTGTTGAAGTTATCATGGCCACAGGAGGCCTTTGGAGACAGCAGTTCACACTGTATTAGTCCCATCCATTTCTCTCATAGCACTTACTCAAAGGTACTACTACTTCATTTATGTATTTCCTTCTTGCGGGGGTTGGGGGTTATTTCCCCAAGTTAAAATATAAGTTCCATGTGGGCAGGGATCATGCTCACTGCTGGACCTCAACACTTATCACTATGCCTAGGCATAGAGTAGAAACTCCGTAATACTCATGGAATGCAAAAGTGTATAAACAAGCAGTTACAACACAGTATGATATGTGCTAGTACGGGAAGCAATTCAAAGTTCTATGGAAACGTGAATACAGACTCTTTATAGATGAGAAGATACCTGAGTTAAATCTTTTGGAATCTGTCAAGATTAGAGTTAACATAAAGGTGTTGAAAATATGAAAGAGCCTGATTATGTTCAGGAATAGGAAAGCAATGCTATTTTGTGCAAAGGTAAACAACTTACAATTTATCAGGAAAGCCAGCCATTTGAGAGCTTAGGCGAGGAACAGATACTGTTTGAATTACAAAAAGATAACTGATGACAGTATGGAGGATCACTTGCAAGAGAAGAACTAACTAGTTAGGCAGAGAGACTAACTGGAAAGATGCTGCATGGGAGGAAGTGACTGTGGCAGTGGAAATGAAGGCAAGGAGAAGGAATTAGACCATGAAATACTAAGAAATATTTTTAAAAGCATAGCAACCAATCGCATATGAGAGTAAGGACCAAGAGATGAACATGGCTCAGCTTTTTTCTTGAGATAGAAATACAGAATATAAGCAAGTTTTAGGGGGAAAGTGAGGAGTTCAGTGTGGGACACGAGTGTGAGGTGCCTGGTGCTATCCTTGTGGAGATGACCAATAGGCAGCTGGCAGGTGGGCATGAAGACCTGGGAACCACAGAGGTCACAGATTTAGAAATCAACATTCACATGGGCATTTTCTTCCTAGAAACAGAGATGATTAATAATTGTTTAATATTCACCTGAAGATTTTAGCAAGAAGTTAAATGGAAGATACGTAAAATACTATTCTTATTCAAAGTTCTCTGGAAAGGGAAAAATGGAAGAATCCAAACCAAAGATAAAAATGGTTAAATACCAGAATACTAAACAAAGAAGGCTGCCTTTTAAAGAAAATAGATTCTAAATATTGTTCTGAAGTGTCTTTCAAGTCCAAGGTATTATAAACTCTTGCCAAGTAAGGTTGTGCCCAATAATTTCATTATTTCCTCAGTGTTAATTTGGAAGGAAAGAGCGTACATTATAAAGAAACACATGTACAAAGCCACATTACTGAAATGTAGTTTAAGGAAAATGGGTTGCAGCTATTGCAAACTCATGACTACCCCTTCTAGTTCTCTGGCAGCCTTACGGATGATGTGGAAACCATTCCTAAGAAGGCTATGCTTCTTGGCAATTCCGACTGCCACCATGGATTCACTTCTTACCTCATCCTACCACCCCCTGCCACCCACACCTCTTCTCCAGAACCACCTGTGTGTGTGATTATAGACCAGGAGAGCCTGTCTGGAAGACACCTCATACCTGAAACTCTAGCCAAGCAGGGATCAGAGGCCACCCCAGCTCACCGTCTCCACTCCACCGAGATGAGGCCAGGGACACTTAGCTCCCCCAGCAACCAGCTACCCTGATTATCAGAGAAGCACAAGACTTAAGCTTCGGAGAGGAGGGAGCCCTGCAAAGGGCTGTGAAGGGAACCCAGCAGGCCTCCTAAGGCCAAGGCCCGAAGGGGAGTGCCTGTCCCCACTGAGCCACTTTCAGGCATCCGTAAGGTTTAAATGCCACGAAGCCTAGGTTTTCCCGCTGCTTTGTCTCTCAATTTGCAGGCAAGGCTTGCAGGAGGAACATGTTCTATGAAGGGCACCTGTTCCCAAAATTCCCCTCCCACCTCTACCATGCAAAGTACACAGCTCCATGCTACACTTGCCTACGAGGGCCTCCAGACCGCCCCTCTATACACCTCCGCCTGCTGGGGAGCAATGGGAGGGACACTTTCTGCCATCCGTGAATGCTTTCTTCCATCAGGAGGGTATTTTGGCTATAACTATCATTTTAGGGAGATTTCAGACATAAGCGTCTCTCTGCCTTTCACCTAAGCCAATCTAATTCCTCCATACCAACAACCCACACATTCCCCAACTACAAACTCAGATATCCAAGCCCATAATCCTGATGTTAAAAGCTTAACAAAAAATATGAGGGCATGGATGAACAAAATTTACGAATATACCTAATGGGTATTTCAGAATATATATATAAGAGGACAATGAAAAAAAGTGATTTTTACATTCAATTTTTTTAGGCTTCTTATTACAGAAAAGAAAAAAGCAAAGAAAACAAAGCACCCTCTCTCTTCATCAGTATCCTACTCGGTGCCTCTACACACAGCGGGCACCCCGGGCATTCTGGTAATAGTTGTGAGTAAAGTTCACACTCATGTAAATCTGAGTCATATTTAAAAGGTTGCTGCTTTAGTCTTATGCAGAGAAGTTAAAGGACTGCCAACTCCTTCATCACTCAAGCTCTTTAAAGACTAAGACACAGCCCTGTAGAAATCCTCAAACCAAAACACAAGGGTTTTGAGTGAGGGTTTTGATATTTAATGTTTAAGAGGAGGAAGTCTGAGATGAACTACATGAAGGGATAAAAAGAAGGCATTTTGGTATTGTCGTTTTGGAGGCGAACAGGTTCTTTGCTCTCTTCACCCCGCCCAGGGAAACTCACAGTGGAGAGAGGCCAGGAAATATCTTCCTCAGGCAGGTGCCGATGTGAGCCAGCACCTCGCTCACGTCCTCGGGCGACGCCATCTTCATGGAGATGCTGCCCTTCTCAGTTTCCACAACCATCTGCAAGAATGGGGGGGATACTTCTTAGGAAGGAGTCCAATCCTTTCAATTATGTAAAATATTGTAAACTACACTGTCACACAGATATAGACTAATGCAATATTAGCTTCTTTTTCTTTTAACAAGGTTCGAGGGTAGGACATCTTACATGCACGAGTGAACTCCCAACCAATAGCTCATGAACTACAAGGGGATCACAATATTAGCTTCTGAAGAAACACTTCCTTAAAATGATACTCTTAAGCCTCAAAGAAGTATCTGGGTAGAGGGTGGAGATATTGTCAGAAACATTTAGGAACTGAAGCAAATATTTCCAAGAGCAAAGCTGGAAGTTTCAAATTAACTGCCACATGATAGAGATTGAATTTCCACATTCAAACATGACTTCTTCTTTTAACAAGATTTTGTCCTGAGCTGCAGTCTTACAAAGTTGTCAAATTCCTGCTATCTACTGTAAGTCCGACTGTATCTTTCTGTGAGTACCCATGGGCAATCTAAAAGATACCTTTAACACACACACACAAACGTTTTAAAAACAAGAAACCTTATGATATATTCCAATAAAATGTTAAAACCTTTTGCTTGGGAGCAAAAGAGAAATACTTACAAAAGTTTTTATCTCTCTAAGAAGAGGGGATAATTGAAATACTAAAGTAACACGTTAATAAAATGTTTGGTGTTAGGTTTTACTAACGTGTTAGCTAAGACTCATTCCTACAATTAATTGCTGGAGATGTCAAAAATAATATGTCAAAAAATGTTGAGATTGTGACAGCTAGCCCTCTATATAAGTATCAATTAACTTGTGAAAATGAGGGCAGGTCACAAAAGGGACAAGAGGTTGAAGATATACACATTACAATAAGAACTTCAACCACTTAAAAAAAAGATGCCATTTTCTTTAATCTCAACAACATTCATGTAAACATCTCAAAAATATTCATGTAAACCAGGCGTGGTGGTGCATGTCTGTAATCCCAGCTACTCAGGAGGCCAAGGCAGGAGGATCACTTGAGTCTAGGAGTTCAAGATCAGTCTAGGCAACACAGCAAAAACCCATCTTCCCACCCCCCCCACAAAAAAAAATCACATAAAGTACAATCCTCTTAGATTATCACTTCATCAAAATATCCTCACACATTTACTTCCTGTTCTTACTTTATCTATACAAAAATTTGATGGGAGAACACTGCTTATAAAGTGAAACTACCCAATTGCATTAACAAAGCAATTTTTAGATTTTTTGCCTTAGATTTTCCTAAAATTAGCCCAAACCAAAAATAATACTGTAAAGTCTTTCAACATATTTATGTTAAAAGGAAAAGTAATATAAGGCATGCCAAAATGATGAAATGAAAGAAAACGACATAACTAATGTAAGCATTTAAGGTGTTACTTTTTCATAAAAACCTCTAAAAGAATCTGTCAACAATTATTTAATAAATACCACATCTGTCCTAGTTAGGTGCATATAAAAAAAATTAAAATTCCTATTTTTCAGCACATTCCTCAAGAAACGAAAGGTAAAGCCTTTCAAAGTCTATAGGCAAAGCCTGTGTTTGTCTTCTAAAAGCTGGTTCAACAGATATTCCCCCTGCAAAAGGCAGCAAGCATTATTGTACCTGGAGGCTAACCAACCCAGTAGTCCATAAGATGTCTTAGGCAAGACTAAATCTACTTGGTGCAATTAGGCTCGTATTTTTCATGTGCACATATCTGTGCATATGCATGTTTTTAAAAGCCAGACACTTCAGATGTGCCATTGTGTCTGTGCTCTGCACCCCACCCCCAACCTTCCCAGCATGGGTAATTATATTTTTCTCTCCGGGAGTACTTTTAAATTCTTCACATCTAGCGAATCTATTCAGTTCACAATTTGGGTGCAAATAATTAGTAATTAGCTTATTCTAATTCCATTTAATCTTAACACCTAATCATCTTTAATTGCACAGGATTGAATAGAATGACAGAGAAGGAAAAAAAGGTGACAGGTGGAGGAAGAAATGAGTCCTCCAATTCAACCTTACAAGCAAGCGCTCCTACAACCCTGTGTAAGATGTCACCACCTCTGCATAATGTAAAGACTGCAACAAAGTGATGGAGGTGGAACCAACACAATAAGTCACCTCATCAAAAAAGAAAAAAGAGCTCCCTATTGAATACCTTTTCCCTCCCACTTCAGCTGGGGAGGAACAGAATGTTTGAAATGCATCTTCCTTAGACACCTAACAGGATGTGACCCATGACACCTAATCTACATTTGAAACAATAATCAGGATATAAGCCGTAGTAACTTACTTACGTATGATTCCAATTTCCCACCCTACTCCATGGCCTTTTTTAAGGTTGAACAACCTGACTAAACTCTAAGGGCAGCATGTTTGACTAAACCCCAGCCAACAGATGTGTGAGGTGTTTTTCTTTCCTCTATCAGAAATAGCCATGGGCAAAAGGTGGTTTATCAACATCATTCTGTGACATAGCAAACAATTAACCCTATAATTCTTTTAAAAAAATCATAGCAGGTATTCAGTTGTATAAGAAATGTTCCAAAAATTGTATAACTATAAACCTGTATAACTGCTGGCCTCCATTTAAAAATCCTGAGGGCAAGAGAACTCAAACACCAGAAAATATTGTGGTGTTGAGTCTTCTAAAATAAGATAAAGGTTTCCCGCATTTCTGAAGAAAGGAGAAAGCAGCAATAGTAAAAGCCACATTTCACCAACTCAACAGAACAATCACCCCGCTCTCACACAAAAGGCTGTAGGTATGTGTCAAAATTTAATCTGAATTTACAAACTATAATTAAATTATAATGAAAAAATAGCGAGGACAGATACATTAATAAATCCCTGAGCACATAAGGAAAGAATTCCTAATCAAGGCTAGATTCTGAGTGCCACTGGTAACAGTTCCATCCTTATGATTTTACATAAAAGGAAATCAAAACTAGAGACTTCAAGGAACCAGGGGTTACACAGGTCACTGGTTCTTAATCTCTGGGATGCCACAGAATCAAACAGTGTGCTTGTTAAAAAAAAAAAAAAAAGTCCACCACAGACATACAGAATCATAACTGTCCTGTGTATATGTTGTGTGTATATGAGGACGATGAGGAGGTGTGATGTGACAGAGAGAAGGGTACTACTGAGGTATACTTTTAAAAACGATCACGGGAAGTTCTAAAACACAGCAAATTTTCAACACCATTAGGTTACTGGTACAGTATTGCCAGTCTCTGAAATGCTAGGCCATTTTCAGAAGCAGTACCAATGTTCACTGTAATTTCATCTCAAAGGTCCACACTGTGGGACAAAGTTAAACTGAAGCACTGTTGTAAAGCTGTTCTTTTGGTACCGACACTGAAAAAATCACTCCATGGGGCTGAGGCAGACGGCTTTATACACAGTTCCTCTGAATTGCAGGCATACTACAAGCATGGTAAGACCAATTGTGGCAGTCACATGGGAAAATGAGCCTTGCTGCATCAACACCCTTTCTCACAATTAAATACCATAGTGAAATCATATTTTGAACATAACCTTGGCATTAACATTTCGCGAATGCCCCTCTGCTCCCATCCCAACTCTCAAATCACAAACATAAACATTCCTGAATTAAGACCAGCAAGAAGACCATGGTTATGTCATTAAGTCATCATTCATGAGTGATCATTCACTCTTGCATATGTTTGACCATTTGGGCAAACATATGGTGCTGTGATTTTTCTTTCAAACTCCAGTTTCCGGAGGATGATAAACACATAAGATAAAACATTGCTCTGAGATGAACTGTGGAAAAGTTCCAACAGTTTGTATGCAATCTCAAAAATCTTGGTAACAATTTTAACAATTTTTAAGAACATTATCAACAAACCACACACACACACACACACACACACACACACACACACACTTTGTAGTTTTAAAAGCTAAAACAAAAAGTTGAAGGAAAGAATAAAGACTAGAGCAAAAGTCAATGAAACAGGAAATAGAAAATCAATGAAATCAAAATCAATGAAACCAAAAAGAAAGTTGTTTGAAAAGATCAAATAAATTGGTAGACTTCTAACCTGACTGAAATGGAAAGAGAAAGAGATAACCAAATTACCAATATTGGGAATGATATTCTACAAGTATTTAAAGCATAACAAGTGGATACAATTAACAACTTTATATCAATAAATTCAACAACTTACCTAAGTATCTTAAAAGACACAAGCTACCAAAGCTCATTCAAGAAGAGAAATATAAATGCATCTATATCATTAAGAAATATTAACAGAATTTGCAGTTTAAAACCTTCCCAGTTCAGGCACAGTGGCTCATGCCTGTAATCCCAGCACTTTGGGAGGCTGAAGAGGGTAGATCGCTTGAGCTCAGCTTACAAGTTCATGATGAGTAATGCAGAGAAACTCTGTCTCTAGAAAAAAAAATACAAAAACTAGCCGGGTGTGGTAGTAGAAGCCTGTAGTCCCAGCTACTTGGGAGGATGAGGTGGGAGGATCGCTTCAGCCTGAGAAGCCAAGGTTGTGAACCAAGATTGCGCCACCACACTCCAGTTTGAGCAAGACAGCGAGACCCTGTCTCTCTCTCTCTCTCTCTCTCTCTCTCTCTCTCTCTCACACACACACACACACAACCTTCTCTTTGAGAAAACTCAAGGCCAATAACTTCACCAGTAAATTCAACTAAACATTTAAGAAAAAAATTAATACCAGCTAAACAAAAAAAATTTAAGAGGAGGAACTACTTCCTAATCATTCTATAAATCCATGGTTCTCTAATAGAGAAGCCAGGCAAAAACATTCACCAAAAAAATGACAAACCAATAACTCCCACAAAAGTCAATGCAAAACATTCTTCACAAAGTTTTAACACATGGAATTCAACAATATGTAAAAATAGTAATATATCATGGCTCACACCTGTTAATCCCAGTACTTTGGGAGGCCAAGGTGGGTGGATCGCAAGGTCAGGAGATCAAGACCATCCCGGCCAACATGGTGAAACCCCATCTCTACTAAAAATACAAAAATTAGCTGGGCATGGTAGTGCATGCCTGTAATCTTAGCTACTCAAGATGCTCAGGGAGGAGACTCACTTGAAGCCAGGAGGCGGAGGCTACAATGAGCCAAGATCGTGCCACTGCACTCTAGCCTGGTGACACAGCAAGACAACATCTCAAAAAAAGCAAAAAGAAAGAAAAAAAAATAAAAGGAATAATATATCATGGACAAATGGGATTTACCTCAGGAGTGAAAGATTGGTATTTTAAAAATTATTGAATATAATTCACCATTTTAAGAAGCTTAAAAAAAAAGAAAGAAAACCACATGATAATCTCAATAGAGAAAAAACATTTGCCAAAATCCAACACTAATTCCTGATAAAAACTCTCAGCAAGCTAAAAATAGAAAGAAACTTCCTAAACCAGATAAAGGGCATCTATTTAAACAACCTACACCTAACATCACACTTAGTGGTGAAATAATGAATGCTTTCCCTCAAAGACTAGAAATAAGGCAAGAAGATCTGCTCTTGCCAATTCCATTTAGCACTGTCTTTCAGGTACCAGAAGAATTGTCATGGTCTGAGATTTTACCCTACGTGTAAGCCAGTAAATTAGCCTATCACTGTTTCATTGATGCTGCAGAAGACAGGAGACGCCTGGGTCAGAGACCTAGGATTTTATGATTCATGGCACAACAAAAGGCATGTACACCATGTTTGCATAGATTTCCCTGCCCTGAAAGTCCCACAGGGTGACATGAAGGGATTCCGATGGATGCCGGCACACACAGTAGAGGTTGCTTACAAGAAAGGAATCCTTGGATTTTGGAAATCTACGATTTTCATGGTAAGAAATAAGCAAACTTGTTCTTTGTTCAACAGTGAACTATTCCACCATCCCACAAGGATGCTCACTGCAATTATAGCCCTGAAAAACAGCCTGGGCAAAGGGCAGTCACAGCACTCAATTCTTGGCATACCCAGCAAAATATGCGGGAGTATGATAGTAATGGAGGAATATCCCAACAGCAATAAGACTAGACAATGAAATAAAAGTCCCCCATATTAAAAATAAAAGCTACCCATCCATATTCACATATGACATCATCTTTGTAAAAAATGATGAAATCCGTTTTTTTTGTTGTTGTTGTTGTTGAGACAGAGTTTCACTCTTGTTACCCAGGCTGGAGTGCAATGGCGCGATCTCGGCTCACCGCAACCTCCGCAATTCTCCTGCCTCAGCCTCCTGAGTAGCTGGGATTACAGGCACGCGCCACCATGCCCAGCTAATTTTTTGTAGTTTTAGTAGAGACGGGGTTTCACCATGTTGACCAGGATGGTCTCGATCTCTTGACCTCGTGATCCACCCGCCTCGGCCTCCCAAAGTGCTGGGATTACAGGCTTGAGCCACCGCGCCCGGCTTGAAATCTGTTTTGAAAAGCCACTAGAATATATGAGTATAGCAAGATAGCAGAATATAAGGTCAATATGCAAAAATTGATTATATTTCTAATATCAGCGAGAGACTACTAAAAACTGAAATTAAAAAAAAAAAACACTGTTTACACTAGCATCAAAAAATATTAAACACTTAGGAATAAATTTAAAGATGTATAAGACCCAAACACTGAAAGCCACAACAAAATACACTCAGAAAAACTGAAAAAGACCTAAACAAACGGAGAAATAATATAGCTTTCTTAGATTACAAGACTATACATTACTAAGATGTCAGTTCTTCCCCAAATTCATTTAAAAATTCATTTTAATATCAGCCAAAATTTCAACAAGCTTTTTATAGAAACAGGTGTTTCTAAAATTCATATGGAATTGCAAAGGACTTAGAATCACTACAACAATTTTGAAAAAGAAGCAAAACGTTGGAGGACTAACACTATCTGATTTCAAATTTTGTTGTAAACAAGCCACAATAATAAAGAGATTATGAGAGTGGCATGTAGATAAACAAATAGATCAAGGAGACAGGATTCAGAGTCCAGAAACAGATTCACACTTACACGGACTACTGAATTCCAACAAAGGTGAAAACAAGCTCAGTAAGGAAACAATGGTCTTTTAAACAAATGTTACTGGAACAAGTGAATATATTATACATATGAGGGGGAAAAAAAAGATAAACTAAAAAATAATTTGATCTATACATAGGTTTATATACAAAAATTACTTCAAAATGGATCATAGGCCCGTATGTGTAACCTAAAGCTGTAACACTTCAGGAAGATAAAGAACATTCTGTGACTTTGAGTTAAGCAAAGATTTATTCAATATGATACTAAAAGCACAATTCATAAAAGAAATATTGATAAATTGAACTTCATCAACATTTAAAACTTCTGCTCTTTGAAAGACACTGTTAAGGGAATGAAAAGACAAGCCACAGACTAAGAAAAACTATCTGACAAAGGCTTTGTATCCAGAATGTATATATTTTTAAACTCTCAAAATTCAATAAGAAAACAGCCCAATTTTTATAATGGCAAAAGAAGATCATGCTGGCAAATAAACAGATGAAAAGATCCTCAAAATGTTCTGTCATCAGGGAAATGCAAATTAAAACCACAATGAAAAAACACTACATACCTGTTGAATGGCTAACATTAAAAAGACTGACCAGGACACTCATATGCTGCTGGTGACAACGTAAAATGGTATAACCACTGTGGAAAAGTGTGACAGTTTCTCCAAAAGTTAAACATGTAACTACCATTTGATTCAGCCATTCTAGGTAATTACACATGGGAAATGAACATACATGCCCAATCAAAAACTTGTAGTTAAATATTCATAGCAGCTTTATTCATCACAGCCAAAACGGGAAACAACCCAAATGTCCATTACCAGATGAATGGATAAACAAACTGTAATAAAGCCACACAATTGAACACTAGTCAGCAACAAAAAGAATAAACTATTGAAACATGCAACAAAATAAATAAATCTCAAAATAATAAAACTGGAGCTGGTGGAGGGCGAGTATTAGGCAAAACAGCTAATTGCAGCAAAGCACCATGGCACAAGTTTACCTATGTAACAAACTTGCACTCCCAGAACTAAAAATAAAATTAAAAATTAAAAAAATAATAATTAAACTGACTGAAAGAGGGCAGACAGGAAGGAGTATACATTGTATGACACCATTCATATAAAATTGTTTAAAACGCAAACTACAGCAACCAAAAGCAGATACCTGCATGTTGACTGCAGTTGGGGAGGAGGGCCAAGAGAGTCACACATGTGTTGACACTTATCAAATTGTACACTTTACTGCAGTTACTTAAAGCCCAATAAAGCTATTTTTTTAACTTGCATTTTATTAACTGCAAAGAATTCATTTATCACTATATTCCCACTAAGGCCTATATATAGTACCATTTAATTGCTACGAAATTTTAGTGTTAAAGCATGTCTTATATATTCTCTAAGGAACAGTACTGTCACCTTTACATTGCTAGTTAACAGAAGAGCTAATTAATTCTTCACAAACTGAGTGTTTTCCTTAACAGAACAAACTCCCAACTCCTGTCCACACAGCAAGTGTTAAGTCTCTCATTCTGAAAATTTAATCTTCCCTAACTTTGTTTATCTACATTGTCTCACAGAACATTTTAGGTTCCAGGAATCCAAGAAAGATCGTGACCCTTGCAGTGAGAGAGCCGTTGTTCACTCACCTGAGCCGACTTGCTGCAAACGACGCCATGAATCTCCAAGTAGCTGAAGGTTAACTCGAGCTGCAATTGAGGGGAAAAGAGGAAAGAAAAGACCTGTAATGAGGGTTTTAAAACATATAATTCAAGGTTTCAGAAAATGCTACAACTAGAAACACCCCAAGAGCAAACAAGACGCTGGGTATCTTCTGAAGGCCGGTTGGTTTAATATCTCTAAGATAGAAGCGACTTATCAAATTTCAGAAAAAGTATTACTTACTTTACTAAAAAGAAAGGAAGCTGCATACCGACTCCTAAAATTTCATCCTGGGACAAACCTAACAGTAGAAGCTGGCATAAAAGTAATTATAGTTTTGCCCTTAAAAGTAATAGCAAAAAACGTGATTATTTTTGCATTAACCTAAAAAGTTTCTGCACTTATCCACTATTTATTCATTGACAAATGAATGTATAGAAGAAACCATCTAAACACGTTTTTCCCTTTTTCACTTCAAAATTTTGCCTCAGAAAGTCCTATCAGGATAAAGTCAGCGTTGTTCTCCCCTTTTTCTACACCTTTAGCTATTTGTTACACTCTGACCACTTATCAGAGTCATCCATCCTTCTACCGTCTTCCATAACAATTCATAGTTTGAATGGATTTAGAGAAATAAATCTATATTTATCCAACTTAAATCCATATTTCCACAAATACTTCGGAATTTTAAATTGTGCTTAAATGAAAGAGTTAAAAGTCCTGTCTCTGCATGTAGATAAATGATGATTTCTTTCCTCTCTATTTTAACAAGCGCTCTCCCATCTCCTATAATCATCAGCAGTCTTTCTTTAAAATATCTCCAGTCTTTCACTCCTTACCTATTTTTCCTGATAAACAGCCACTAATCTTTCTTCCCGGTTTTTCCCATTACAGCAAATAATCACAGGGCATGGAACTACAGACAGTGGGGGACTGAGTCGGGTCAGTGTATTTTACCCTCCCGCATTAAACCGAGAAATATAATGATAAAAGAACACATCCAGAACCAAATCCACGGGGCATTTATTTCTGCTCCCTCGTGGTATGTTGTACCGTGATACATTGGTAGGATAAATTTTAGAGACGAAAATCCCTGAATCTCCAGTTAAACATCTCGAAGTACACTGATGGGGTCTGGAGGTAGAAAAAGAGCTCATTATTTCATTATTCACTTGGTCAACTGACAGACACTTATCAAAAGCCCACTATGTGCCAGTACTGGAAACACAAACAGGACCGAGACATGTGCTTCATCCTCCAAGAGTTAAACGCAGCACTTAAGGCATGTGTTTAAAAGCACTCAAAGAGAGTTGGAGTTTTCTTGCCTATCATTATCAAGATGTATACATAATTTGGTTTTGAAAAGTCATTTAAAGCAGGAAATTATTTTCTAAAAAGTATACATACCTTCCTTCATTATTTTAATTTAAAGCTTATGAACAAATATTTATTACCCTTTAATATTGCGCCAAAGTTTTTCTTTCAGTTAAGCCCACTGGCTGGCCCTCCAATGGCCTTTCTGCATAAGCCATACCCACAAGCATGGCTTCCTGCTTCCAATTTAAATCTCTTTAAAAATGGAGAACTGGCCGGGCACTGTGGCTCACGCTTCTAAGCCCAGCTCTTAGGGAGGCAGAGGCGGGAGGATAGCCTGAGCCCAGGAGTTTGAGACCTGCCTGGACAATATAGCGAGACCCGTTCTCTATTAAAAAAAAAAAAAAAAAAAAAAGGCAGAACTGCAAAATACTTGCAAAGCAGTATGAGGGCAAACATTTTCTAGATTATTATACTCCTCACCACCCCTCCCACAACAGTAAAGTTGTCCAGACTTTAAGACAGCAATTTAAGTAATTCACTTTCATCAATGTTCAATATGTCATAGATACTCTTCTTTTGCACTCATATTTCATTGCTGCATAAAATAGCTTTCATTAAAAACATTTGCTATTATAACTACCTTAAACAGGTTCAGGAATAAACCCATGACCCTCAGTGAGCATCTCATTCAGTGGGTAGGCGCAGGTGTGAATAAGTGTGAACAGGTTTCCTCTCTTACAGGCTAACAGCTAGGAAAAGACTAGAGCTAGCATCAGTCAGCGTCATCAGGGATAGGAATGGCCACCTTTGGTCAATTTGGCTCAGCAGGATTAGCTGGAGGTCAATTAAGATGCTTCTACTGTACCTGCGAGCTGTCCCTGGGGTAGCAGTAACAGTGCTGGGGAGCGAGGAAAGAGTGCTGACATTTCATCTAGGCCCTGAGGAATGACTTCACGTTCCTCAAGCAAACAAGGAGTGTAGAGGGAAATTCACGTGGCAGAAAAAGAATTTAGGAAGAAACTAAAAGGAGCAAATCAATTAGGGTGACTGGCTGAGCCTGTGAGTAGTCAAAGGTCCAGGTTATTATTAATGGCGAGCAAGGAAGTCTCTAAAACATACTGAAAGACATCACAGCAAGGTTCAAATCATTCTCTCTTATCTCATCTATGGCTATTTTTATTAGGGCTTTGCTCCTAGTCCCAACAACCCATCATCCATGACACTCCAAACCACACAAAGACAGTTGTCACCGGGTTACATTTATGGGCAAGAAGAGGCAGGAAGGCTAGTTAGGAAGCTGAGACAGACGTAGGATGCATGAAGACCCAAAGGACACTTTTTAGTTAGAAATTATACCATCACAACAGAAATTAGTGAATTATTAGATAAGAGGAAAAACTGAACCCAGACTGTCAATAGCTTTTCCACCAATCACTTGCTCACCTCACACCCAAACCCTAGCGAGACAGTGCCCATCCAACCAGCAACAGAGCAGATGTAAATCTGATGAAGAGACTGTCCTTCAGGAACTCCTGCTCTTCCCCAGGCAGCAGTCCACACTTCAGCCCCTCAGCCAGTCCTCAGCCCAGTCCATCTTTCTGAGCTGTTTCCCTCCCACCACCACCTCCTCCACAACCCTCAGTTCACACTCCAGCTCCCCAAATGCACCGTGGTCTTCCAAACCGCTAAGCCTTTTGACCAGCATAAAAACTTATTTGCCTGGTTGATAGGTGATTTTTCAATATGCCCTCTCTGCAAACCCTTCCTTGATCTCATAATTACCCACCCCCTGAAAGAAAAGTTGGGGCCTTCCGGGCTGAAGGCACAGTTCTATTCATCTGGGTGTGGCTGCAGAAGTACTTGCTTTGCAGTTAATTACTGAGATGTGTATCTCTGTTTTGTGCATTTGACTATACATGTTACACATTTCACAGTAAAATGACAAAAGAAAACATGTTTAATTAATCAGCCACCAAAGAAAAGAGAAGACGTCTATGTCATAGTCAGTGCTTTACAATAATGTACTTTATTTTTATTTTTTTGAGATGGAGTTTCCCTCTGGCGCCCAGGCTGGAGTACAGTACTGTGATCTCGGCTCATTGCAACCTCTGCCTCCCAGCTTCAAGCGATTCTATGCCTCAGCCTCCCAAGTAGCTGGGATTACAGGCACATGCCACCATGCGCGGCTAATTTCTGTATTTTTAGTAGAGACAAGACTTCACCAGGTTGGTCAGGCTGGCCTCGAACTCCTGACATTGTGATCTACCTGCCTTGGCCTCCCAAAGTGCTGGGATTATAGGCATGAGCCACCGCACCCTGCCTACACTAATGTTCTAAATATAATTATTTCTCCAGAAAATTAGTATCATTGACATTGGTTTTATTTCTCAGTCAAGTCTTAAGCTGGCACATGAAAACCAGCCTTCTCTAAGGGAGAAAGCTGCAAGCAGATCACTTTGGAAGAAAATCTGCCTTCCTTTACTTGTGATGCTGACAATATCAGAAATCAGAACCCATGTTCAAACTACCGTGGCCAGGCTGGCTGTGAAAAATTATGTGTATCATGGGATGGACCCAAGCCTTTCCTCAGGGGCAGAATAAGGTCATCCAGCAGAAGGCAGGCAGGTGACTTCACAAAAGGTAACATACTTCCCCTGTGTCACAACGTGGTAGGGTATACATATTATTTAGCAGTCTTGTATTCAATAGGTGCTTGAATATTTTCCTGACCCATAAAATTTCCTTCTGTAATTAATTTCTCACCAGTGGGATAATGTCTAATTAACTTCCTCATATCATGCCTTCAGGTATTTTAATGTATACATAGTTTAGTCCAACTTCATTGACATAGTAATTTATTTATAAACCATAATAAACATATAGGCTCACTTTATATTATCTAAAGGGGCTTGGGCCATTGGCATCTCCCCAAAAGTCAGTGTAAATCATGCAAATCCTAAGACTGGAAGTCCCAAAAGGTCCTTTTCATTTGTACCAATAACATTATACTGCCCTAACTTGGCACATAGGTCAGAATTTACGAAACAGTGGCTAAATGTTAAATTTTAAGAAACAAGAAAGGACTAATAAGCAAATAACACTGCAGCCCAAACATCATAGCACAATAAGGCTGGAAGTTTCTACCAGACCTTACCCGTTTTCCTGGGTATGTGGGCAGGGGGAGCAGTGTTGCTAAGCAGAGGCTTTGCAGCCAGCCTCCCCAGATTAGACACACATGTGCCACATATGAGTGGAAGTTTAACCTTGGTCAAGTTACTGAACCTCCCTGTGCCTCAGTTTTCTCGTCAATAAAAGGGATAATAAGACCTATGGCTCTCATAAGATTCTGTTAAGGATTAAGTTATTTACTAAAACAATACTCCAGTAAATGTTACCACCTTTTTAGA
>NW_016107650.1:682883-712121 GCF_001604975.1 Cebus imitator | reverse complement strand
GGGCGGATCATGAGGTCAAGAGATCGAGACCATCCTGACCAACATGGTGAAACCCCGTCTCTACTAAAAAATACAAAAATTAGCTGGGCGTGGTGGTGCGCACCTGTAATCCCAGTTACTCAGGAGGCTGAGGCAGGAGAATTGCTTGAACCCGGGAGGTGGAGGTTGTAGTGAGCCGAGATTGTGCCACTGCACTCCAGCCTGGCGCCTGGCGACAGAATGAGACTGTCTCAAAAAAAAAAAAAAAAAAAAAAAAAAAAAAAAATAAAAAAAAAAAAAAAAAAAAAAAAAAAAAAAGAAGCAGACTTGAACAAAGTGGAAATCAAGCCCCAGTCGAAAGAGAAAAATAACTGGGACATGGAGCCTCGGGGACATAGAGCAGAAAATCCTTGACTGATTTTCTTGGGATGCCTTTACAGAAAAGAGAAGGAACAAAGGAGGAAAAAAATGTTTGTCGTTACAACCTTTAGGTGCTTCTGGGAAGACGGAAGGAAAACTTGAGAGTGCTAAGAGAAATCTGAAAACAGCTTAAATCAGAAGTCTATGTAAGTGAGGTACGTGTGTGTTGTGTTGCAGTATATGAGTGTCTGTGCGTGCACACATGTAAGAATGCACCAGTGTGTGTGTGTGTGAGTGCGCAAAGGAGGACTTCATCCACACTTACCTTGGTGGGGATCCGCGCTGTTACCAGGAAGGCTCGGCATGATGTAAGCACCTGTAAGACAGAAGCAGCAGCATCAGTGTAAGTACCAACAAGTGGGGCCAGAGGGCTTTGGTGCTTCTACGGGCGTTTAATGATACCAAAGCTGCAGAAGGCCACACGCTTGGCTCCTGTCATGTAAGAAGAATTAAGATCTGGGACAGCTTCTTGGTCTCATAAAATGAGTTTTAACTTAAAGAGTCCCTGTATCAAAGTTCTTTTAGAACAAATTACAGGTGAAATCTCTAGAGGGGAAGTCAGTCAGCGGCCCAAAAACCCAACAGCTTATTCAGATTAAGTAAAACAGGCCTCTGTGATAATACAGAGTCACAAGTCTCACTATATCAACAGTTAATTCAATTAAAAAAACAAGAACTAAGTACTCATTTGCACTTCCCAAATTACAACCACCACCCACATGTGCCCTCTCGCTTTCCATTCTTTGTACTGTAGCTAACATTTAAATAATGCATAGAGCGAAATGAGGCTAAGCTTCCAAAAACTCATCCCTAACTTTGCTTCTCAGCTGTCCCTCTCTCAGTCTTAGAACATTTATGGAAATTTCCGTTTTGACACTCAGCTAAGAACATACATACAGCCTGTGGGGTCCCATATGCCTATAGGTTCCGTTTACCTCGCAGAGGCCTATGTGAATACAAAGGGGCTGAGCTAGAAGTTCAGATCTTGAGCCAGGATCGTACATCCACAAGGCTTACTGCAAAACTTTCCACTCTGCAACTTTGAGATTCAGGCAGGCCTCATGAGCCTTTTCAAGAAAGAAAGAAAACTCTGGGGCTGGGTGCAGTGGCTCACGCCTGTAATCCCAGCACTTTGGGAGGCAGAGGTAGGCGGATCAAGAGGTCAGGAAATAGAGACCATCCTGGCTAACACCGTGAAACCCCGCCTATACTAAAAATACAAAAAATTAGCTGGGCATGGTGGCACGCGCCTGTGGTCCCAACTACTTGGGAGGCCAAGGTAGAAGAATCGCTTGGACCCAGGAGGTGGAGGTCGCGGGTGAGCAGAGATTGCGCCACTGCACTCCCGCCTGGGCGACAGAGTGAGACTTTGTCTCAACAAGGGAAGAAGAAAAAAAAAAAAATAAAGAAAACTCCAAGGTTTCTCAAGTCCTGATGGGAGAGCTGCCCTTTTTTCATTTTCCAAATAGCTTCCTTGTCACTAAGCCTGTATTTAGCAAGTTATGCTTACGTGCTAGTTTAAGAAAGCTAGATTAGAGCAAAACTGTAGAAAGTCAACAACCCTGGGACCTCGGGTTGTTAAAGGACTTGTCAAACAGCTTTACCCAGACACAACCCAGGGCTCGAACGGCTAATGTGGGTACAGAAAGTGAATCAAGGCTATGCCCCTGTGGCCTGCTTTAGGCCCTTCCCAAGTCTCCAAACTTCGAATAGCAACAGTACATTTTCTATAAAATCCTTCTTTCAATAATCACATCTCATCACTGTAGGGGATAACTCAAGCCAGAAGTATTTAAGCCAGATGAAAAGAGAAGTGACCTGACACTGGGAGAGTGTGGTAAGAGCAGGCGGGAAGTTGAAGGAGAAGACACAGCCCATTTCCAGACCTTTCACCCAAACGCCACCGTCACAGTTATTTGCAGGATCAGTTTTTACCTGGTATCATTTTCACGACTTGATTTTATGGTGTGCTCTGGAAAGCACTTCTAAATGACTTCTAAAAGTTTAGGCAGCAAGGGCCTTCTCAATGCCACGGCAGCGTGTCAGTCTCATAGAAGTGTAGGCAACAGGTGATGTCTATCTTTGAATATTCCATATGCCGTGAACCAAATCACAGATTTTCCTGAGGAATTTATCCTTATTTTTATACCCTTCTAAGGCCTTGGGGGCAAGGGAATGGGACACAGCAACAGGCAGGAGAAAGGAAAGGGAAGGGACGAAGTATGTCCAGGATGAGTGCGTGGAGGTCAAGTGTAGCCAGGTAGTAGCAGGACTGGCTGCATAATTTGTAGGGACATTGTTCAACTACGATTAAGAATTTCAAGATGGTAACAGTAAGGTATTAACCCAGTGTAGGGAAGTGATGTAACTCACTTCAAGGTCAATTTATGGGAGAAACAGAATTCACATGCTTGGAGCGGGAGGCATGGCAGCCTGCTGTAGGGTGTTCAACTCTTTCTGTTTGCTCAAGATGTTTCCAGTTTAAGGGCTATGAATCCTGCATCTCGTGAAACTGGAACTATCGGTCAATCTACTAGCTTGAATTTTGGAATCAGAAATTCTTACATTCAGATTCTGGCTGCATCCACCTGTTGACGCCAAAGCCTGTGTCCGGAACCACTGCACTAAATCTACACGTTACTACTCAATCGTGCCTCCCCGTGCTCCAGCCCCTGGCAGGTTAGGGTCAGCGTTAGGGTTAAGGTTAGCGCTAGGACCCTTGTGCTCCAGCCCCCGTCAGATGTGCCCTGTGCAACTGTACAGGCTGCAGGCCATAAAGCTGTCCCTGAGTCGTTGCTACCCGTTGTTGAGCATTTTCTGCGTGCCATGAATAGGTGAACACCTTGAGTACAGTGACATACTTAATCCTCACAACAACTATATTTGATGTCACTACTCCCATTTTACAAATGAGTAAACTGAGACTCAGCAATGTAACTCACTTCAAGGTCATTTTCAATTAGAGCAGATATCATTTATAAAAGCATCAGGGATAAAAGGTACTTAAGAAGAGTATAATTTAAATCTCACAGCTTTGTTAACGCCAAAACTGATGTTCTTAACCACCAGGCTATATTTACATGTTACCACCCAATCCTGCCTCCTTGTGTTCTAGCCCCTGGAAGATCAGTTACAGTGAAGGTAGGAAGGGACAGCCCAGGGCAGCCATGACTGGGAGACACCTCGGAGTACCTTTTTCAACATTCCAACAGTTAGTTTCTAAAATGCTCTCTTTAAATCCAAGTATGCCCTGGAGAACTGAACTCTTCTGTCATCAGCACTGGTTAATCTTTGGCTAATACAGCAGTACTCAGGGAATGAAGAGTTTGCAGGCCTTTTGCAAAAGGGCAAGAGATGATTTTCGTGCAAGAGACACACAGGGTTGGATAAATGGCAGCAGACTGTCAAAAGAAGCATGCCGGTAATGACGAGGAATTTGGAAAGGGAGATAAAAAGCACCAGAGACAGGCTCGGCCTGCACTGCCATTTGCCGAGGCCTGGGGAACAGGATGCAAGCTTAGGCCTCATCTTAAAGGATGAAATACTCACCTTCCCTGAACTAAGCTCCACAGTGCATCTAGCACCTTCTACTCCAGTTCAGCCCCAGGATATGACCCCTCTTTCAAATATTGCTCCTCCCCCATAGTGGAAAAGAAAAAGAAACAAGACAAAAATACTGACAGCCATGATCACATGCATGGCTACAGGAAGCCAGTCCCCTATTCTCACCATTTCGCCCTTTTTATTATTTACAAAGCAGCACACACATTTCTCTCTCTTCCAGGGTACTGGTATGATCAATCCGCAATCTTTCCAAAAAGCTTAGGTCCACAAAACCTCTGCATACAGGTAAAATAACCAACATATCATAAAACTCACATGCAGAAAGGTCCCAACATCACATGGTCAAAGACCTAAAATTCCCTGAGTTTACGCCTGACAGCAGGTCCAGGGAAACTCGTTGACTCACAGCTAGCTGGTGGCAGAGCTGGAACTAGAAGCTGCAACTCCTCACTCTCGGTCTATTAACTCTCTACTTTCCCCTCACGTTAGCAATAAGGTTCAAGGCCAAGAGCCACAGACAGGAACTTGTAGCCTCTTCAGTATTCAAAAAACATGTTTAACTCTGTGAACTTTCCTTCAAAGGAACCAGGATCCTCTCACAAACATAGTTATAACTGCTAGTATTTGTTGGGTACACTGTTCTAATAGGTTTGGGTATGTTACCACATTTAATCCTCACAGCACCCTATGAGGAAAACACTATTATCATCCCCATGTTAAGATGAAGAAAAAGGCGCATACAGATTCTGTAATTTGTGCAGGTCACCCAGCAAGGAGGTGGCAGAGTTGGGACTCATGGTCTGGCTCCAGAGACGGTGTTCCTAATGATTTATACTGGCTGTCAAATCTCACCTTTCCAAAAACCAGATTCCTCAATAGCCCCCACACATGGAAACATAGAAGAGTCATGGGCCTTTACAGCCAGAAAGAAGCAAATAGGTAAAAGGACCAGCAGTACAATGAGAGATGTTTGGGTATCATGAGGAAAAGGACCAATCCCTACTGGTCTGAGTGTCTCCTTCTGTCTCTTTCTATGCAGAAGACTATCTTCTGTTAGTCTCTGTGTCTCTGTCTGAATGTCTCTCTCGTCTCTGTTCTGTATCTGTCTGTGTGATTCTGTGTGTTACCGCTCAGTCCATCTGTGCCTCCCTTCACTGGATCCCCACCCCTCCTCTGACCCCTCTCTCTGCTATTGCTGCCAGTGTCCCCCATACCCCGCCCCAACTTGCTTCATCTCCTTTCCCTCCGCTGGTGCCCTCCTCCCCTGCCTTCATTCTGCCCTCCATTCCCAGCTTTTCTCTATGAGAATCAACTGAGAGCTAGTCACTTTATTTATTCCTTTTGCAAGACAATAGACACCAATCACAGAAGAAAGACTGCCTTCTGGAAAAGTATTTCATTTGTAACACAGCCACAGAAAAACTTGAACAAAATATGAACCCAAAAGAATCACATACTTTTTGACATCATTACACAATGAGCACACTGGTAATTAAGTGATTATAAGGTCCCCCGTGAGAATCTAATTAATAAGTCTTAAAAGCTAATCTCAAACATGCACCCAAACAACTGAAATACAACAGCAATAACTAGCACAAGGAAGCAGCTGGCCATTCCTCCCTTTGACAACTGTTGCACTTGAGGGAATAACTCTCCCACTACCAGCCAGCGGGGTGGGGGGTCAGGTGACCTGCCCTCTCCAGAACAGTCACCACAAGAGCTTTCTAGAGGCCACTGACAGGGTATGAACTAGGGTCAGAATATTTAAAACAAGCGGAGAGCTGGGCGTGGTGGCTCGCACCTACAGTTCCAACTACTCACGAGGCTGAGGCGGGAGGGTCTGGAGCCCAAGTTGGAGGTTACAGTGAGCACTCCAGCCTAGGTGACACAGCAAGACCTCATCTCTAAAAATAAGAAAAATAAAAAACAAAAAGGGGAAAAAAGAAACCAGAATGGTCATATGGACTCACCTTTTGAGTAAAGATCAATTTTGTAATGATAGGTTACATAAGGATCTAATGATCATTTCTGCCTTCACCCAGCAATAACAGGGTTCACAATCTGTACCCCTCTGGGTCAAGTCCCTTTCTTTAAAGGTGTTTTACAGGCAGTGGAAGTACACAGTGTTCTTCAGAAGTTGGATGCAGATCAAAGTCATTTGTCTGAAAAGAAACACATCCATAAGGGAGCCCAGGCTTTGAAGGAAGACTGCTAAGCCACGGAAGCTTTGTGCAGGATGGTCCCCATTTCCGGTGGTCAGCGAAGGTCTCCAGAGGCACAGGGAGTTCGCAGAAAATGTGGAAGGAGATGGGAGGTGGAATAGACGAAATCTTCCAAAGCTGACCCAGCCTTTACTAAGGCTATACCCACTTGTGAGCACAACACGGCAGCAACATTTTAAAGCAAGAGTGAAAATTACAAATACTACTGTTACCAGCCAGACTGTGACTCTTGTTTTATCAACACAAACTAAGCCAATTAATGAGGCTACATTCATACTAGAAACCCTAGTCAATCCACTCTCCCAGGCTGTTTGGCTCCAAAACTGCCCTGGGATTTATATCTTCAGAGGATTTTTAGTGTACACACGTGGTTTCTAGCAGGGTCGGGGCA
Organism: Cebus imitator; assembly: GCF_001604975.1. Taxonomy (NCBI): domain Eukaryota; kingdom Metazoa; phylum Chordata; class Mammalia; order Primates; family Cebidae; genus Cebus; species Cebus imitator. Next base: position 705,545 of record NW_016107650.1, on the reverse strand, counting down.
GCTGCACAGGACACATCCTCTGTGACTTACCAGAAAGTGTTTTCTGATAATGAATCTTTTTTCAGTGCTTGGGACAGGAGGCACCCTGCTTGTAGGGGGTCCAACTCTTTCTGTTTACACAAGACTTTTCCAGTTTCAGGGCTGAGAATCCTGCATCCCGGAAAACTGGGACTGGGGGTCAATCTACTAGCTTGAATTTTGCAATCAGAAAGACTTCCATTCAGATTCTGACTCTCCCACTTAAACCTGACAGGATTTTGTTGATCTCTAGAGAGTTAGAGATTACAGAATTACAGATTAGCAAGGGTGCCTCATACAAGAGGTGATCAAACAAGAATATTCCTCTACAGGATTATTACTATTGTGTAGATTAAATAAGATACAAATGCAGATACAGCTGTACCCCAGAACCTAACATGTCTTTGCTAAATACCAGCTCTTCTTATAACTTAACAGCATTTTAGATTTAGATTTGCAAAGTTAGATTACAGCCACTGAATTTTGAAATAATTGTTTTGGTCAAAAGAACAACAAAAAAACCCCACAAAGATACTGAATTTTTTTTTTTTTTTTTTTTTTTTTGAGACAGAGTCTCACTGTCGCCCAGGCTGGAGTGCAATGGCGCGATCTCGGCTCACTGCAACTGCTGCCCCCCAGGTTCAAGCGATTCTCTTGTCTCGGCCTCCTGAGTAGCTGGGATTACAGGCGCATGCCACCATGCCCCGCTAATTTTTTGTAATTTTAGTAGAGACAGGGTTTCACCATGTTGGTCAGGCTGGTCTCAAACTCCCGACCTCGTGATCCGCCTGCCTTGGCCTCCCAAAGTGCTAGGATTACAGGCATTAGCCACTACCCCAGCGATATTGAAATTTTTCCTAGGCTGAAACTAGGCTGAAATTTTCTGTTTAACACACATCTGTGGGCTTGAAGGAGAAAAATTTTCCTGCAAAGCTAAAAAAAAAAATAGCATGCATCAGAAGCAGTATATGTGCTTAGCAGAGGAACCTTCACCACAAAGGGTAAGCTACAACTTCCCCCCACCTCCCCTGGGAAGGCCCATTTTTCCACTACAGCCTTAACATGCAAACCACATTTTCAACCTCCGTAATGAATTTCCTCTCCCTTTCATTGAAATGCAAGCAACAGCCAGTTCCCTCTGAGGCTTCCTGGTTCAACTTTTAACTTCACAATTTCACTTAGAAACATTTACGAAAGTCCTCCTTACTGTTAAGATTCACAATTTAGCAGAGAAGACTACATTTTCTTATGGAGGTGATATGGAGGTCAACTACAGAATCTGCTCATTGCACACTTATTAGAAACTGAAATAAATAGTTGTTTTACCATCTAAAATAACTTCATTGCCTAAAGCTTACTGCAGCACAGGCACTCCATCAAGTGATGCTCTCTAAATCCACATTCTCTCATGCAGATTACCAGGAGTGCCTTTTCCTTAAAATTGGGCTCTATATGCCCAACATTCAACAAATGGTCTTGTACCCCTGAAGTACTCTCTAATTTGCAAGCAAACTAAATGATGAATGCCGTCATTCCCCACTCTTAATTCTTTCCCCTTCCAAACTCCCAGCTCTAAGTGCATTACAGATAAAACCTCATTAATCCAAGACACAGACCTAGGTGAGGGAGAAGGGCAGGTGATGAGTTTGTTATCATCACTGCAGAGAGCTGTAAGTGGCAGATGATAAGGGACTTATACAAGGTCACCCAGAAAACTGAAGAGAATAAAACCTCTCTCTTAGCTCTGAGCCTAACACCAGATTCAGCTATGATGAACACCATCCTTTCTGGCAGGAAGACAGTTCACCCAAAAGGAACACCAAAAAGTACCACATTTTAATGTAATTCCTGACTTAAATTCCTTTATAAAATTAGAGCTTCAGCCGGGTGCGGTGACTCACGCCTGTAACCCCAGCACTTTAGGAGGCCAAGGCAGGCGGATCACCTGATGTCAGGAGTTCGAGACCAGCCTGATCAACATGGAGAAATCCCATCTCTACTAAAAATACAAAATTAGTCAGGTGTGGTTGCGCATGCCTATAATCCCAGCTGCTTGGGAGGATGAGGCAAGAGAATCAATTGAACTCGTGAGGTGGAGGTTGCAGTGAGCCAAGATTGTGCCACTGAATTCCAGTCTGGGCAACAAGAGTGAAACTCCATCAAATGAATGAATGAATGAATGAATGAGTGAATGAATTAGGACTTCACTCTTCATGGCCAGCTATGGGACACCTTGTCATTAATGGATGTGCCCTGGTAAGTCTAGTGTATGGTTTGCAAACTACAGCTTAAAAGGCAAACCCAGCCTCTTCCCACTACCCACCGTCCCCCACCCCCGCCCTGCGGAAGTATTTCTGATATCGTTTTGCTGGGACACGACCATACCTCTTTGTGTAATGTACTGTCTCTGGCTGCCTTCATACAGCAGTTTTACGGCTCACAAAGCCCAAGATATTGTTGTTGACCCCTGGTCTAGTGGTTTAGAGAACAAATTGTGGAATTAAACTGCCTGGGTTTGAAACCATGCTTTACTATTTAATAGATATGTGGCTCAAAGCAAATTACTAAACTTTTCTGTGCCTCAATTTCCTCCTTTTTTTTCTTTAAGATACAGGGTCTCACTCTGTCACCCAGGCTAGAGTACAGTGGAATGATCAGGGCTCACCGGAGCCTCAACCTCTTGGGCTCAAGTAATCCTCTGGCCTCAGCCTTCTGAGTAGCTGGGACTACAAGCATGTGCCACCATGCCCAGCTGGTTTTTAATTTTTTACAGGATAGGGTATTGCTATGTTGCCCAGGCTGGTCCCAAAATTGTAGCCTTAAGCAATCCTCCCAGCTCGGCCTCCCAAAGGACTGGGATTACAGGCATGAGCCATCAAGCCACCATACCAGGCCTTCTTCTCTTTAAAAGCGAGAGAAATATAACCTAAACTTCGTGGAATGATGAGGGTTAAAAGAGTTAATATGCCTACAGTGCTAAGAAGACTGCTGGCACCTGAGAAGTGCTGTACAGTATCTGTTACTGTTACTTATATTTTAATATCATAATACGATTTTATGTCCATAATGGTATTAGAACAAGAAGAGAGGTATCCAGATTTAGCCTGAGTCTGGCCTCAAGTTAGCCAAGGGGCCTAACCACGAACAAGGTACAGTTTCTGTAGACCTTACTTTACCCAAATTTAAAATAAGAGGTTGTGTTGGAATAGGTCTCAAAGTTACCTCCCTACACTCTGAGTCCATGACTTCGGCCAGCTCTGGGATTCTGCTTCCCACTCTTCCATTTGTGTGGACTTCTAGGAATGGCAAGTCCCCAGTAAATATCTGCTGACAGGAATTCCCCCTTAGGACTCTACTCCCTGGACCAACAGATGCTCCTTCTACAGGGGAGCAAGAAGTTGCTGAGTTTGGTTTTCTATTCGGATGTCTGGTTTGATAGGAAATCCATGTTCTCTAACACCTGTGCAAATTCATTTCTTTTCATCTAATTCATTTCTTTTCACATTATGTAGAATGGAATGTTTACATACAGCATGCCAGACAAGGTCACTTCGTTCTTCCCAAAATCCCACTATTGCAGCTGTGAGGTGTTATCAAAGCATAAAACAAACACATCTAAGTTTCCCCATAGGTGAGCACAGGGGCCAGTACATATCAGATCCTCTTTTCAAAGCACCAGCTGATACAGAAGTCTGGAATCTCCCATAGTGATGCTGTTAGAACAAAGTATCTCAAAGCCAGAATAACGACACATCTTCTTTAATGACAGCACTTTGGCAGTGACACACCAAGATGAATGGGCACAGGATGATAATTCTTAGCATGAGGCCCAAGCTCCAGGCCCACAGGGTCCACGAGGGTTTTGTGTTAAGGAATTCACATGTGACAGAACTCCTACCCAGGCCTGCAACTATTGGGTGAGCAGAGACCAAGGGACTCACAGGTCTGCATCGGGCATGTGTGGTTAAGAGACCTCATCTGGTCATCACTGTCATATTTATGTTTTAAATAAATTCACAAATAACAGAATCACAGTTATTCAGGGAGTACAGAAAAACTATAACTATACAGTTCATATTAACCTAATTAATTATTAAAACTTCTGCCTCCCCAACACAGGGTCAGCCGGCCTCTTTGAGAACACATCCATTTGAAAATCGCTAGAACCCAATTCTAGCTAAAGATGAGAGAGCTCAGAGGAATCAGGGGATGTGTGTGCCCTTTTCCTTTATTTTACAGATGAGGAAACAGATCAGGAAGAGTTAAATTGTTACTCTGTGCCTATTAGGGCTCATTATTGGTTTCAAGCCACAGAATTTTAAGCAAAAATAAATTTACTCAAAGGAAGTGGAGTTCTTATAATCAAAAGAACACCCAGAGCTCAATAGAGACAGGAACCAAATCAGCTCTACAGATGGGAGAAGCAGGGACTAATAAGGAGTTCCTCTGGCTGCCCTTGAGGAATGATTGACTCCCATCTTACAGCCTAGCATGATCTCTCTCAAGATCCAAAACCTAGGGGGCAAAAGTCCCCTTCCCGGGCCTGGCACCCAATAAAGACCACATGGAATTGCTCAAAAGCTGAGACCAGTGGTAGCTATGGCCTAGTGCCAATAAGCAGTGGCTCCAGGGCGGCTGGGTCTGAATTCCCACGGGACCACTCACTACCAGCCACGCAACAACCTTGGACAGGAAACTTGGCCTCCCATGCCTCTGTGTCCTCACCTGAGATGATATATGCAAAATACAAATACCTGGCACAAGAAGGGAGCCGACAAATTCTAAATGGCAGAGTTGGAACCAGAAATCAGTTTCACTTGTCTTTCACTGTAAGTCACTTGCTGCAGTCCCTCCCCAACCTACAGCATTTCAACTTGTCTGTGCTTCCCCGCCTTAACCTTATCATCTTCTCAAGGCAAGGAAACACAAATGTCACTTCTTTCTCCCTCCCTCGTTGTATTAGCATGTTCGTCCAATGAAAAAAATACACATATTCTTTCCTTCTTCCAGAGCAAAGTTATAGTTTCCCACCTTGCAGCAAGGTGGTTGGCATATGACGGGGTTGGGGGGAGGCTGATTTAGATCTAACACCATTACATAAATACTCAGAGAGACAGTCTTCATTAAATTCAGAGATTAAAAAATAAGGAAAGAAGGAGAATAGAAGATCTGGAGGAATCATATCAAGAAATTAAGGTAGGTATATAATTTAGAGCAGTGCTTTTCAAACCAGGGGTACAACCCATTGGTGGGTGGTTAAATCAGTTCATTGGCATTTAATGAGAATATAACAGACTAACGTGAAAAGGAAAAGAAAGTCAAGGCACAGCGAGTAGAAAACAGAAACTTTATAAAACTTGTCTGAGTGACGTCAGTATGCAATGCACTTGGCACTCACAAACAAACGTGTGTGCACACTTCTTGAGATCAATATAAGATGCATGTCTTACTCTGGGTCCGGGTTTTGAAAGTTTGATAAACACTAGCATAAGCACCCTATGCACCTGTAAGCAGGATCCACCATGAGACTACAGATGAGGGTGACACAGCTGGTAAGACAACAAGAACATGAGCTTTAGAGTCAGACACACTTCAGGAGAAATCTCAGCTTTGCCATTTTGTGGGCTGAGAGGGATTAGGCAGGCTGCTTGAAATCTTGAGGCCTCCGCTTCTAAACTGCAGACGCTTCACTTCTAAATTGGAGACAATATGTATCTTAGTGTAAGTACTAGAGAAAACCTATGAAGTGCTGAGCATACAGTAGATACAAATATAAAAGGAGCCGTAATAACGGTCCTCGAACTTATAGAATATAGCTCTCAAAATGATCTACAGGGATAAAAGTCTGAGACCTACAGAGACAGTTGCGAACTTGCTAGTAAGAAACAAGGCTGAGCCTAGAAGCCTGGTCTCCTGGTCTCAGCCTTGTTCATAACATCATCTTCAGCATGTGGCTTGAGTCAGTGCAAGGGGGAGATTACTCCCATGGTAACTATAATCTATTTAAGAACTAGAAGAGAATTTCCATTTCTATATGGTGACGTGAAAAACTTTGGTATAACGGAAGAATGGGCTTTGAATCCAGACCAGTTCAGATGCAATAAATTACCAACTCCTCCATTATCCACTACCTAACCTCCTTAATCTATTTTTCATACCTGTAGAGTGGGTATAAAATAGACTCTGTTGGACAGTTGTGGGGGTTATATGGGATAACATGTAAAAAGCCTAGCAGTGCCATGCCTAGCACTGTCCTAGACATGCTGAACTTCATTCATAGGTGATCCTTAATACCTGGCTCTAAATCTTTCTTTTTTTTCTATTTTATGTAGAGATGGGGGTCTTGCTATATTGCCCAGGCTGGTCTCAAACTCCTAGGATCAAATGATCCTCCCACCTCACACTTTCTACATAGCCCCAGCTGCTCTCATCAGGGACAATACAGCATCCAACCACACAGAGTACTAGGCTCTGAAACTCTACCACCCCAGTTTGAATTCTGGCTCTACCTTACTTACAAGCACAAATGATCTTGAGAAAGACCTCTGTGTGCCTGACTTTCCTCACCTGTAAAATATGGGATCACAATACATACCTCACTGGCGGTTTTCGTAAGGATTAGAGACAGTAATACACACACAGGGCTTAGAAAAGTGTTGGCGATAGTCAGAGCAAGCCATCATTAACTTTGCATCCCTGAAGACAGGATGATCAGGAAGCCTTTTAATTCTTGGGCCTTCTTCTTCATTCTGTCATACCCTGGGCTATGTTAGTTGTTGCTTGAAATTATACTATTTCAAAGGATTTCTGATTCAGGCATCCTACTCTCCGCCCACAATTTTTTAAGAGATGAGATCTTACTCTGTCAGCCAAGTTGGAGACATGGACTGCAGTGGTGCAGTCTCGGCTCACTGCAGCCTCGACCTCCCAGGCTCAAGCGATCCCCCTGCCTCAACTTTTCAAGTAGATACAACTACAGGCATGAGCCACCACACCCAGCTAAATTTTTAAAATTTTTATAGAGTAACTTCTACGTTGCCCAAGCTGGTCTCAAACTCCTCAGCTCAAGGGATCCTCCCACCTGGTCCTCATAAAGTATTTGGATTACACTCATGCAGCACTACACCTGGCCCCCACAACCCTTTAATCTGGATCACAAGCATGCACCACTACACTTGGCCTTCACACTCTTTAATTTCTTCTCCAAGTGTGATCCAGGAGCTGGAGAGGCTGCCATGACAGGAATTTGTCAGAAATGCAGAATCTGAGGCCTCAGCCCAGACCTGCTGAATCAGAATCTGCATTTTATTAAAATCCCCAGGTGATTTACATTAGCATTACAGTTGGAGAAGCACTCATAGGTAGTTCGCCTATTCAGGCACCGCCCCCACCCTGCTTATTGCGCCCTGACACGGCCAGGTCATTCTCCATTGGCACTAACCTATCTTCATCCCACTGAGGCCCGGCTGAAGTCACTCCTCCACGTGTCAATGCCCTTAGCCTTCGTGTTCCTTGTCCTTTCATTACTCTCACAGAGTAAAACCTCAACCTTGGCTGAACTTACCTAGCTGCCTGTTCCGTGCTTGCAGTGGTAGCTGCCAAGCACAACTGAAGAACTGATCTAACCAGCAAGCTGATTCCACGCCTTTCATCTAGGAAGATGACGTTCCCTCCTACTTCACAGAGATACAGAAATTACCAGAATGGTATCACTTACCATCCCACTCCAAACCTCCACACCTGCCTGCACCTGCAGCTGCATCCATCCCCTCCTCCTCCTCTCCTTCTGAAGGGCTGGAGATAAACGCCCATCCCTTCATGTGGGACCTGGATTACATCCCACCTGTCTTTGCAGGAAACTTAGGCCACTAAATATGCTTTCCCTTCCGTCTCTAAATATCCAAACATAGAAATGTTTAGACCTAGAGCTATATGCTTGGATCCTACACACCTCTTGCAGGTCCCCTCTGTCTCCACCCTTTGGGCCCAACTTCTCAAAAAAGACATCTATATTCAGTGTCTTCATCTACCTGCCTCAAATTTACTCGTCTCGTGTTCAAAATTGGCTTCTGTCCCGACAACTCCACTGAAATTTCTCCTGCTTGAGGTGCCAATCTTGGTTGCTAAATCCAGCCTCATGGTTGCTAAATCCATGCATTTTCTAACCGGATTGCTCCTTAGCATTGGGCACAGCCCTTCATGCTTGATGTTCTAGTTTCCATACATTTTCAACCAGCCTCTCTGGTCATTCCTAGTCACATGTTCATTCCCCACTCCCTGCTACCATTCATTCTCTCTCACGACTTCAGTCCATCCCAGATGACTCCCAAGTTTATGCACAGCACAGATTTCCCTTCCATCATCAGATCTATTAATTTAACTTCAGCTGTATGTCACTCCAACCCCTTAACTCAGCATGTCAACGATTAAACCATGATTTTTCCCCCCAAAATCTGCCCTTCCCACAAGAGTTCTGGCTCAGAAACAAGGATAGTCATCCACATGGTTTCTGAGACCAGAAATCCAAGCATTGTCCCCCTCACTTCCTATCTCGGTCATTCTCCGAGTTCAATGCAGTCTACCTCTCTAAGCACCTCTTACATCCATTCACTTCTCTCCACCTGTACGACTATGATACTATTCCAAGCCACCACCACCTTGCTCCTGGGCCACCTGCAATAGCCTTCTAACAGATCCACTCGCCCCCCAAATCACCTGCTCATATAGGATCTGAACGTGATCTTTTAAGAACCCAAACACTGTCATGTCCCTTCTCTGCTTAAGCTCTTCCATGGCTGTGCACCACTCCACTGGCCCCCGCCTCCACCTCCAGGCTCAGTTCAACCCAGCCACACTGGCCTTCTGTAGGACTCCCAAGAGGAGGGCTCCTGCCTCGCCTCTGTTTAGGTGCTCTCCTTTCCCCCTTGCTCTACCTTCGCCTGGCTCATGCCTACTCATCCTTCAGGTCCCGGCCTAAAGGACTTCCCTAAGAAAGTCCAGACTACACTGGGTATGAAATACTATGATATACTCCCACCGTATCTGCACAGTATCTTTTGAATACTTATCACAGTTTTAATTAAAAGTGGGATTATATATTTAATACTACCAGTCCCATTAGACTGCAAGATGCCTGGGAGCAGGGACCACATCTGTCCTATTCAAAGCTCTATTTTTTAGTGCCCGGTATGTTCCTGGCACAAAGTAAGTGCTCAAATATCTGTTGAGTGAATTAATGCAACAAGTTTTACTGCTGTTTCTCACCCTGTTTCCAATTCTGAAAATTCAGGTTTTCAGAAGGTAAAAAGTTGCTACAGTCTGTGAATCTGATTATAATAATTCTGTTCTGCCTGTTTTCTCCTGCTTCCCACCACATAATTTACACATCCTTCCTATTTAACAGCCATATCCTACAAGGGAACTACCTAAAAATCTCGTTTGCAGCTTACTGACTTAAAACAGATCAACTAGCGAATTCCCAACTCACCTGCCAAAATAAAAAGAAACAGAACAATAAAGAGATCGCCTAGTAGAGGAAATGCACAGAAGTGCCAAGTGCTGACATCTCTGCCTCTTGCCTACTGTGTTCAAAGACCTTCTTCTCTTACAAATTCATTACAGAAAGACAGGGTTCCAGTTCCAGAATTCTGCAGCTATTACGGTCTGGGAATATCATTTCTAACAATGTATGTAGGGTAAGGAAAATCCACTTTAGTAAAGGATTTCAGGTATCTGATGACTTTCCGGACCTTGATTTTGCTCTTGACTGTGCCAACAGGGCTACAGGGTTAAATCCACAAAACTAAATAATGTGTGAAGGGTGGGTTAGGGTACCGATGAGGCAGACCTTATATGAGATATACAAATCACCATATATTATTTTAGTGGCAACAAATAAACAACTGAAACATAAGGCAGCCCATCTTCTAAAGCCAGGGCACACAGAAAGGACATGCTCAAGGGAGCAACGCTATTTTTAAAAATAAAGAATATTTTCTTTTTCAAAGCTTCAGGTAAATGAGATGAGCTAGTGTTTCACTCAGGCACCACAGAAACATCATTCATTTACTGAAATAACACCTTCCAGCACTTTGCCAAACACCTCAAAGTTTCAAAATAAACTGAAATTTCAGGCAGAGCTTTTTAAGCCAAACTCAGCCTTCACATAACGGGAGGAAGCAAAAAGTTGACCGGTTTAGTCATAAACACTGCCGCTGCTACACCTTTTAATGTAGAAATTAGCAACTCGGGCTCTCTGCAAAGCTGTGCCTCCTCCTCCCTGCCCCCGTGGGAACCAACAAACTGTGATTCCTGTCTTCATTGCTACAGATCCCTCTCCAAACTCTCCCCTCCCCTGTCTTCACTGCTACAGATCCCTCTCCAGCCTCTCCCCTCCCCTGTCTTCATTGCTACAGATGCCTCTCCAACCTTTCCCCTCCCCTGTCTTCATTGCTACAGATGCCTCTCCAACCTTTCCCCTCCCCTGCACTTTGCCAGACACAGGCCAGGTGCCCCAGTCCGGCATTAGCCACTTCCTAGCGTGAAACAGGGAACACTTCACCTGTATTATTATTATTTTTTTATTTTTTGAGACAAAGTCTTGCTCTGTCACCCAAGCTGGAGTGCAATGGTACGACCTCAGCTCACTGCAACCTCCTCCTCCAGCATTCAAGCAATTCTCCTGAATCAGCCTCCCTAGTAGCTGGGACTACAGGTGTGTGCCACCACACCTGGCTAATTTTTGTATTTTTAGTAGAGATGGGATTTTACCACATTGGCCAAGCTGGTCTCCAACTCCTGACCTCAGGTGATCCGCCCACCTCAGCCTCCCAAAGTGCTGGGATTACAGGCACGAGCCACCACACCCAGCCTCTATTATTTTTAAAGCTCATCACCTTCCCTCCCAAGGCAGCAAACTCCAGGTGGATCCTTCACCCACAATCCCTACTCCATCCAAACAAACGTATGTCCAAGGCGGTCCAGCTCCAAAACCCATAAGGTCCCTTCTTGCCTCCTTTGAGTATGCTGGCATGGTGGCAAAGGACTGGCCAGCCAGCAAAGGGACCAGTGGATTCGGGAAGCCTCAACTTGCCTCTCTCTCTCAGAATTTGTCCACAGACAACTCCCCAAAACCCTGGTTCAAACTCCCTCCACTCTATGTGGCTCCTCAAATGCAGGCAGGAGAGAAATGGAGGCCCCTTGCTGGGCCAGGCAGAAGCAGAGACTGAAACCAGAGTAATCTTAGAAGTCGGGTGAAGCCAGGTTACACCAGCGGATGTGTCTTCTGACTATCTCTTGCTAAAATGAATTTCAATTAGATAAGCAGTCTTGGTTTCCAAATATTGTCGTTAAATATTTGAGTAATTCTTTCAGCCAGTAAGTACTGAGTGCCTATCTTGTGCTAGGCACCAAGGATAAAAAGACACAAAGCTGCGCCTTCGAGCAGCTTACATTCCACTCAAAGGAGATGGTACACAGATAAGTAAGTAAAACATACGGTATCTACGGAGGTAAGTGCCATGGAGAAAAACGTAGTGCAAAAAGAGAACAGAGAGTGCTTGGGGCCTGGGGTTATGGAGAGGAGTGACGGGTTAGGTGGGTGGTATTTTTAAAACACCTTGGTGAGACCTAACTATGAAGTGAGGTTGGAAAAGATTGAAAGGCAGTAAGAGAATAAACCACATGGCTGTCTGGGATAAGCATGGTCCAGGCAGAGGGAACAGTGAATGCAGAGGCCCTGAGGCAAGGGCATCCCTGCAGCAATTGAAAAATAAAGAAGAGCTGCTGCTTGAAGGGAGTAAGCACAGGGGAGGTCGGGTGGGGGTGAGGGTAGGTTGTCCACACTTTGTTCTGACTGGTAACTGCCCTAAAGGCCAATCTCTGACTGCCATGTTGCGAGCAGACTGAAAGTGGGTGAGAGAAGGAGAGTGGAGGCAGGCAGCCAGGCAGGGGCCAAGGACAACAGCTTGTCAGAGATGGTGATGGTTAAGCTACAGGGCTTAGCAGGGCGCTGGAGCTGGTCAGACCGGACACACACTGATGATGGAGCCCACTGGCTCTGCTGATGAAGTGAGTTTGAAATATAAGAGAAAACTAGTTATTTTGCTAAAGGTAACAGTTTTGTTTACACCCATGAAATAATTACATACCAACTCAATTTCAGTGACTCCTGGATTGGTCTAGGTGCTATGTTACCCGGGTAAAGGAGTGCGGGAAAAAAAAAAAAAAACCTCTTACAGAAGAAATTCAACTTGAGAGCAAAGAATTGGTTCCAGAATTTTCCATGTGTTATTCTGAAGATTATCAAATTATCTCTGTCCTCAGTAGAGGAAAAACTGGTCTTCTGGAGTTGTACTCTCCCGCCCAACCACCGCCCTCATGCTTTAATAATTCCAACTGTATACTGTAAATATCATACCTGGAACAGAAAACCAGAGATTCTATGTAAATTCTAAAAAGCAACTTTGGGAAAAGGGACAATGGGAACATCCTTTTACTTTTTCTCCGTTCCCCTAGAATAGTGTTCTCTCACAGAACTTTCTGGAAATGTTCTGTATCTGCAACATTCAGATACAGGAGCCACCAGCCACGATGTAGCTACTAAGCACCTAAGTGTGACTGAGTAAATTTTTTATTTAATTTAAATAAATATAGCTATTATGGGTAGTGGCAACCATACTGGACCATACAGCTCTAGAAGAAGAAAAAATTACTACATCTATTCCATGGGGGATATATAGCAACTGCATCTGTGAACAACATTATTAATTAAGAGCTGAGACATAACAATGTTATGGAAGCAAAGGTGAAACACATGTAAACTGTTCAAATTATTCAAAACTGTATAAATGTTAGTTCCTGTGAAATAAGCATAAATATACTATATTATATATGAAGATAAAAGTATCATACAACATGTAAGAAAACCATAAGACTAGAACTATTTCATAAATCTAAAGTATGTTAGCTATTTAATAATTAAAATGTAAAACATTCATGAATCATATATTAGACTTTCCTCTTAAAATTGAATTATAAAATAAGTAAAAAATAGATCGGCAAAATCAGAAAGCACATGTTCTTGATTTTTTATTATGCCCTAGAGTTATCACCTAACTCTCCTATTCCTGCATATATTCTTTGAGAAAAGAAACAGTAGCTGGCTTGGTCTTTACAGTTTTTGAATACATTTTCTTGTTTTTTGCAAGCAATTCCAGTATCTTACAAGCCGTCATTCTAACACTGTCATTCAAAATGGGACTTTCTTCCTTAATGCGTATTCAATGCTAATATTTTAAATGTCACATAAAAATAAAGATAGAAGAGCCTTATTATAATTGAACTACACCCCTGCTCTAAGTTCAAAGCACTCTCTAACATCACTTATCTCTTTTTTTTTTCTCCCAAGATCACCATGAATGAAAGGGCGGGTGTTAGGATCACCATTTTTCAGTTGAGGAAATCAAGGCAGAAAAAGATTAATGACAGTCAGTTTCACAGTGTAAATATATAGCTTAGTCAGAAAAGAAGAGGAGAAATTAGGAAGGTATAAAAAGGGAAATTAATTGAAAAATGAGAAAAAACCTACATGCAAATCCTTGATTGTCAAATTCAGTAGGCTGAGAGCCAGGTCTGAGAAATGCAGACTGAGGAACAAACAGAGTTGATGGCAGTCTGTCCTGCTGGCCCTCTGTCTCAGACCTTCCACATGTCCCACCAACGTCCCTGAGGTCTGGCAAGTTGCTGGCTACACAGCCGGAAGGTGAAGAGGATGAGGGCTTTAGTTAGGATCGATTAGTGAGGTGACAGTCAGTATAATGGGGTTCACTTATTCCTCAGCAAACCCTACCATATTCAAATGACAGGGCAACATTTGTGAATAATCTCCTAACCCAACAGCTGGAGAATGAGCTTTCATTAATCTTCCTTTGAAACGCTCAGGCTAACCCTAGTCATATCACTGAATTGCATGACCCAAGAGATTAATAGGGCAATTCAATGAGTTTAGAGTTTATCCTTGAATTCATCAGTTAAACTCCTTCTCTGAGAAGTAGGAAACTGAGTCCCAGGAAGACCGTAACGCTTGCATAATTTTGTTCACTTTATAAGCAAGTGAGCTTGAGTTCCCATGTCTCATATAAGCAAACACAGGAGCTGTCTTTGCTTTTTACTCCAATATATATGCACACACAATGTCATATACACATTTTATATGTGTGTGTCTATACACACATACATTTTATGTGTATGTATGTATATATACATATACACTGTATATATACATATACACTGTATGTATTATATATATAAAACATTTCTTCCATGGGGGATATTAAAATTAGCAATCCCTGAACAACATTATTAAGAGCTGAGATATGACAACGTTATAAAAGCAAAGGTGAAACAAATGTAAACTGTTAAAATAATTCAAAACTGTATAAATGTTAGTTCCTGTGAAATAAGCATAAATATACTGAATATATTCTATATGGAGATAAAAGTACCATACGATATGTAGAAAAACCATAAAACTAGAGCTATATCATAAATCTCAACTAAAATAAGTATGTTAGCTATTTAAAATTTTTTCAAAATTATTTTGCTGCTTGGAATTTAGAAAGATTTCTTAAGGGTGGCTTGGTTAGCCTGGTCCCCTCAACAAGAATGGGCAAGTATGAACTGACAGTTCCCCTTAATGAGAGGAGACATTCAAACAACAGGCAGATGCTTCATGTCTGTTTCATGATGACAGTGATGATTCTAGGGGCAAAGCGTTCTCCAAGTGCTAACATAGAGAAAGGCAGCCTTCCCTCTGCTATAGGCTACCTGCCCAAAGAAGGCCGCCAGCTGTGTGACATCACTTGGGTAATCATTCCAATGGCCACTATTAGAGAAAAACCCATTTCTTCAAAAGTGACTTTGTTTTAGTTCCCCAAGTTCTAAGTTTTTAAAGGAGCTTTGGGATATGAATTCAAAAAATTCCCAGTGTTAATTCTGAACATTATTTTGGCCATTGCAATTAAGCACAGCAGGTGGAGGGACACATATAATCTATTTATTTCTTATCTCTACAGCATTTTACAACAAAAGGTGATTAGGAAAAATTCCATCATTATGCTTTAAAAGTCCCTCTAATTCCCTGGGAAACTCATGGTGGCAAGACGGATTCTAATTCTTCCAAATCATACAGGAAGGATAAGCATCCAGGAAGATGCGCATTCATCTAAAGCACAGAAATAAAGCAGTCAGAATGGGCATGGAGAGACCCAGCACGGGGTGTGGACTCTCCTTTACAGGCCTTACCCCTTTTCCCTGAAAACGCCAAGTGGGTGCACCATGGTTTGTGCTAGGTTAGCATGATTTACATGCAGATTTTAAGGTAAAGATAGAGAACTAAAAACAGGAATTCAGGCTAAGGACAGAAATGGAAGCTGCACAGATGTACTACATGGATTCTGATAATTCCTGCAGATGTAATCGTAAGGTGGATGGTACAGCACTTCTCAAGACAGACAAGCCTGGACCAGCTCCACTGTTTCCTAGCTGTGTGATTTGGGGCGAATTATCAGGTCCCCTATACCTTACCCGTGGCTGTAAACACACACAATACAGTATCAACCTCCTAAGTGTCGTGAAGATTAAATATGAGGACGTAAGTAAAAACTTTTTAGCACAGTCTAGCTAACAACAGCTCAATAGATAGTAGTTATCTAATGATAAATAACAGCCATAGTTCAAACAGTAGTAACAGCTCTCTGAAAGCCCAAGCTAAATATTTTAATTCCCTTAACATATCAGTAAATCAACTGAAATTGGAAACAAAATTTCTTCCAGGCATAATTTGATGTACACGTTCTCTAGCGATTACATGAAGGCCCCACACAGAACAGGTTCTATCCAAATCATCCCTCCACATTCATTACTGTCATTTTTGAATTCAGTAAGTTAAGCAAAACTTGCATTTTTCACTGCTTAGAAGTCAGCCTGTTACATTTTCTGAATGCCTTAAGGTTTAGTTTGATATATGGTTTCAATGCCTCTAATATTTTTGTAAAACTTAATTTGTAACCATTTCCAGAAATCTGCCCCATATCCAGTCACCAAACATACAACCATCTGCAACAGACTTTTTTTGGGTCTCCTATTAGCTTCCCCAGTCAAAGAGACCTTGGCTGTTGAGAGTCTTCTCTAAGGCAAGGGTTCCATCCTCACCTGGGCAGGTAGATAACCGCATTCTGGCAGAGCCAGACAATGGGAAGTCCAGGATCCTGGGCAGACACAACTTGAAATGACTGTCCTAGCAGCTGTGCAGCCCCTACCACCTGTATTATACCTGCAAAACCAGGGGCCTAAGGCCTTTTTCTAACCACAAACATTGGCTATTTATTCTAGATCACTTACAACTATCAAAATGTATACTTCCAGATAGATGTCTTCTCCCTACACATCAGCTCATAATAGCTCTTCCTTTCCTGAGCCATCTGTGAGCAGGGAATAAATGAAGGGGAATGTTTTTGAAATCTGCTGTAAACCAGGAGTGGCAAGGCACTTACCTTATCACACTTAACCCTATGAGAAGCGTACCATGATTCTCTTGTTAACAGATAAGGAAACCAAGACTTAGAGAGGTTTATAGTAATTTAACTTGTCCCAACACATTGGTAAGAGTTAGAATTTGAACCCTCAATTATAAGTTTGAAAAGCCAAATTTCCTGTAGCACGCCATGAGGTGAGCCTCTCCGTGTTAATGCTTCTCATCAATACCCTAGACCAGCTCTTGGGGCTCACTCATAACCTCAGTTAGATTATTTACTCATAAAAGTCTTCTCATGGGGAGCAGTAATTTGCATGCCTCTGGAAGGGCTTGTTCATGCCCCACTTAAGGCAGCACAGTGTCTGGTACAAAGAAGACAGTCATCTGAGCTATATCTTCTACTCCCATAACCAGAATACAGCCAGCCTGTGTCCTCTGCATATGATTTCACATAAACTGGACTTGCTAACATCAAGCTTTGAAAAACAAACTTCTTCCCACCAACTAACAGGATGGTTGGTAATTGAAACCCACACTGATTTGTCACCGGAAGCACTTTGCACAGAGAAAGGGATTAACTAGAATCAAGGGCACTCATGACACACCTGTGTGTGAGGCCTTTGGGGGAGAAGATAAATATGCTTTATTTTAATATACTTGCTGATTTCTCTATTTGTGAGTTTTCATGACTGATGATGTTCCTTTGCCACTGGTCATCAAAGAGGCTTATCATAGTTGTGAATTCTCAACACAAACAAATGAATTATCCCTAGTTGAGAGCTCTTGGTGGGAGAGGTCCTAGTCATGATATCACTGGGTTTCGCTCACTACAGGAAGTGAAAATTCCACCCATATCAGAAAAAAATTACAATTATCTTTTTCATTAATTTTTAAATAGTTCTTTACCCAGCTGTTTCCTTTTGCAGTAATCCAACATTCAGAGACATGGCCCCTTTTCTAATTGTTCAGAAAATGTAATCTTTTCCCCTCTAATATTCTTAAAACCTTCAAATTTGCACTAAATAACATCAATATTAAATGATCCAGAATAGATGTGACCATCTCCTCTTGCTGCAGGCACACACACACACACACACACACACACACACACACACACATCAACACAGAGGGTGGGCGCTATTTCAGTAAAAATAGAAAAACCTAAATGTATTTTACATCTATATGTTAAAAGGCCTATTTGCCTAATTTTAGATGTCTAAAATTAAGATTTCACATGTCATGGATTCTCCGAGAAAACTAAGCTGAGTGAAGGAATCCCTAGGAATGCTTAGTGAAAAAAAGATGATGTCCCAAGTGCATGTAAAAACATCCTTTGTTTAGCTATACTAGAAACTATACTAGAGTTAATCCAGACACCACCATCCTTCATCCAGATAACAGCACTTCCCTAAACAGCCCCGTGAATACTATGCTGTTCTCTTGATTGAAAACCCTCATGTGTCAAATAATGGTCTCTTCACAGACACTGTGACGGCAGGTTCCTTAGATTACCAGTGGAAAAACTGCACGTACAAACACCCTTTGTTTGGCGGCTATGACAACAACTTTCATTGCTTCCCCTCTACCTCTTCAGACGCCCTATCCGCCCCAGCCCATGCACCACGTGTCCTCATTCCTATTGACTGCTTGTCCCCATGGTCTACTTGCTGCCATTTACCAAAGCAATCAAGATTTTTGTTCTGCTGGGTGCAGTGGCTCACACCTGTAATCCCAGCACTTTCGGAGGATGTGGCGGGTGGATCACGAAGTCAGGAGTTTGAGACCAGTCTGGCCAACATAGTGAAACCCTGCCTCTACTAAAAATACAAAAAACGAGTCGGGCATGGTAGTGTGTGCCTATAATCCCAGCTACTCAGGAGGCTGAGGCAGGAGAATCACTTGAACTCGGGAAGTGGAGGTTGCAGTGAGCCGAGATTATGCCACTGCACTCCAGCCCAGACGACAGTGCGAGACTCTGTCTCAAAAGAAAAATGTTTTTTTTAATTCTGACCACCTGCTTGAAGACGCCCTCTTGAAATGGGATTTGGACCACAATTAGCCTATCAGCCTGCAAGGCCCTCTTGGTAGACACCAGTACTTCACTTTGTATGAGGATTTAACCAAGAGGGACCTGTTTTTGTGGAGTTGGGGAAATAAAGGTTTTTTGGGAAAAGAAATTCAAATGACTGAGCTAGAAGGAACTTTAAGAATGCTTAGTTCTTTGCTGTACTTAACTGTAAATGTGTCTGCAAACACTTTTCTGGTGTGTTAGCCCCCTGAGGGCAGGACAATGTCTTAATCATCTTCCTCTTGGTATCCCCCCTCAACACGCGTTTGCTGAACTGCAAGCTCCGTGACGCAGCTCTCATGAGCTAGGTTGCACATGAAAATTCTTAATCAGCTGGGGACAAGATGGCTTAAAATAAATGGCCCCATGTGTTACGTAAGACACTGAATGGGCAATCAGAAGACAAGTTCTCAACCTCACTCTGCCTTTAAACAGCCATTCAGTGTTGGGTGAACCCCTTGTCTTCTCTGACCCCGTTTCTGCATCGCTGCACGGAGTGAAAATGCTCATCTCTAAGGACGCTGTGGCTCCATTATTATTCCGTGGCATTTTTAGAAGTAGAAAAGTATACTTAGATAACCAGTGGAAACGTGCGTGTGAAAACATACTTCATTTAGCAGCTTCAGCCACAACTTCCATTGTAGAAAAAGAAATTGTAGAAAAGTGTACTTTTCTGCTGACAGAAAAGGTTATTAATACGAAAAAACAAACGAAGTTACCATGAGTTATGAAACTACCTTAAGATTAAAACATGAAATTTATTTTCGCAGGATGGGTTTACTCTGGTGAAGGTCTCTTTCAGCTCTACAATTCTCTGACCCAGTGAGAAATTTTGAAAGCAATGTTATAATACTACTATTAAATTTAGATGTATTTATAACATTGTGGCTTAAAAAAAAAAGGAAAAAAAAAAAAAAAAAGGCAGAATAATTTTAAATTTTCCTGGAAAGAAATGGGGCAAGCCCTCCAGGCAGTGCTGTCAGAATAAACCTGCTCAGCTTTTTCACACAGAGTCCACATGCCCTGAAGGGGATGAATTTCAAATAAGGGAAAGCTTGAGAGCCGCCCTGCAGTGGCAGTAGAGAAATAACCACAGTGCCGAAAAGACCGAGAGGAGGCAAGACATGCAGAATCCAGGACATATAGAAGCCACAAGGACCCCCACGATCCTAGGAGCCATCCAGGTGGACAAGTCAACACACAACAGCATGAACAACAGGCTCCATCCCCCAGCTGGAAACCACCTTTCCACTTGCTTATGTCTTACCTCAACAGGGAGACAAATGCAGTTTTCTCATTTCCTCCATCATCTGTGTAAAATTGTCATTTATAACAGCAACTTTAGAGGAACGCTAAGAGTCACTGGCAATGCTCAAGCAGCGGTGTCAAGCATTCGTAACAGAAGATGCTTCATTTACGCCATCACTCAACCCACGCTGATGAACGATGCCACAGCCGTCACTTGCTTCTGCATCCTCTACATCCTCTCCAGGACGCCTCTCCTTGCACCGCGTCCCAACAACACATATTCTTACAGCACACAGGCTTGGGGACAGCAACGCACAGAAATATGTCCGAGCTCAGAATGATGCAGGCCAATTCAGTGAGCTCCTAGTCCCCAATAGGGTTTTAATTGTCTCTTTTTTTGTGTGTGATGTGCTGGTAAATTTAGACAAAATCATGGAGAGAAATAAAGGGGAAAAAAATTGAAGGGACAATATTTTTTAAAG
Source organism: Cebus imitator (assembly GCF_001604975.1). Taxonomy (NCBI): domain Eukaryota; kingdom Metazoa; phylum Chordata; class Mammalia; order Primates; family Cebidae; genus Cebus; species Cebus imitator. The sequence continues at coordinate 685,195 of NW_016107650.1, read as the reverse complement.
TGAAATGTAATTAGATATACCTTGCCATAAATAATCTAAGAGTTACCGTTAATCAGAATATATTTTAAGGTTTCTTGGGTGCATTTCTCCCAAATTATTTTTCTCTGCTAAGGCAAAAGGAGAGAAATCAGTAAACAGTAAGACATTTCCAAATAGGTAGTACTCATTTGCTAGAATAATTAATCTTCTCACAGAAGCTGAGTAAAGAATAGTTACCCAAAAATAGTAACTGTTAATGCATAAAGGTTTCTTTTTCTTTTTTACAAAAATTTAATTCATTTAAATTTACTTTTTTCTTTTTTTGCTCAGTGTATGATAGAATGAAGGTTTCTTTAAGGTAAAATTAGATAGGTAACTCTCCTTTACTGAAACCCTTCGTTTCTAATAATTCCTGTAAGGTTATTTACATCAAAACATCAATCTAGCAACTCACAGGGTTCTGTCCATTAGACTGGCTTAGGAGGAGAGACCCTGACTCAACCACCTGCACAAACCCAGCACTTGGTACAACAAGTGCCACAGAGTAGTCATTAAACCAACCTGAATCACACACAGCTGCAGTGGGTATGTTTCCTATTCCTAAATGGTATCTTTTTTATTTTTTTCATTGATTTTACAGATTAAAAGCAAACAAACGAGGCTTACTCAAGTGATTACCAGATTTCTGACTTAGCCCCTCATGAACTATGTGATATTGAGTAGATGATTTAACCTCTCTGTGCCTCAGTCTCGGCTTCTGTAAAATAGAAATTAATTTTAGCACTTGTCTTCTAGTGTTCTTACGAAGATTGAGTGAGTTAACAGTGTGCTGCTTTGTGCTGGCTACTGTGTTACCATCACAACTACCATCATCACCACGGAGAAAATGAATACACCCACAGTGGGAAGGGCTCCATTTCCCAGAGTAAATAACTACCTCGCATCTTTCTCTGTAAATACAAATTTGTAAACAGTGGACAATGACTGAGACATGAACTGATATGTGTAAGGCAAGTAAAATGTAAATGGTAGCAACTAGGCGGTGGTATGTGGGTGCTCACTCTTAATACTCTTTCAACTTTTCTGTGTGTTAGAAAACTTTCATAAGAAAATGGCCAAAAAAATGCACAAAGGAGAGAAATAGGTGAAAAAGAAAAGGGAACTGAGCATGGAAGATCAGCCACACTACCTCCCCACAAAAGTATTATTCATCAGTAGCAACAGCAACAATAACCATGATGTGTTTTTTTTCCTTTTAAGAGATGGGGTTTCACTCTGTTGCCCAGGCTGGAGTGCATGGTTCAGTCACAGCTCACTGCGGCCTCCAACTCATGGGTTCAAGCGATTCTCCTGCCTCAGCTTCTCAAGTAGCTAGGACTACACGTGTGTACCACCACACCCAGCTAATTTTAAAAATTAAATAATTTGTAGAGCAGGTCTTGTTATGTTGCCAAAATTGGTCTCAAACTCCTGGCTTTAAGTGATCATCCCGCTTCATCGTCCCCAAGTGCTGGGATTAGAGGGATGAGCCACTATGTCCAACCTAACCATGACCTTTATAGAAATCTCACCTATCATTTTGTTTCTGTCTTACAACAATCTAAGGAAGCTACTCCAAGTATCACTGCCATTTCAGAAGTTCAAAAACAAGAAAAGAATGAAAGACCTACTGAGGATCATGCAATTCGTAAGTTACTGTGGAGATCTAAACAGAGTTCTACTGCAGCGTTCCCACTGCCAGAATAATTAGCATCATTTCGCGCCTCTCACCATGGAAGAAACCACCCTCTTCTTCATCATTGTGGCCCCAGTGCCAAAGTTATTGACATAGAACAGGCCCACAAAGATTGCTCCATGGAAGGAATGGAGGAGGGAAAAATGGAGGGAGGGAGATAAGAAACGTTGTTGTGGTTTTTTTTCCCATCCACTAGGCCCAAACTCTAACCAAATTGTGATTACAGAGAGGAACATTACTTTTATTAAAGTGGTATATAATAGTTTCTGATTATAAAAATAACATATTGATTACAGACAACTACAATTTCTCTTACCAAAGAAAATTAAATCACTGTATTTCCTACATGTGGATACTGGTAGCCATTTTTTCCCTCAAGAAAGACTTATTCAGGCCGGGTGCGGTGGCTCACGCCTGTAATCCCAGCACTGTGGGAGGCCGAGGTGGGTGGATCACGAGGTCAAGAGATCGAAACCATCCTGGTCAACATGGTGAAACCCCGTCTCTACTAAAACTACAAAAAATTAGCTGGGCATGGTGGCGCGTGCCTGTAGTCCCAGCTACTCAGGAGGCTGAGGCAGGAGAATTGCTTGAACCC
>NW_016107650.1:666917-682858 GCF_001604975.1 Cebus imitator | reverse complement strand
CTGAACCCGGGAGGCGGAGGTTGTGGTGAGCCGAGATCACGCCATTGCACTCCAGCCTGGGTAACAAGAACGAAACTCCGTCTAAAAAAAAAAAAAGAAAGACTTATTCAGATTTTCCAAATGTATCTAGCATGACATCCATTCACATGAAAGTTACACAGATCTGAGCCATGCCCTGGAGTCAGTCCAGGCAGAAGCAAGCAGGGTGGTGAGCAGTTTGCAAAACATGTCGCACAAGGAAAAGCTGACAGAACTACGTCTGCTTCTCTTACAGGAGAAAAGATGTAAGAATGACAGGAAAACAGTCTTCAAATGTTGGCAGGGCTGCATATGTCAGAGTGAATAAACGTTTTCCTGTGAGCCAACTGGGAACAATGTGTAGAAATTATAGGAAGAAACATTTTTGCTTGATATAAAGAAAATGATCAATTTGAAGTTGTGGAAAGAAGTGAACTTTTTTATAAGGCACAGCCCTCACCATCAACAGCCTTGCCAGGAGCATTATATATACATTCAAGGTAAACTAGATACCTTCAAAAGTCCTGTCCAACTGCAATAACCTGCATTTTCTAAATCCCATATATATCTATGAGGTAGGCATCATACATACCAGGTTAGCAATGTATGGCACAGGTGGCAAAGGCCCACCACACCACATGTGATACACACACACACATGCGCACATGCAGACACACACAAAAAAGCCACCCTAAGATGAATCACAGATATTTGTAAAACTAAAATTATGTAAGAATAACTAATTTCTAACTCTGTCGTTGAGTTTCTCACAGTTTGGAACACTGTGGCCTGCCAGGAACACATTTTTAGTTCAAGATGTAACACCCAAAACTGAAAGCCTGCATGACGTAAAAGAGTAACTGCTCAACTGGTCCAAATGCTTGATTTGCACTGACTAGCCATGTGACCTTGGACAAGCCATCGCACCTCAACAGATGTCAGTGTCCGAGGGAACATGGGACCTGCTACAGTCACCACTAGCCATATGCAGTGTATTAAGCCCTGCCGATACAGCTAGTGCAACTAAGGAATCTGTAACTTACACAGTATTTTAATATATCTCACTGTCATTAATTTATTAAATTTAAACAGCCACATGTGGCTAGTGGCTATCACACGGAACACTAACTCTGTAATGATTGCTGACAAGGCCACTGAAGACCAAGGTCAAATTCCAGACCAACCTCAACCCAGCATCTTCTGCAAGATCTCCATACCATCGACACAACTGTGACAGAAAGAAAAGAGAAGAAGCCTGAGGCTCAACCTCAGAAGATCCTTAGGGCTCCTGTCACTATTATCTAGCCCATACACCATTACCCCTTGTCCTAGGATAGACAGCCCAGTAGCCTTTTACCTTTGACTATTCACGTTGGGTTCCACATCCAAGTATAGCAGTGTAATTATCAACGTTTCCTGGAAAGACGACATGTATAGAACAATGTCCTATGGAAAATGCCCCACCCAGCCAGTTATGCTATGATGACGACATTAGTGGATTAGTGAAATATCTGTGAATAATTAGCAAACATTATTGAAAAATAATACTTCTTGTAGAGTACAAACAGCTACCTTTAAATTAACTACCTCTTACGAAGTAGAGCATTCAATTTATTTTAGCTTTCAAATCAAATCAAGCTTAATAACACACAAATATTAAAAGCCAGAAAGTGGCTAGGCACAGTGGCTCACATCTGTAATTCTAGCACTTTGGAAGACCTTGAAATCAGGAGGTGAAGACCAGCTTGACCAACATGGTAAAACCCTGTCTCTACTAAAAATACAAAAATTAGCCAGGCTGATCACAGGCAGTGGTGCACACCTGTAATCCCAGCTACTGGGGAGGCTGAGGCAAGAGAATCACTTGAACCCAGGAGGAAGAGGATGCAGTGAACAGAGGTCATAGCTCTGCGCTCCAGCCTGGGCTGACAGAGCAAGATTGTTGCAAAAAAAATAAATAAATAAACATTTTTAAAAAGACAGAAAGTGTGGCTTTTTAAAGAGTTGCCTAGGTTTTTAAAACATATATAAAAATCTAGGCAGGGTGCAGTGACTCAAGCCTGTAATCCCACCACTTTGGGAGGCTGAGGCAGGCGGATTGCTTGAGCCCAGAAGTTGGAAACCAGCCTGGGCAACGTGGCAAATTCCCATCTCTACAAAAAATGCAAAAATAGCCTGGCTTTGTGACATGTGCCTGTAGCTGCTGCTACTTGGGAGGCTGAGGTGGGAGGATCACTTGAGCCCAAGAGGTGGAGGCTGCAATGAGCCAAGACTATGCCACTGCCCTCCAGCCTGGGCAACAGAGATCCCGTCTCAAAAATGTGTGTGTGTGTATGTATTAATATATGTGTGTGTACATATGTCTAGAAAAATTTATTTTTAAGAAATTGCCAGGTAATGTCAAAAATAGCCATATTCCTGAGGCTTAAGGGAAGCTTGGCAACAAATTTACTTACATGTATTAGTAGTATCGATCATTATAGCACCAAAGAATGACATCTCAAAAGCACATGTACAAGGGCAGTGACCTGCCTAATCATAACTAATTTGACAATGAAGTTCATAGTGCATCTGGGAAAGTATCATTATTTTTGCGATACTTTACTTTTGCAATGTTTTAAAGCCTGTTTTTTTTTTTTTTCCCTTAATCTAGGCAACTGCCACCAGAAAAATCGTAAACAGATGATTGGTTCATAATGTATAACAACGGAGTAAAATGTTTCCTAGCACATAGTTCAACACCAGTGGCTGGTCTCACACGGAAAATTTTCCTAGGCAGGAAACTCAGTGTCTCCTGATTCTTCATTCCTAAACTGCATTCTGCTGATATTGCATGTCTCTTGTAATTATTATGAGTCCTACACACACAAGGCAGACAGAACACTGCTGTGGCCCACACCAGCATTAGCTTGCCTTCCCCTGCTTAATTGGCTCTGATCACTGAGCAGAAACAACTCATTGCCTTTTCCTTTTCACATGCTGACTCAAGTATTCCTAACATCATTAGTCATGTTTCACAGTGTCTAGAATAAAAAACATTGACATCTCATTCCAGCAATTATTCCATTTTATACTTTGAAGAAAAGAAGTGATCAACAACTTCCAATCTGCCTAAAATCTCAAGCAGCTAACACTTCTGGAAAACAATTTGACTATGCCACACGCCGGTAGTCCTAGCTTCTTAGGAGTCCAGGAGTTCAAGGCCAGCCTGGGAAACACTGGAAGACCCCCACCTCAAAAAAAAAAAAAATACAAATTGACTAAAAGAAGATTTAAAGTTATGCAAAACATACAATGGACAGTATTATAATTTTTAAAACAAGAAGAAGCTGAAACACATTCTTTTGAAGTTTGCTTACAAACTCCAATTAAAAAATAGAAGTCCTCCTCATGCTTCTCAATTAAAGCCATTCCATTTTCTGCCGGCACAGTATCTATGGATGACACAAGCACAGCTGCGGGCACTTGGAAATGCATGATGAGCACTCAATTTGTATAAACCTGGAAATGTGGGCTTCTCTAGCAAAGGAGGGAGTAAGGAGTGAAAACTAATTCCCCTCAGGGCAGTCATAAGTACAGGCCAGGTATCTTAGCTCCTGTCTGTAATCTCAGCACTTTTGGAGACAGGAAGATTGCTCGAGGCCATGAATTCAAGACCAGCCTGGGCAACAAACAGAGACCTCCCCATCTTTACAAAACAAGTTGTAAAAATGTGCTGGGTGTGTTGTCTAGCGTCTATAGTCCCAGCTGCTGCACTTTGAGAGGCTGGAGGGAAAGGACTGCGGGAGCCCAGGAGCTGGAAGCTGCAGTGAACGAGGATCATGCCACTGCACTTCAGCCCAGGTGAGAGAGCAACACCTTGTCTCTTAAAAAGAGAGAGAAAGAAATCCACATCTAAAAGAGAAAACATAATAAAATTGCTGTCTGTGCTAAATTCCTTCATTTCTACCACATAACAGTAGCTGTTTTAACTAAGGCAGACATCACCAAAAGAAACATGGGCTTTTCAATACTGCCCAGCCTTTACTCTCCTGTTGTAGAGAGAATAACAATGCCAAATGCAACATTTATCAACTTGAGGATATCAAAAAAAATGCCTCTACATCAGATGGGTTTCAAAACATCCAGAACACCTGTGGGCACACTGCAGGTATAATGCTGCAATCACAGCATGTTCGCCGAGGTCTGGAGGCCCCACACAGTGAGTGTTACTTCCACTTGCCCATCCGCACAGGAGCTTTTTTTCTCTTTTTTCTTATGTACTGTTTGTCTCATAGCTCTGTTCCTTTTCTTTCTTCCAATAGATACTCACAATGACAGAGTCCATTTGCCAACTCACAGCCAGAGGCAAAGAAATCATTACCCACTAAGAAAAGGGGCCCATAATCACATCTGGTGATTATTCTCCATTTCATACATGCTTTTCCCTGAGGCCACAGTCTTCTACTGAAAATATTTTAATTGTCATTGTAAAGTCATGACCATCCACATGTAGAGCTGGTTTGCTTCAATTAGAAGTCACTGCAACCAAAGAGCAAAGCACTTTCAGTTCCCTCCCTCACTCTCATTGTGTTTAATATCTCCATTGGGTGAATCTCATGATTGGCTCACCGAATTGAAGAAATGCCCCCAAGTAGGAAGACTAAATTCTACATCTTCAAAAGATGGTCTTCAAAATCACAGAATGAAAAGCTGCTGAATTGCAGAATATATATTGCTATTTAAAAGTTTATAAATCTTTTAAGGATAGAATTCTTCACTTAGAAAATTCAGATCAATTTATGTTAATGTTTCGTTTGTCTTGAACTAGAAACTGAGCATAGTGTTCAACAGATTCAGCTATCCACTTATTCATCGACTTTTGTATCTCAGCATATGCTCTTCAGGCTATTATTTGGGGAACTATAGAAGAAAAGTTAAGGCCCAAATGCTGGATTTGCCTATTCCTCAGTTCATGACAAGTATTTTTCAAATGTAGGCCTATAACTATAGACAGTTTCAACTTTCCTTGAATTGGAGCACTTAAAAATGTGTATATTCTGTACTTTAAACGTGTTGTTAGTGAAGTAAAAGGTGACATTACAGAGTGTTACTGCGACCTCCACCTCCCGGATTCAAGTGATTCTGCTGCCTCAGGCTCCAAAGTAGCTGAGATTATAGGCACCTGCCACCATGCACGGCTCATTTTTGTATTCTTATAGAGATGGCGTTTCACCATGTTGTTGGCCAGGCTGGTCTAGAACTCCTGACCTCAGGTGATCTGCTGGCTTACGCCTCTCAAAGTGCTAGGATTAGAGGCATGAGCAACCACGGCCAGCTTCGTAATATCTCATAATCTAGTATTATCATGATTTTCACCTATTGCTTATTACTTTCATGCAAATTCTAATTGACTTTCAAAAGTAAAATCAGTAAAAATGACAGCTGTTTATGTAACATTTACTATGTGCTGGACCTTCATCTTTGCTCATATTAACTCATTTAACCCTCCTAACAACCCTATGAAGTAGGTACAGTTATTTCTTCAACGTCCTGGGGAGCATTTGTTTTCATTTTTAAAGTTCCTATTCCTAAACCATACTAACAAAGTTCAAGTTGCAAGATATCAGATTATAAACAACAGGCCAGGCATGGTGGCTCAGGCCTGTAATCCCAGCACTTTGGAAGGCCGAGGTAGGCGGATCACTTGAAGTCAGGAGTTTTACCAACATGGTGAAACCCCATCTCTACTAAAAATAGAGAAAATTAGCTGGGTGTGATGACAGACACCTGTAATCCCAGCTGCCTGGGAGGTGAGGCAGGAGGATCACCTGAACCTGTGAGGCAGAAGAGGCAATGTGCCAAGATTGAGCCACTGCACTCCAACCTAGGTAACAGAGCAAGATTCCCCCTCCACAACAACAACAAAAAAGAGCATAAACGACAAAATTAATTCCACGTCCTTATAGCATACAAAAGTAACTGCTTTGATACTGCAAATGACCAATGTGATTGGTAAAATAATTAAATGTATTAATTCTTAAGCTATTTGCTCATACCAAATTTCCAAAGTGAATCCCACCCTTCACTGTGCATGAGGCACACACACTCAGATATATATCCAGACAGCAAGTTAGCTACGGTTGAGAGAGCAAGGACTTCAGGCAAGTATAAGCCTCAAAACAGTCTGTAACCTGATTTTGAAAACCAAATATTAACTTCATCACCTTCTTTCCCAAACTTTCTAACAAGCGGCAAGTCAGATTGAAGTCTCTCTCTTCCTTCCTCTCCATTTTTTGAGGTGCTAATGAGCAGAAAATGAGAATCTAAGGCTCAGAATAATCTACAGACTGAAATAATCAGTCTTAGAAAAACTCAAGAGCTGAAACTAAAGCCTTACTAATTTGCACCATGAAGGAGGCCATTTTTCATGTTACTGCTGACTGATCCAAATCCAAGATAAAAATACCACCAAATCAATACATTCCTCTAGAAAACATGTATTCAAAAGTTTGTCATGATCAAAGCAAACACTGTGATTTATCTGTTATCAATTTATCCCAAAAAAGCTACTACTATCTATCTCTTTTGTTTATCTATGTGAAAATAAAATCCAAATGACTCGAACAGGGCATGGTCCACAGTAAGTGCTCAATGCGTGTTTACCAAATGAAATGCATGAATGAATCATTAGGCCCCTCAGCATTCTCACTTGTCTACTTTGTCTCCAGTCCTCGCTCTCTGAAAACCACATTGCACAGAGCCACCAGAGGAATTCTTCTAGAACACAAAAGGAATCATGTCACTCAACTGTTTGAGTCCTGTTCACAGACTTCCCCACACCTCACCAGCAAACTGAAGTTCAAACTCCATCACAGAGCACCTTTGTTACATCTCCAGCTCATTCTCTCAGCACTCAATTCCTGGCCTTGAATATGGCAGTAACAGTGAAGTTCCCCTTGCCTACAGGGTGTTCTCTCCTCCCTTTTGCGAAATGGATGCCTTAGATAACAGTTGTCCTGATAAGTTGTACGTATCTTTATAGCTGCACTTAGCTCACCACATTACTATCTGCTTTAGTGTCCAGCTTTCCTCTCTCAATAAGTATGAACTCTATAAAGAAAGACTACCTATTATTCATTGTCCTTCTAGCATGGAGAAGAGTACTCAACACATAGTGAGTACTCAGTAAATGTTTACTGGACGCTTGGCTAGATGAATGGATGAGCAAAAGTAAATAGTATGACATCTATCCAAAAGGAAATTCACAGGCAACCGTACTTTTGAGGATGATGATGTTAGGCTTGCCGAGAGGAAAAGAAAATATATTTAAGTGGCTCGAACAAAACATTCTCTACTATTAGCAGTGATCATAGAATTTATAGTCATCATGTAAGATGGTACCTGCAGAACTTTTGCTTAATTTCTCAAGGCAGTGAGGCTTAAATCCCCCGAGAATGAAGTGATTAGGTAGAAGCTATACATTCTTAGGTTCTCTGCCCCATAGGTAGCATTCTGATAGTAAATCTAAAAACAGCAATGGCTTTCAGCCAGCACTAAGGAAAACAGTGCCATGTGGGCATACACAGTTTCCGCTGAGTGGACCAGGGGAGAGGACTGGCTCAAAGCAACCTCGACCATCACCCAACAGACATACAAGTCCAAGGCCACTCTTGCGGTAGAAGAAAAAGCAAATGACACCTAAGTACCTGTTGCACACCTGACTGGTGCTGCAGAAACTACCACACAATTAGAAGTTTGGGTTTGTGTCTTAATTGAGGCAGCCACCTCTGACACAGGTGCTGGTCATTGCTGGCCACAGAGAAATCTGAGCATCAGCGGGGGCAAAACCCAAGAAATGTGCTGTTGCTACATCTAGGATGCGTCGGCAATGGTGCCAGTACTGTCCCCCCATGCTATTCCTGTGCTTCAGGCTCTGTCCTCAAATAAAGCACTAGGGCAATTGGGCTTTCCTTCTTGAAAACAAACATTCTGAAATGTAAAGTCTTAAAAACCAGCCAGGTGCAGTGGCTCATGCCTGTAATTCCAGCACTTTGGGAGGCCAAGGTGGGTGGATCGCTTGAGGTCAGGAGTTCTAGACCAGCCTGGCCAATATGGTGAAACCCTATCTCTACCCAAAATACAAAAATTAGCTGGGCATGGTGGCACATGCCTGTAATCCCAGCTACTCAGGAGGCTGAGGCAGGGAGAATCACTTGGAGCCGGGAGGCAGAGGTTGCAGTGAGCAGAGATCACATCACTGCACCCCAGCCTGGGAGACAGAACAAGACTTCAACTCAAAAAAAAAAATTATATATATATACACACACACACACACATACACATATACAGATTGAAAGTTTATTGTCCTATTCTATGTTTGCATGTATTTAAAAGTTCCCAAAATGATTTATTCTCAAGGAGTTTTGCATAATACAAAGTTTTAAAAACAGAAGCCATAGTTTTGTTTTAAAAAACATGAAACATTTCACAAATTTACATGTCATCCTTGCACAGGGGACATGTTAATGTCTTTATTGTTCTAGTTTTAGTATAAGTACTACCAAAGTGAGGACCACAGTTTTTTTATTTCAAGATGTTAATTTCAAGGTAATCAGGACACAAAGCAAGAAATCAAGGTTATCAAGATTATCTTACTAAAGGGAAAATACCAAAATACTGATGCCAATATATTTAAACACAGATTTCATCCAACCTGGCATAACGTGTTTCAATTTATGTCACAGAAAGAGATTACACTCTTCTCTATGGGTTGCTATATACTTATGAAAATTATTTACATCTTTAAAATATTTTTGTTTTTCACTTAAAAAGAACTTTAGAAAGGCATAATTCTTCCTTCTACATCTATGTACATCCCAAACCTTATAAAGATATTTCTTGGCACCCTCAAAAACCACAATCCGAGCCTACCTTATTCCCAACACCAGACCCACTTTCTCATGCCACTACCCAAGTTAGGGAACAATCTTCTATCTCTTCTGTGACACTGTCACATTTAAATGTCCTCACGGCTCCTGAGGCACCCACTACCAGACTCACCAGAATGTGTCCAATCAAATCACCCCATGGTATTCAACCCACAGCACTTCCTCAGAGCCAGAGAAGTCCACATACTACCCTCATGTGGACTTTAGAGCCTCTTTCCTTCATACACTGCCCTGCCTCATCCCCATCCAACTCCACTGTGATTTTATAATAAGAACTATGAGGCCAGGTATGGTGGCTCACGCCTGTAATCCCAGTACTTTGGGAGGATGAGGCAGGTGGATCACTTGGGGTCAGGAGTTTAAGACCAGCCTGGCTAACATGGTGAAACCCCATCTCTACTAAAAATATAAAAATTAGCCGACGTGGTGACTAATTGCAGCACACCTGTAATCCCAGCTACTCAGGAGGCTGAGGCACAACAATGGGTTTAACCAGGGAGGTGGAGGCTATAGTGAGCTGAGACTGAGCCACTGAACTCCTGACTGGGTGACAGGGCGAGACTCCACCTCAAAAACTAAAAATAAGGTCTTCATCCCCAGTTCCTAGCACAGAGTTTCTAAAACCTTTGAATCTCCTGGGTCATAGGAATGAGAAGAGTGTCTCTTGTTCACAATAAGCCCATTTTCAGTCACACGTGAGTTGAGTGTGAGATGACTCTTGGTGAGCCCCTAGAGAGCTTCAGGATGAGGGCTGGTGGTTGCCAGAGGAACCAACCATGAAATTGGAGGAAGGAACTTTCAGCCCCTGCCCCACTTCTGGGGAGGGAAGAAGGGATGGAGACAACTAATCACAGTGACCAGTGATTTAGTCAACCATGATGATGTCATGGAAGCTCCGTAACATCCCTACGTTACAGAGTTTGGAGAGCTTCTTGGTTGGTGAACACATGAGGTACTGGGCAGGTGGCACCTAGAGAGGACCTGCCCTTCCCCTATACCTTGCCCTCTGCAGGTCCTCCATTTGGCCGTTCCTGAGTTGTGACCTTTGCAATAAACCAGTAATAGGAAGTAAAGTGACTCCATGAGTTCTGTGAGCCTTCATAGGGAATTACTGAATCCGAAGAGTATGGATCATAGAAACTCAAGATTCACCATCTCTTGGTCAGCAGTATAGGAGGCCTGGACTTAGAACTGACATCTAACGTGGAGGAGTCCTGTGGGCCTAAGCCCATAACCTGCGGGGTCTGTGCTAACTCTGGGTAGTGTCAAAATCGAAGAACTACTTATTGGTGTGGAAAAAATCCAGCCATTTTTGTTAGAAGTGTTGTAAGGAGAAACAGATCCCAGACCCACCCAATATGCAAGGGCCAAAATGGCTTAGGTCTCAAGGAAAACATTCTAGAAGAGCTGTTAGACTTAGGTGACACAATTTTTTTACAACTGCCTATTTCAATACTATTAAGATACAACCTTCTGCAGTCTGGTGGTGCTTTTTTAAAATTTGGTAGGCAGAGCTTCAAGAAATTCACAAACTTAATAAAGGTGACTAAGCTAAAATTTTAAAGGTCAGGAAAACACAATCTCTGAAATCAAGACTAGGAATTCTGGCAACTAAGTTATCAAAATATTTTCACCATTTATAAATTCTGGCAGACTTTCTCTAATAATACAAAAATAAAGAGAAACAAAAATATAGCTGTCCAAACACACATACAGTAGAAACAGAAAGAAAGATGAGTGTACCCCCTAAAAGGCCCTTTTGCAATGCAGGTTTCTTGCCACTTTAGACCAAATATTTCATGTGGTCCAAAGCATGAGCCCACATCTGGCAAAAATGAGTACACCGTCTAGACTGTGGCTCCTTGAAGGAAAAGTATGTGTCTAAGTTATTTGTAAATTTCCAATGACCTACACAGTGCCTGGTGCAAAGAAAACAATAAATGGTTGATTAATAAAGAGAGGCTGTAGGTCTTACATTTAAAAAAGGGAAGAAGTATCAATAAGGGTATTTGGGATTTATTTACAAATTCATTATCAAACATGAAATCTAATTCAAACAATAGGAGATAAAAGGTTTTTTTAGTTTTTCATAGAGTTTCTTATCTGGAAATTTTGTGAATCATGTAATTTTAGTTTTCCATTTACCTTCTCAATCCAACAAAATCTTTCCTTGAGGACAAGGGCCAGGAACCTAGTCCAGAGAGCCAAACCTGACCCACTATCTATTGTTGCAAATAAAGTTTTACTGCAAAATAACCACATCCATCACTTTGTATATTTTCTATGGCTACTTTCACACTACCATGGCAGAACTAAATATCTATAACAGAAACAGCCCGAAAGCCTAAAATATTTGCTATCTGGCCCTTTAAGGGTAAAAGTTTGCTGACTTCTGCTTTAGAGTATCATATAATGCTAAATACCCAATAAAATACTGTGTTTTTAAAATAACTTGGGAGATTTACTACGCTGAAGTTATTTACAAGATAATTAGATATGCTATTCACTTTGGGTCCATATGGCTTTACTGACATCCTCACAATTAAAATCTACCAAAGACACAGCTTCAAAAGAGTAGAAGCCTAATGATAAAGAAAATCTTTTCTTGCCACCTAATTTAAGCCATGATCTACTATGCCTTTGAGAGTCCTTAAAGAGCAGAATAAATGCCACAGAGGTAAGAAAAGGAAAGAAAAAAGTGCATAAAGAAGTTCAAAAGAAATGTAAGGCTATACAACGGAGAACCAAGGTACAGGGTCACACACACAACATCCTGATCACCGCACATACTGAGTAAACGTGGTACTTAACAAAATGAGTTCAGAGTAACGATAAAGAAAAAGAAATGGCGGAAAAAGCAAGTGAGCCTTTTGGTTTACTTAAAGAAGCTAAAAGGCTTTTCACAAAAAAGTGCCCTTTTGGAAATACGGCAATCCCGGCCCTTGAGGAGACACAAGGAAGACAATGTGAATGGATCAAAGGCATTTCACCCTGACCTGTACCCATTTCACCAGAAGGTTCATTCCATCCACCTTTCAGTGCACAGAAAGAAGCAAAGCCCCAGAGCCACCTCGAGACACACAGCCTGACTACCTCTGCTCAATGCGAAAAGCTCTCTGAATAGCTAGGAGGTCTCACCATCCTCTGAAACAATCTTGTTTATTCCTACCAAACCCAAGCCCAAACCCCTTCATCTTTCATCTATTCAAATTCCATACATCCTTCATGGTCACATTCAAAATTCCAAGAAGTGCAACTGTACTACTCCAGAGGGACCCATCCTCAAAGATGATGTAAATCGTGCTCCCTGGCATTGTATGACACAGTGGCTCCAATCCCAGCTCCTCCAGAAAGTCTCTCCCACCGCATCACAACAGGCTAATATTCCCTTTCTTTCCTCAACATGTATGTTATGGCCCTACTGGACTGTAAGCTCCTAGAAGATAAGACAGTATGTAGTTCTTTAATACAAAGCTAATAATGGTACTAACACCAAATAGGACCTACTGAGTCAAACTCTGTGTTAAATGGTTTGTATGCATTATTTTATTTAAGTTTCAAAAAATCTTACGGATATGTGTGACTGCCACTTTTTTTAGTTTTACAGATAAGGAAACTGAGACAAAGTTTTAAAATTGCCTTAGGCCATACAACCAGAAAATGGCTGAGTAAGGAGTCTGACCAAGGTCTGTCTGATTCCAAGAATAATGTCCCTAAATTGTACACTAACTCTCATACCAAAAGTACTCGATAAAACCTGCTTTTTTTTTTTTTTTTTTTAATCCTAAGATAGTGCATTGGAGGCACTGTGAGCATGCCTCTACCCCTTGGAAAGACCGAACAGTGTGGAAAGACTCACACTGTGAATTTTTTTTTTCCAAGAAGAAATACAGGAATTTACTATGAGGCAGATGGAAAACTCTAAGTCCCCGGAGTCTGAGAGGAGAATAAGCTGCCTCTGGGATGCACACTCCTACTGCAGAACCTGGCAATCCAGGCCACAAGGGAAGCCGTCAACCCTACCCAGCGCTGGAGCTGATTGAGTGAGCCATGGGGAGTACATGAGAAGGAGCAGCAGTGGACATGCTTTCAGTGCACTCCCAGTCTCCAGCAGGAACACAGGGAAGCCACTGCTGACCTTACTTCACAGGGTACCTTGTGGAAGTCGGCCAGCTAGCTCAGGCAGCAATCACATGTTGAGAGAAGCGCAACCGAGATTCCAGATATAATCTTGAGTGGGAAGAAGCTCCCTTGGCCAGAACTGAGGGGCAGGTAAAAGTGCTGCAGGCATAAGAGAGCACAGGAGCTGGGTGCCCCTGCTGTGTGGGCAGACCAACAGAAATGTGGCCTGAAAGCCATGCAAAGGCTAATGGCCTAGGGCAGTTTTGAGTTCTGAGTGCCAACTGCCTGGAACCCAGCTAGCTGCTATTCGTGGAACACTGTGGCTGTGGGACCTGCCTTGCCAAGTGCATGAAAACTGAGTAGAGCTTACTGTGACCTGCTACGCCCGTCTTCACGCAGACTCTTCTGTGCAGCAGAAGCGGCTGTGCTCTTCCCTTAAATGTACACCAGCAGCCTGAGAGCTGCCCTCTGATCCCCACTGGGACCGCTGCTTTTGCCTGCATGTGGAGAGCCAGAGCACAGACTTGTCTGACCCAGCCCCCACATGGCTTTGCCTTTCTACCTACCCTGGTAGCTTAACACAAAGGACAGAAACTTTTGGGAGCTCTATGGCCCCACCAATTGCCTGAGACACCAGAGTACCTTCCCTGGATACATAAGGCAAGTGCAAATCGTACCACCATCACGGCTGGTGCTGTTTTCCAAGCAACACCTCCTGGATAGAGGCCAACTGACGTAGGCCATTATAACACCTTCAGGCAGAAGAACACAGCACAAAGAAAGGAGAAAACTTATGTGTGACCTCAGCAATCACCATTGCCTGCATCATCCTGGGTAACCAAGAGGTCTCAGGTCTGTCCATGTGACCAGTTTGTCTACCACTACAACCAGTATTTGAGAAAACCAAAACACTAAGGTTTCTTTATAACCAAGGAATCTCACAGCACTCCCCTGCCATCCTCATCAGAACTGCTGCTGGTACCCACTGCTGGGAGATCTGACAGCACGTCACATCACTGGATCCCTAGGAGACATCCTCAGCACCACCCTGGAGTGTGGCAGCCCCACTAAGCAGCTAGACCCAAATAACAGTTGCATCCACAGTAGTTTGGGTTTCAGGGACTACTACTCCTAGGGGAAGAAGGAGTGCATGACATCAAGGGAGCACTCCATGAAACAAAATAATCAAGATTGCAGGCCTTGAGTCCCAGAGCTTTCCATTTCTGGGAAGTTTCTTTTAGCAGGGGCCCCTTTGCAGTGCTTGGCTCAGCAGAAAAAGTCTGTGGCTCTAACCCAACAGCCAGTCAGCCCTGGTGCTCATGAAGGGTCTTGGAGTTGATTTCTTCTCCCTGTCATCCACCACCCATCGACACAGCTGAGGCTTCCCTCATGGGAGATCAGCGTGGATGCACCTGTAGACAGCCTTTCTGGAATACTTCAGGGTGACTGCATCCACATAGAATGCACGTCACCTAGGGTCAAGCTTGGATGAAGGGTACAGTCACAATCCCTTTCTATGTTGAACATCAACAGTCCTGCAGAAAAGAGGTACTGTCTGATCTGAATAGCTGGAACTCTGGATCAGGAGTATAACTGGGAGGTGGATCACTTTCCTGCTGGCCTAACAGGAAAGCTGAGGTGGCTTCTTCCCTTCCCCTTGCAAAGACCTCAGTGCATTTCACTGAGAGCTGCCCCAGCTGCTTCTATCAAGGCTGGGACCTCTGCCCACCACCGAGTATTGCATTTACCAACTTGCTTTAGCCAAAACCGATTTTTACCCATGGATATCTCTCCTACTGGCCTGAAGCCTACGCTGCTCAACTCATTAAATAAAGTATTAGGGGGAAAAATAAATTAATTAAAAAGTACACATCACTTGGGAGTGAGATGAGTTTCAAGAGACCTCCGCAATTCCAACTCCAGAGAAGACAGACAGCGAACCTGCTCACATACCAAGCACTATGCTACTACAGCCAGCATCTGAGAAGCTATCATACAAAGACTCTCTATTACCAAGGAACTCATACACAGTCTTCACCTCTGAAAGCAACAAGAGCTGAATTAGACTACAATACACTATAAACATTAAAGTCACATCCTCAAGGGCGAAAAAAATTCTTTTTAAGTCAAATCAAAAATAAATTTAAGAATAATTAGCATAGCCTTCCCAAATGAGAAGGAACTAGAAAAATAATTCTGGCAGCCAGGTGCGGTGGCTCACAACAGAGCCACCTGTAATCCCAGCACGTTGAGAGGCTGAAGCGGGTGGATCACCTGAGGTCGAGAGTTCGAGATCAGCCTAGCCAATGTGGTGAAACCCCGTCTCTGCTAAAACACACAAATTAGCTGGGCATCGTGGCGCGTGCCTGTAGTCCCAGCTACTCGGGAGGCTGTGGCAGGAGAACTGCTTGAACCCAGGACGCGAAGGTTGCAGTGAGTCACGATCCTGCCACTGCACTCCAGCCTGGCTCCCGGCGACGGAGAGAGATTCTCAGGCCGGGCGCGGTGGCTCACGCCTATAAATCCCAGCACTTTGGGAGGCCAAGGCGGGTGGATCACGAGGTCTAGAGATCGAGACCATCCTGGTCAACATGGTGACACCCCATTTCTACTAAACATACAAAAAAAAATTAGCCAGGCGTGGGGGCGCACGCCTGTAGTCCCAGCTACTCGGGAGGCCGAGGCAGGAGAATTGCCTGAACCCCGGAGGCGGAGGTTGTGGTGAGCCGAGATCGCGCCATTGCACTCCAGCCTGGGAAACAAGAACAAAACTCCATCTCCAAAAAAAGAAGGAAATGATATTAAAGAGACATCCATACCCCCATGTTTATTGCTGCACTATTCACAATAGCCAAGATATGGAATCAACCT
>NW_016107650.1:649450-666527 GCF_001604975.1 Cebus imitator | reverse complement strand
TCAGGCAATTCTCCTGCCTCAGCCTCCTGAGTAGCTGGGATTACAGGCACGCGCCACCATGCCCAGCTAATTTTTTGTATTTTTAGTAGAGATGGGGTTTCACCATGTTGACCAGGATGGTGTTGATCTCTTGACCTCGTGATCCACCCGCCTCGGCCTCCCAAAGTGCTGGGATTACAGGCGTGAGCCACCGCGCCCGGCCAAAAATTTTCATTTTAAATTGGTATTCCCCTAACATTTAGTGTAGAAAGGTAAGTCCTTAGGAGAGGCCGCATGGTTGCAGTAGCTTCCCTGGACCGTGCCCTGTGTGCCAATAACACCCTGCCCTTACTGAGCGTTATAGAGATGGTCAAGAATGCTCCCACACCTTTTTAGACACCTTCCAAAATTGCCCTAGTTTGAGAACCACAGATTTTAAATAGGAAATTATTCAGGAGCTCACCTTATGGCTAAGTCCTTTTTGTTCATTTATAATTTAGAGTGCCATATCTTATTGTCCCCAAAATTTTTTTATAAAAATTGTCAAACAATAAAGATTATTAAAATGAACACCTGTATACACCCTCACCCCAATAGAAAAATTAGCTGGGCATGGTGGTGGGCACTGTAATCCCAGCTACTGGTGAGGCTGAGGCAGGACAATCCCTTGAACCCAGGAAGCAGTGGTTGCAGTAAGCCAAGATCGTGTCATTGCACTCCAGCCTGGGTGGCAAGAACAAAATTCCATCTCAAAAAATAATAATTCTGGCAATATAACAAACCAGGGTTCTATAACAACCCCAAAAGATCACACTAGCTCTTCTGCAATGGATCCAAACCAAGACGAAATCTTTGAAATACCAGATAAATTATTCAAAAGGTGGATTATAAAATCTATTCAAGGAAATACAAAAGAGAGGTGAAAACCAGCATAAAGAAATTGAAAAAACAATTCAGGATATGAACAAAAAATTTTCTAAAGAGATAGATATTCCAAAGAAAAACCAATTAGAACTTCTGGAAATTAAAGATACACTTAGGAAACTGCAAAATGTAGCAGAAAGTTTAAAAACTAATCTAGATCAAGTAGAAAAAATAATTTCAGAGCTTAAAGATAAGCCTTTCAAATTAACCCAATAAGAAAAAAGAATTCTGCCAGGCGCAGTGGCTCAAGCCTGTAATCCCAGCACTTTGGGAGGCCGAGGCGGGTGGATCACGAGGTCAAGAGATCAAGACCATCCTGGTCAACATGGTGAAACCCCGTCTCTACTAAAAATACAAAACATTAGCTGGGCATGGTGGCACGTGCCTGTAATCCCAGCTACTCTGGAGGTTGAGGCAGGAGAATTGCCTGAACCCAGGAGGCGGAGGTTGCGGTGAGCCAAGATCGCGCCATTGCACTCCAGCCTGGGTAACAAGAGTGAAACTCCGTCTCAAAAAAAAAAAAAAAGAAAAAGAAAAAGAAGAAAGAATTAAATGAACAAAGTCTCCAAGAAATATGAGATTATGTAAAACAGACAAGCCTTAGAATCAGTGGTGTTACTGAGGGAGAAGAGAAAGCAAAAAGTTTGGAAAAGTTATTTGAGAAAATAAGTGAGAAAAAAATTCCCTGGCCTTGCTGGAGATTTAGGTATCCAAATACAAGAAGCCTAAATAACTCCTGGGAAATACAATGCAAAAAGTACATCACCAAGGCATACAGTCATCAGGCTATCTAAAGTAAATGTGAAGGAAAGAATTCTAAGAGCAGTGAGATAAAAGTATCAGGTAACCTACTGGGGAAAACATACCAGACTAACAGCAGACTTCTCAGCAGAAACTTTTACAAGCCAGAAGGGATTGGAGTCCCATCTCTAGCTGCCTCAAACAGAGTAACTGTCAGCCAAGAATATTTTTATTCAGCAAGACTAAGTTTTATAAAAGAAGGAGTCTTTTTCAGAGAAGCAAATGCTGAGGGAATTTGTCACTACCAGACCAGCCCTACAAGAAATGCTAAAAGAAGTTATTAATCTTGAATCAAAAGATTGACATGCACCAGAATAGAACCTCTAGAAAGCATAAGACTTATCAAACAATAATACAATGAAGAAAATCAAGTACCTAGGTTACGATCAACATAACTGAACAGTACCTTGCATCTTGAGATTAAATACTCCATTTAAAAGATACACTTTGGCAGAATGGATAAAAAGTCACAAATCAAATATCTACTATCTTCAAGAAAATCACCTAACATGAAAGGATTCTTACAGTCTCCAGGTAAAGAGGTGGAAGAAGATATTCCATGTAAATGAGAAACAAAAGTGAGAAGGAAAAGATATTCTTACATCAGATAAAACAGACTTTAAAACAGTAAAAAGAACAACAACAAAAATTATATAATAATAAAAGGATCAATCAAACAAGATGGTATTATAATCCTAGATATATATGTACCTAAGTCTGGGACTCCACATTCATAAAACAGTTACTATTGGACCCAAGAAAAAAATTAGCAACACAATAGTAGTGGCAGACTTCAATACTCCACTGTCAACACTACACAGATCATCAAAGAAGAAACTCAACTAAGAAATATCAAGCTTAAAGTATACTCTAGAACAAATGAAACTAATATATTCCCACAAAATCCCACCCAAGAACTGCAGAATATACATTCTTCTCATCAGAACATGGACCATTCTCCAAGACACACCATATGATAGGCCACAAAATAAATGTCAATAAATTTTTAAAAATCAAAATCATACCAAGTATCTTCTCAGACCACAGTGGAATAAAAGGAGAAATCATCTCCAAAAGGAATTCTCAAAACTATATAAATACACAAACATTAAACAACCTACTCTTGAGTGACTTTTAGGTTAACAACGAAATCAAGATGAATATTAAGAAATATTTCAAAATGAATGATAATAGTGACACACATCATCAAAACCTCCGGGATACAGCAAGAGCAGTGCTGTGAGTTAAGTTTATAGCACTAAATGCCTCCACCAAAAAGTAAGAAAGATCACAAACTGACAATCTAACATAATACCTCAAGGAACTAGAGAAACAAGAACCAACCAAAGCTGGCAGAATGAAAGAAATAACAAAGAGCTTCTCATTAGAGCAGAACTAAATGAAACTGAAACAAACAAAAAAATACAAAAGATCAAGGAAACAAAAACTTGGTTTCTTGAAAAGATAAAATCGATGATGATTAGCTAGATTAACCAGGAAAAGAGTTAAGTAAACACAATTAGAAATGAAAATGGAGACACTGTAAGCAACAGAAATATAAAAGATCACTCAAGACTACCACGAACACCTTCATGCACACAATCTAGAAAATCTAGAGGAAATGGACAAATTCCTGGAAACATACAATCCTTCTAACTTGAATCAGGAAGAAATAGAAATCCTGAACAGACCAACCACAAGTAGCAAGATTGAATCAGTAATTTTTTAATTGGGGAAAAAAAAAAAAGCTCAGGGCCAGATAGATTCACAGCTGAATTGTACCAGACATTCAAAGAAGAACTGGTACCAATCTGCTGAAACTATTCCAAAAGATTTAGAAAGAGGGCATCCTCTATAACTCATTCTATGACACCAGTATCACCCTGATACCAAAACCAGGAAAGGACATAACAAAAAAGAGAAAAAAGAAAAGAAAACTACACAACAATATCATTGAATCAACACAGATATAAAAATTGTCAACAAAATACTAGCAAACTGAATCCAACAGAACGTCAAAAAGATAATTCATTGATTCAAATGGGTTTCATCCAGGATGCAGGGATGGTTTAACATATGCAAGTCAATAAATGTGATACATTATATAAACAGAATTTTAAAAAAACAAAAATCCTCTCAATAGATGCAGAAAAAGCATTCAATAAAATCCAGCCACCCTTTATGATAAAAATTATCAACAAACTAGGGATAAAAGGAACATACTTCAAAATAATAAAAGCTATATATGACAGATCCACAGCCAATATCATACTGAAGGGGAAAAGCTGAAACCATTGCCCTTCAGAACTGGAACAAAACAAGGATGCCCACTTTCACCACTTCTATTCAACAAAGCACCAGAAGCCCTAGCCAGAGCAATCAGGCAAGAGAAAAAATAAAGGGCATTCAAATTGGGAAAGAGTAAATTACACCATCTCTGTTTGCCAATGGCATGACTGTATACCTAGAAAACCGGTGCGGTGGCTCAAGCCTGTAATCCCAGCACTTTGGGAGGCCGAGGCGGGTGGATCACGAGGTCAAGAGATCAACACCATCCTGGTCAACACGGTGAAACCCCATCTCTACTAAAAATACAAAAAATTAGCTGGGCATGGTGCCGCGTGCCTGTAATCCCAGCTACTCAGCAGGCTGAGGCAGGAGAATTGCCTGAACCCAGGAGGCGGAGATTGCGGTGAGCCGAGATCGCGCCATTGCACTCCAGCCTGGGTAACAAGAGCGAAACTCCGTCCCCCCAAAAAAAAAAAAGACTCCTAGATTTGATAAATGAACTCAGTGAACTTTCAGATTACAAAATCAATGTACACAAATCAGTCACAAAAATAAAATAAAATAAATTACCTAGGAATATACTTAACCAAGAAGGTGAAAAATCTCTTCAAAGAGAATGACAAAACACTGCTGAAGGAAATCACAGATGACACAAATGGAAAAAATATCCCACGCTGATGAATTGGAAGAATCAATATCATAAAGTGACCCCACTACCCAAAGCAATCTAGAGAGTCAATGCAATTCCTACCAAAATACCTACATCTTTTTTACAGAATTAGAAAAAAACAATTCATACAGAACCAAAAAGAACCCAAATAGCCAAAGCAATCCTAAGCAAAAATAGCAAACCTGAAGGCATCACATTACCTAACTTCAAATTATATTACAAGGTTATAGTTGCCCAAACAGCATGGTATTAGTATAAAAGTAGATACAGAGACCAATGTAACAGAACAGAGCACACAGTAATAAAATCGAATACTCACAACCACAATGGACCTTCGACAAAGTATACGAAAACAAAGATTGAAGAAAGGACTCCCTGTTCAATAAATGGTGCTGAAAAAACTGGACAGCCACATGTATAAGAATGAAACTGGATCCCTATCTCTCATCATATACAAAAATCAACTCAAAATGGATCAAAGACTTACATCTAAGAGCTGAAACCATAATAATTTTAGTAGACAACCTAGGAAAAACTTCTGAATGTTGGTCTCGGTAGAGAATTTATGACTAAGACTCCAAAAGCAAATGCAACAAAAACAAAAATAAACAAAAGGGACGTAATTAAACTAAAAAGCTTCTGCACATCGGCCGGGCGCGGTGGCTCACGTCTGTAATCCCAGCACTTTGGGAGGCCGAGGTGGGTGGATCACGAGGTGAAGAGATAGAGACCATCCTGGCCAACATGGTGAAACCCCGTCTCTACTAAAAATACAAAAAATTAGCCAGACGTGGTGGCACATGCCTGTAATCCCAGCTACTTGGGAAGCTGAAACAGGAGAATCACTTGAACCCAGGAGGCGGAGGTTGTGGTGAGACGAGAATGAGCCATTGCATTCCAGCCTGGGCAACAAGAGCGAAACTCCGTCAAAAAAAAAAAGCTTCTGCGCATCAAATCATCATCACAGTAAAGAGACAATCCACAGACCGGGAGAAAATATGTGCAAGCTATATCCAACAAAGAACTAATATCCTCAATCTACAGTAACTCAAATAAATTAGCAAGAAAAAAAAATCCCATGAAAAAGTGGGCAAATGACATGAACAGACATTTCTCAAGAGAAGACATACAAATGGTCAACAAATATACAAAACAATGTTCAACATCACTGATCGTAAAGGAAGTGCAAATTAAAACAAGACACCACCTTACCATCAGTCAGAATGACCATTACTAAAAAGTTAAAATACAATAGATGTTGGCATGGATGTGGTAAAAAGGGAACATTTACTTATGTACTGCTGGTGGGAATGTAAATGAGACAAGCTCTATGGAAAACAGTATGAAGATTCCTTAAAGAACTCAAAGTAAATCTACCATTCCATCCAGCAATCCCGCTACTGGGCATCTACTCAAAGGAAAAGAGGTCATTCTATCAAAAAGACATGTGCACACATAGGTTTATCACAGCACCATTCACAATCGCAAAGATACAGAACCAACCTAAGTGCTCATCAATTGATGAGTAGATAAAGAAAATGTAGTCTGTGCACTATGGAGTACTACTCAGACATAAAGCAGAATGAAGTATCTTTCACAGCCATTTGGATGAAGCTGGAGGCCATTATTCTACATGAAGTAACTCAGGAATAGAAAACCAAATACCGTATGTTCTCAGTTACAAATGGGAGCTAAACTATCAGTACACAAAAGCATGCAGAGTCATTTAACGAACTCTGGTGACGCAGAAGAAGGAGGGGAGGAGAGAGATGAGGGATAAAAAACTACATACTGGATGTAATCCATACCACACAGATGATGGGTGCACTAAAATCTCAGACTTTACCACCATACAACTTCTCCATGTAACCAAAAACCATTTGTACCTCAAAAGCTATTGAAATTTTACATATACATATATATACACATTTCAACTAATAAAATCTACTTAGTGAATAAAACTCCTGGTTCAACCTATAGTTGGCCCTTTAAGTCTTTCCACTTCCTAAGTGAGAACAGCTCTCAGGGTGGAAGAGCTATGAGGCAGACAAACCCCATAGTGATATTCTGTCATCCCACACAAATGCGGGGACTGTATGACTCCATCGGGGCAGTACAAAAGACAAACTATTCCTGTCCTTTACTACTAAGAGCAAGCACATCATGCAGGCAGTTTACGATTATTTTCCACATGTCTTCTTTACTAGCCAGGCCATTCATGTCTTTTATATTTGACAACTGGCTACACACCCTCAAAAATAAACACAGTGATGGAAAGGTTGTTCTGTTTCCTTCTAATACACTTGTAATAAAGCTACTTTTGCAGAAGCGTGGCGCTGTGGTCAAAAGCCACCTTCCTCCTCCCACCCCCATAAAGATGAATGTCCTGAATAAAACAGAAGCCACCCAGAGTCCAGTTCTGAAATGAAAATATCACACACATAAAAGCATTAAGATGTCCCCTATTGAGCTGGTTTCAAATGTTTAATTACTGTAATTATACACATACAAACTTTATCACTGTTTTCTAATGAGGTTGGCAAGGAGATAGAAACTTGGCATTTTATTCTTTGTTTAATGCGCTTGTTTTTATGCTTACTGTGACAGCTTGCTAGAAGAGCACTGGAGATACAGTCGGATAAGCTTTAAAGGACAAGGGAAAACAGCTCCCAGTGGATGGTACACACATGGCAAAAGGCTGAGACTAGAAGTATCATTATGAGGAAGAGGAATTGGCCAAGGTAAGTAACACCATTCACAAACAGGAAAACCTGGACTGCAACCTACCTACCTCCTCTCCTCACTTCAAATAAGATTTCCAGCTTTAAAAACAAGGCGGGTGGCTGGGATAGGGAGCCATGGCTGCTTAATCTGAAAGCACCTTTCAGGTCCTTTGCAAAAGTTTCCAAGTCAAGGGGAAAATTCAACACCCAAAGGTACAAAGCCAGTCCAGAGGCAAACGTCGGCACTTCTGAGAGCAGCAGTACTCCAAGGTTGGTTCCTAGCCTAAGACGGTTCTCCTGGTGAAAGGGGCTACTGTGAACTCAAGGCCCAGCCTTTCTGCAGGGGAGGAAAGTCGGCAGTTTACTTGAGAGTCTGCCACCTGGATACATAGTAAGTGAGGAAGTGGTGAGAGGTGGCAGATGGAAAGGAGTAAGGGGGTGGGGGGCACAGGCGAGACCCAGACAGCTGTGGTGTCGTAAAAATGTAGCAGCCAAGCAATGTGGAAACAAGAGTGAGTCTTAAGCATCTGATTAACTGAGAAGCAGCTGTGGTAATTTCTAAACTAGCTTCAAAAGAAAACAAACAAAAAAAAGAAAATACACCCTTGCATTCAACTGTTAAACTGACTGCAAGAGTGATCAATGGATTGAAAACAAAACTAAAGCTCGAGACACTGAGCTCTAATGGTGTGATGGCACAGGGCCATGCTACGGGGTAAAACCAGGTTATGATGAGTTCCCTGTCTGGGACTTCCAAGAAGCATGGCCTAGAACAGGATCCAAGACAGATCCACCCAATATTTAAATCCAGCCTTTAACAAAGGCCCTGTGGAGACACCAGACTAACTAATTTGAGCCTAAAGGGAGACTCCTAAAAGTTCAGATAAACTTAGTTACTTACACTCCTCTATTATAGCAGAATTAGAAAGACATGTGATGTAATCATGTAAAAGGTTTTAAATTCAGCCAAAATCACTGGCAAATTTTCCTTGCTAAAATGGCAAAAACAAACCTTCCTAAACAGAGTTGCTCCATTGTAATTCTTTACAGTAAATCAATAAAGTACATCATTCTATATAACATATTGATCAATACAACATATTTTAACCAACTGAACATTTTAGTCAAAAAACATGAGTCTGGGGCACAGAGCAATATATATGCATGAAGCCATTTATCACATTAAAATGCACAGAGTGCAGACATGTAAAATCTCATTAATTCCACATCTAGATATTTCAACCATTTCTGAAGGATAGAGTCCAGAGAAAAGAGCACAGGACTTAAACATTTCAGTAGAGATTTTTAGGGAGATTCACAGAACTACCAATCAGGTGACTCTTCTGTTACTGCTTCTATCTACTCATCTGGGGTTCTATGAGATTCCTGAGTCGTGTCCGCTTTGTCTCCCTAAATTGAATACACACCTTTGGTTTCATTTGAAAACATTGATCTATATGTAGCTGGTGATTATTAGGAGGTGTTAGCTGTCTGTTCAATGTGCTCTAAGAGTGATGTACTGGGCTAATTTAACCAAAATAGCTTTATAACTCTGTCACAACCTCTCTGCAGCCACCTACTTTTTCTAGGGCAGGGAAACGGAAATCATTTCAAGAAATGGAAAAAGTGTGATTTAAGTAATTCAGCTGAGCTTATTTCCCTTGGGAAAAGGAGAGCTAGCAACTAGTCTCAGAAACTAAGTAAGTCCTGTCTGACCTCTATTAGTTATTTAAATGTAGCCATACCTTTAACTAACAAAGAGAAGGTGTTCTAGTCAGCTCCAGTGAGGATCAGGGTTCTCTGCTTTTGGCAACCAACTGATTTGAAATGTGAATTTCTCTCAGAGCTGTGCTCAGAATTTTCCTGATAGTTCAGCTAACATGGAAAAGTCAGAATGCAGCTGGGCAAAGTGGCTCATGCCTGTAATCCCAGCACTTTGGGAGGTCAAGGCGGGCAGATCACTTGAGGTCAGAAGTTTGTGACCAGCCTGGCCAACATGGTGAAACCCCGTCTCTACTAAAAATACAAAAATTAGCTTGGCGTGGTGCCACGTGCTGTAATCCCAGGTACTCGGGAGGCTCTAGCAGGAGAATCACTTGAACCTGGGAGACAGAAGTTGCAGTGAGCCAAGATTGCAACACTGCACTCCAGCCTGGGCGACAGAGCGAGAATCTGCCTGGGGTGGGTGGTGTGGAGTCTGAATGTAGCATAGGAGAGGTGGTCTGTGGATAATGAAGGAAAGCGTGGGTTGTTTGGAAGTCAAGTGTTCTCACACATGGAAGCCTATCCCAAAATATGAATTACTTCCTTACTGCATTAACATTCTGTCTCTTTAACTCTTCCCTCTCTTAGTCTTACCCTCCTTACCTTCCTCTTCAAGCCTTAACAGGACTATGCACCAGCAAGTGCACACACAGCCACACCACAAACAGCTGTGTGTTCTGAGGGCACTGATGGTGCTGGTTTGCTAGCTCTTCCCTAGGAGGTCCTTCGAGACACAGCAGCAGCCCCCACTTCCTGCTCCTCAGTGGCAGCCACCCTCCAAACCACTCTCCAACCACAAATCAGCCCCAAGAAGGCCAGGTCTTCACCCCTCTCAGCAGCTTCCATCCCACTCAACCCAACTTTGTCAATGATAACCTCGCTTTGTTTGTTGAGATGGAGTCACACTCTGATATGGAGTCTTACTCTGTTGCCCAGGCTGGAGTGCAATGGCAAGATCTCAACTCACTGCAACCTCCACCTCCCAGGTTCAAGTGATTCTCCTGCCTCAGCCTTCTGAGTAGCTGGGACTACAGGCGCCCAACGCCATGCCCAACTAATTTTTTGGATTTTTACTAGAGACAGGGTTTCACTATGTTGGCCAGGCTGGTCTCAAACTCCTGACCTCGTGATCTGCTCGCCTCGGTTTCCCAAAGTGCTGAGATTACAGGCATGAGCCACAATGCCCAGCCTGCTATGTTTATTTTTTAACCATCATATATAGGGATACCCTTAGTATTCTTAGCACTAACAAAAACAGCTCCAAAGAGAGAAACTGAAACCAAGAGTTTATATCATGGATCCCCCTTCCACCAAAAAAGCAAACGTTATGCAGCACTAGACCACACCCCCCACATCAAAACTGCAGCACAAGCTTTCCAAACATAGGAGAGAAACCAATTTTCAAAGTAGCAGCCAACATGTGAAAATACTTTTATTGCAAAATGGAAGACTCTAGCTCAGCAAATACATACTGGAATGTTAATAAGAGTAATTACACAGGTGGTTATGCAAACACTGGACTCATGCTTCAGTTGTGCAGAAGTATAAACATTTCTAGAAGATCTGCAAGTTAACTTCTTTTACCTCTAAAAGAACTCCCCCAAAGTCAATCATTTTCCAAAGGAAAAGTCATAGTTAGAAATACGTTTTAAGTAGGCAAGAAAAGAGCACACTTGTATTAAACTGATGTAACCATTTTTTAAATGAGCATCTTACCAGGGGCTGACCTGTACAGACATGATTATTCTGTTGTGTCCTGTAAGTGGGTGCTGTTGGTTAACTTAATTCAAACAAATCTTTATCCTTGAAAACTTTCATTTATTTATGTATGATGAGATCTAGTATGTGCCAGGCACTACTCTAAAGGACTGGATATACGGCAGTGAGCAAAACAGGCAAAAATCCCTGCCTTCAGGAGGTTCACATTCTCGGAAAGGGAAAACAACGCACAGACACACAAAGGGACACAGGGGCTTGTTCAAAGCTGATCAAAGTGTGATGGAGAAAAATTAAGAAGGATGGGGTGGGGGTGAACTGTTAAATTTTAAATGTCAGGGACAAACAGAGAAAAAAGGTAACACTGTACAGAGATCTGAAGAAGGTGAGGTGAGGAAGTACCCCAAACTGCATGGAAATCTCAGGAAAGTTTTCCAGACAGAGGGAATAGCTAGTTCAAAGACACTAAAAGGCCAGGCGTGGTGGCTCATGTCTGTAACCCCAGCGCTTTCAGAGGCCAAGATAAAAGGATGGCTTGAGGCTAGGAGTGTAAGATCAGCCTGGGCAACACAGTGAGACCACATCTCTACAATATATATATATTTTTAATTAGCCAGGCATGGTAGTACACACTTGTAATCCTAGCTATTTGGGAGGCTGAAATGGGAGGACTGCTTGAACCCAACAGTTCGAGGTTTCAGTGAGCTGTGACAGTGCCGCTGTACTCCAGCCTGAGCAACAGAACAAGACACCATCTCTAAATACGTAATACATGTATACATTCATAAATGGACGCTGAAAGAAGAGAATGTATAGCAGGTTCAATGATCAACAGAAATCTACACATTTTGCTGTTTCCTGATCTTCTTAAAAACTACATCCCACATAGAGATTTCAAAAGGTTTATGGCCAGGCATGGTAGCTCACACCTGTAATCCTAGCATTTTGGGAGGCCAAGTCAGATGGATTGCTTGCACTCAGGAGTTCAAGGCCAGCCTGGGCAGCATGGCGAAACCCCATTTCTACTAAAAACAGACAAAGGAGCCAGGTGCAGCGGCTCATGCCTGCAGTCCCAGCTCCGCAGGAGGTTGAGGCAGGAGAATCACTTGAGCCCAGGAAGTGAAGGTTGCAGTGAGCTGAGATTGCATCACAATACTCCTGTCTGGGTGACAGAGCCAAACCCTGTCTTAAAAAATAGTTGCGGGGGGGGAGGGGGGGCAGTAATTCTTCTCCAGTATTGGAATACCGAAAGTTTTTTCTTAAATATACAGCATCTGGCACTACTGTGATAAATAGAAATGTATGCATTTTGCTTTCCCACCATCCCTCAGTGCACCGACAGCTTCTTGTCTGTAGTGAGTTAAATCCCAAAGGCACTGGGAGTATGTTTAGCACCACAGCAACCAAAGCTAGTAGGTTGAATACAGCGCTCAGGCAGGCTGCAAGCCCAAGATGCCTATACATGGATTCAAGAAATGATGTGCAAGAATCTCTGCCTTTATTCTCTACACTACAACCATCCTCAACATTTGTGGCAGCATCAAGGTGGTGAAGGAACTCAGCACAGAAAACACTGAAAATGGCAACACGACCAAAACAGAGCTGGAGAGAAAAAATGATACTTCCAATCTCTGCACTTCCAAAATGATAATGTGATCCAAGCTTCTTTCTTAAAATTTAAGACTCATAAAAAACAAAAGAGACTTTATTCTGAGTACAGAGGAAGAGAAAAGGAGAACTGTGTTGGTAAAAACAGAATGTGAATACTGGGAATCCAGATGGGGAAAGGCCAAGGCTGAGTGAAAGAAGTCAAGGCTGAGAATCAGGGGTGCTCGGGCCCCCTCCTTGCCTCCTGGTCCACTAGTGGTATAGCCTTGGGCATTATTACACTGTACTCTTCTGGGGTTTCACTTCCTCATCTACTAGAAAGAATTCATAATCCCTACCTTGTAGGATTGCTGTAAAAATTGGAAACAGAGGATTAAGAGTAACTAGGATGTTAAAAAGCCAATTTCAAAAGGTTACATGTTGTATAGTTGTGTTTATAGAGACTACTTAACATGGCAACATTACAGAGATGAAGAATTAGTGGCTATCAGGGGTTAGGGATGTGAGGGGAAGGAGACAGCCATAAAGGCATACCATTTGGGACCCTTGTGATGGAACTGTTCTGTATCTTGACTGCCGTGGTGGTCACACAAATTTTCACGTGAGAAATTGCACAGAATTAAATGTACATATACACAAACAGGAAGAAAATGTGTAAAACCCATGAAATCTAAAAAGTGGCAGGGCATGGTAGCTCATGCCTGTAATCCCGACACTTTGGGAGACCAGGCAGGAGGGTCACTTGAGCTTAAGAGTTCAAGACCAGCCTAGGCAACACAGTAAGATCCCATCTCTACAAAAATTTTTTTCAATTATAGGCATGGTAGGGCATGCCTGCAGTCACAGCTACCTACATGGGAGGCTGAGGAGGGAGGATCACTTGAGCCCAGGAGGTCAAGGCTGCAGTAAACCATGATTATTACCACTGCACTGCACACCAGCCTGGGCAACAGAGTGAGACCCTGTCTCCCCCATCCCCACCCCCCCCCCCAAAAAAAAGAGAAAGACAGAAATCTAAAAAGTGTTCAAGTGTTCATGATTGTATCAGTGTTAATTGCCTGACTGTGATATTGTAATACTGTTTTGCAACATGTTACCATTGGGAGAAACTGGATGAAAGGGACACAAAATCATTCCGTATAACTTCTTACAACTATGTATGAATCTATGTATAAAACTATATGTGATTTTTAAAATGTCTTCACCTTAAAATGTTTGGCATGTTAGAAATGATCCATAAATGGCATATTGGCCAAGTTATCATCTCACCTAAAAATCAGAAGTGCTAATTCCTACTTCCCACTAATAAGATTCTAGAGGAAATGCTCAGCAATGTACTGGCACCAAGTAAAAGCTCACTCAATGCTCCCTATCCTGACCCTTCAAAACCTCACTAATATCCAAGGAAAATGCAAACACTTTTTATATAGCCAATAGAGAAACTTACAGAGTTTGCTGTCTCTGTAAGTATGCACCAAAATAAAAGAGCCCTCTAAAAGAGAAGAAAGAATATCTTCCGTGGTCTAGAGCAGCCTCTGTCAGTGTTCTCCATGGAACACGAATCCCCTGAGATGCTCCCAAATAAATCAATAAATGGTCCCTGGTCAAATAAATGTGGGAAATGCTGCATATACCATCCCCCTTTGGACCCACCGATAAAAAAGAAAATCCCTATCCAAATTCACCTACCCCATCTTTCTCCAAATTTACTTGGTCAAAAATAATTTTTAATGCCTACTGGCATCCTGAGAAATGCTCCCAGGTATGGAATTTTAAAAGTTGTTCTACATTGGTCAGGTACTCACTACCTTATTTCTTCACCCATTATATACTTGGTTTCTTTTCTTTCTTTATTTATTGTTGTTACTTATTACTATTTATTGTTGACAGTCTTACTCTGTCACCCAGGCTGGAGTACAGTGGCCTGATCTTGGCTCACTGTAACCTCCGCCTCCCAGGTTCAAGCAATTCTCCTGCCTCAGCCTGCCAAGTAGCTGGGACTACAGGCATGCACCATCATGCCCAGCTAATTTTTGTATTTTTAGTAGAGACGGTGTTTTACCATGTTGGCCAGGCTGGTCTCAAACTCCTGACCTCAGGTGATGTGCCTGCCTTGGTCTTCCAAAGTGCTAGGATTATGGGTGTGAGCCACCGCACCCAGCCCCATAATGTACTTTAGAAGAGAAACAAATGGCCTCTTCCACAGCTCATGTAGTGGTTTTAACTACACACAGCTGGTCTTCAATAAATGTTTGCTGAGTTGGAGTAAATAAAAGTATGATTCCAGGATGACAACCATAGGTATTAGGGAAAGTGACCTTCGCTAATTTTTTTAGCCTCTCACTTAGTGAGGAAAACAAAGGCACTCCTTTCTGGAACTTTCTGAAAGCCTGTCAGAAACTTTCAGGTGCCAAGGTTTTCTACTTATGCCCACAGTATCTGGCCTGAGGGGGAGCTGCTCATAGTGGAACTGCAGTTCACAAGCTAATGTGGTTATAAGGGTTCTGGGAACAGGCCTGAGTTCATTTTCTGTTGTTATAACACAGTATCACAGACTGTGTAATTTATTTTTTTTTTTAAAGAATTTTTAAAAACGTTTTACCTTTCTTTTTTAAATTTTTTTTTTTTAATTTTTAGTTTTTGCTCTGTCTTATGCATCGTGAAAAAGAAATGAGTTCTGGAGGCTGAAAAGTCCAAACTCAAGGGGCCACATCTGGTGAGGGCCTTCCTATTACACAGCAGAGAGCATCATATGGTGAGAGAGCAAGAGCATGCCAGCTCAGGTCTCTCTTCTCATAAAGCTACCTGTCCTATCAATGGGAACCCCCCATGACCTCTTAATTAACCCTTATTATGTCCCATAAGCCCCATCTCCAAATGCAACCAATATATGTATTTGGAGATTAAGTTTCCAACACATGAAATTTAGCAGACACATTCAAAACATAGCAAAGCTCATGACTAAAAATATCCCTACTTATAACTATAAATCCTGAAATTCCTTTAGCAGGATGCAAAGGCTTTCATACTTAAAAAAAAAATAAAAAATAATAAAAAAAAAAAAACCACCTCTGCCTGCAAGTATTCCTAAAACAGTAAGTTAAAGATAAGTCATTTTCATAAAGATGACTTAAGACTAAAGTCATATAAATGAATTTTGGAAGTCAAAGATCACGCTTGGGAAGGTGGGGTGGGAGGAGTGTGCAGAGGGAGAAAGGTAAAGACTTTCCCCTAGAAATAGAAGAAGAAAGGAAAACTAGTTTCATGTAATTCACAGGTGCATCAGGACCAAAGATACTGTTACTATGTAGATGAATGGCCCATATTCTATCTTGTAAAACCATAAACTGACTGCAAAATATTGCCACTTTTAAAAGAAAAATTAATCAGAATAATGAATAAGATAAAATTTTCTTAAATACAAACAAGATTTGAGGAAAACTTTAAAATCTCCTCAATTATATATATCTTCTACGTAAAGCTCCAGAAAGGAAGACTTTATCATAAGCCCCAACATAATGAAAAAAAATTCTCAAAGGTAAGAAAGCATACTCACCAAGCACATCCCACAAAGTATACTCAGACATCTTTAGGAACATTTCCAACATGTTTGAAAACAAAAATTGGTTTCAGATAAAACCTCAACTTAACTGGGAGAACCATGCTTCCCTAGCATGCTAGGGAAAACTGAGTGATCCTAAAATCACATGCATATGGCTGTCAGCATATCCATTCCTCAGCATGAATTTAAGGGCAGGACTAATCACAACATTTCAAATTAGCTAAGACATGAGTTGGGAAGGCCAGGCTGCCCACTTCCCAATGTCCCTGCTACTCTTTCTCAACAGTCCCCCTGCAGTATCACAGGGCCAAATCTCTCCTCTTGGGCACAATAATTTGAGCAGCATTTGCCTTGGCTACCCCAGCCTTCTCCTCTCATTGGCCAAAAAACATGGCAGAGAAAAAAATATTTTGGCAAAAAAAATCTCTGGTAGTTGAACTGAGTTTAACACGACAAAAAAAGTATGTAAGGTTTAGCAGCGATCCCAATGGGCTTTCAGAAATCAAAGTCCCCACAGACTAAAGAAGCTGGAGATAAGAAAATTAAAAATCTGCCTGCTGAGTAACTGTCTAGGAAAGTTTTCTTAGAAGGAGCCCGGCGATCTTTTTAAACTCCTACTCCTCGCTGCAAGGTGCTCTCTTCTCTATTTCAAAGACAAAGTCAGTCTCTCTTTGCTTCCTTCTTTCCCTCCCCCACTCCTACATACAAGAAATGGTGATTTTTCCAAATTCCTTTTAAAACTGATGGAAGGAGGGAAAAGCCTAAGTGTTCTTCCTAATCCAATGTTCTATTAATAGGACTGTTAATGCAGTGCAGGTTTTACAATACTATAAGTGGGAAGACAATGAACAATGACTGCATTGTGCCACACCTACTCCCCCACCCCTCAGGGAGCCTGAATGATGTCTTATCTGGCAGCCCCCATTTGGACATTGATATACCTGTGAAGTGACAGGCCCTGCCAAACTGCAGAAAAAAGTTTGCCCTTTTAGTCTGTTAACATGCCCAACATCATTTAGGCCAATAATGCCATGTCCAAAA
>NW_016107650.1:575249-649440 GCF_001604975.1 Cebus imitator | reverse complement strand
AAAAAAAAAGTGAAACTCTTTTTTTTTTTACATAAAGTGTTGTAGTTTTTGCAAAAGACTAAATCATTCAGCCAGACTTGGCCAAATCTGCAATTTACACAGTGGGACACACTGTAACAATTGGCCCAAATACCCCTAAGGGAAAAGCCAGACTCACGGATTCAGAAATTAGAAAAATGCCTCCGGCTTGCCTTCCCAGTTCCACCCACTGTGCACATCAGGGAACCCACAGGAAATGATTCCCCTTTCAGTTTCTCTGTTGTAATAGTCAAGGGAATGCAATCCCAATATCAGGGAAAAAAATTAGCATGCCAGTGGAGCGCAAAGGCTGCTGGATCATCAGAGTGCCTCCTCTCAAATTCCAAACACAAACCCACATGCCCGAAATGCTACACTGAGCCAAGTGGTTCTGTGCCTGCCTCGAAGTTTTGCTCTGCTGGGTGTCTTCTTATTTATATCTTTGAGTCCTGGACCAGCTTAACGGCTGATGCTTCTGCCCTCCTGGGTCCAATGTCAAATCTGCCAGGAGAGCCTCATCAACAGGCAGAGCGAGCCTCAGTGAGCCAGGGGAAGCCAGACATCAGAGAAGTGTGCATCTGAGAAATCAGCCTGCCCTGTCATGAGGTTCTGAAACACCAGCTCACTGAAAAGAACATTAAAGGTTTCCAACAGCAGGGCTGAATGGGTGTCAGCACAAATAAGAGAGTCCAAGTCCTTCCGGCTTCCCTTCCTGGCCAGAATGGGAGAGTCTTAGCTATAATGGCATTCACAGACCTCTGCCCAGCAGAGAGCCTTCCAGTAACAGCACTCAAGAAGCCTGTGACCATGGTACCCAGTGTCCATCTTGGCAGAAAAAGGACAAGCTGTGATCCCAATAATAAATACACAACCACCACAGAATACACTGTACACAGAATGATGATACTTCATATTTAGCTTCCAACACTGAGCTAAATAATAGGTATTCTTGGCCACAATGACCATATAATAAAATTGTTATAGCAAGATATTTCTACAGTGCAATGCCTTTGTTCAGACGATAGCTGTTCTCATCTTTGAATCCTCCTTGAGTCATATTACGTAAACGCATAAACGCCAAGTCCACCTGTTTTGCAGTGCATTTCCAGGCATTATTTCTCAGAAATGTGTGGTACACATTTCCACTGTTTGCTACTTAGTACCCACTTCAGCAATACATCACTTCTTTATAATAAAATGGCTCTATGTCCCCTAACTTCTTTCATGGAGTATGGGAATTCACCAAATTATTTTCCACCCTTAGAGGCATTGCTCGACCTGGGTGAAGGAAGATCATAATGACCACTTTATATATACCTTATGCTTTATAAGTACTGCAGTGTTTAATAGGAAACATCTTAATTTTCTAATTTTGACTCTTCTTTATCTATAGCATGTTCTCTAACCCCATCCCCCAAAACAATAAAAAACTCTATATATGCATCACATTAAAGTAACACTTCTCCTTCCTGTATATTCCCACTTCTTTTCTACTGTGTAACATGGCCAGAAACAAATGTTTAAGACAATTACAATGCTTCACCCAGAAATGAAATTTAGCTGTTACTCTGTGAAAAAAATATTACAGTCAACAAAACACTGTCTGCTAGTGCTTTTAAGACCACAATCAAGACACAAGACAAACTGTGCTCACAATTTTGCTCAGAAATGGTTGGCCCATGCATTAGATAAGTTTTTTCTTAATCAGTATTAATTTTTCTTACCCAAAAAAAGTTATTTCAAAATGCGTGTGAGGCACTTCTGTGGTACTCCTTACATGGACAAAACTAGCAAGAAAGAAAAGTCAGCCCAAACTGTCAGGCTAAATGCTTACAACCAGCTCAGTTGTAACTGAAAAGGTTCACCCTTCACTGACACAATATCTTAAAATGTATGACTTCA
Organism: Cebus imitator; assembly: GCF_001604975.1. Classification (NCBI taxonomy): domain Eukaryota; kingdom Metazoa; phylum Chordata; class Mammalia; order Primates; family Cebidae; genus Cebus; species Cebus imitator. The sequence goes on along the minus strand of NW_016107650.1, from coordinate 647,520 downwards.
AACTCTTAGACAATCACACCTAGAAAACTGAAACAATCATAAATATGAAATCAAAAGTAATGTACCTGCCATAATGCATTGTTACTGATTAAAGTTGAAATAGTTATGCCAACTTCATTGACCATCTACTTGTTGAAAGGCACTTTTAACTTAAGAAAGTAGTTCAAGCTTCTTCTTTCATTAGCCTCAGAACTGTAGGTTGCTTACACTGAGCAGCTTATCCCTATTCATGATGGAGGAAACTGCAGCTTATCAAGGCTTATTAAAATTAAAGAATTTGAATCATGACTCCATAAATATCTATGTTTTTTTGTTTCTTTTCTTTTCGAGACAGAATCGCACTCTGTCCCCTAGGCTGGAGTGCAGTGGTACAATCTTGGCTCACTGCAACCTCTGCATCCCAGGTTCAAACGATTCTCATGCCTCAGCCTTCTGAATAGTTGAGATTATAAGCACGCACCAACACACTCGGCTAATTTTTTTGTATTTTTAGTAGAGATGGGGTTTCGCCATGTTGGCCAGGCTGGTCTCAAACTCCTGGTCTCAAGTGATCCACCTGCCTCAGCCTCCCAAAGTGCTGGGATTACAGGCATGAGCACCTATGTACTTTTAGACTGTTTTGAATTTTTGTGGTATAAATTAATGAATCTGAAATTTCAAGCGCTTTCCAAATTGTAGCAAGAAAACAGAATCTGACAACAACCATCTATGTAGGAAATTCCAGTTATCTAATTAAGTTTATTTTAGAGGTGAGCCCTTCTGAGAAAAACTCATTCAAATCACGGAATTTCCTCACCTTTATAGAGTGCCACCCACCCACACACACACACACACAATATCACTTCTCCGGAGCTTCAGAACAGTCTCCATCTCACCCTAATAGTCAACTCCACTAAAAGTAGTCATTCTGAAGTTAAGACCCATACCCACCTGCAAGGTAAGAGCTGGATGTAAAGAAAAGGCTTCAGTTTAGGGGACCCTGAAGAGGATTCTGTTTTTCCCACCATCATTCATTAAAGACTGCACAAAGAGCCTTCATCTGAAAGGTCTGCTGCACAGACCACAGACTGCCAGGGTGCCTGCCTGCTAAACACAAATTAATGACTAATTCATGAATTCAAGAAAATACCACACAAGACTCTAGCAGCGAAAAGCTCAATTAACTCAAAATTAAACAGTAGCCAACACCTGCGGCGTAGCTCCCCATGATAAGAACTTGGCTGCTAGACGGCATGAAGAACTAAGAGCACTAACATATGGGCCATTTGGAAGGGAGAAGTGCCAGGAAACACAACCGTGTACATCTTTCCATGGGGGACCCTGTACTGAATTCAGAAAATATTTTCAGCTAGTTACTTGGTGAGGTTTACACCCTAACCACCTAGAATCCTTGCTGCTTCCTGACATTCCCTCCCTTTTAAACCAAATCTCTGGTTTTTCAAACCCACCTCTATTTAAGCATTCAACTAATGAAATAATGAGGACTGTAAAAGAACTTGAGCAAACTCATTGAACGGCTGACACAGAAGGAGGAAAGTCCGGCCAAAGGAACCTCTTTCTCCTACTATAAGCTTGGGGCATTTGTGAGAGGAGTTTTAAGTAGTAGGGCAAGCAGTGAATGAACAAGTATATGAAGACATGGCTTGCCCCACACTGCCATAAAAGACAGTCAGCAGACAAGAAGGAAAGGTTCTAGAGATCTATGGCACAGCAATGTGAATATACTTTACTGAACTACACACTTTAAAATGGTTAAGGTGACAAATTTCATGTGGTTTTTTGGATTTTTTTTACCAGAATAATTTTTTTTTAATTAAAGATATTTAGCAGAAACAGCTCTCATACATTTATTCTGAGAGGTTTGGGGGTTTGTTTTACAGACAGGGTCTTGCTGTCACACAGGCTAGTTTAAAGTGCTGTGATCATAGCTCACTATAGGCTTAAACTGCTGGGTTCAAGGGATCCTCCTCCCACCTCAGCCTCCAGAGCAGCTGGGACCTCAGGTGCGCGCCACCACACACAATTAACTTTTTTTTTTTTTCCTTTTGTAGAGACAGACTCTCCCTATGTTTCCCTCAACCTCGCAAAGTGCTGGGATTACAGACATGAGCCACCTTGCCAGTCCTTACTCTGGGAGGTTTGGAGGCACTTAGTTATTTGTAAACTGGATTGAAAATAAAGGTAATCAAGAGGAAAACAGTATTCCTGGTGTCTTACTCAAGACACAGAGGAAAAAATAAGGGCTATCAACCCACTGAGAGTTCCTTCTTGGCTCATTCATGTGGTTATACTATCAGAAGCATCTAGTATATTTATGTTGACTCTAAAGTCCTATGTAGGAAACCAAAGAGCTTCGGGATCCCAGAGGTTACATCTTTTTATTTTACTGATGGCCTTGCCTTGGGACTGTAGCACTGAAGAGCTGCCCAGGAAGACGATATTTGGTTTTAGGTGTACATACCTCAGGATATTTGGACAAGAGTGTCCGTCTGTAGACTCATCAGCTTGATTAGGACATCTATGAAAGTGAGGGAGTGCCCATCCAGGTGACTCCAAGGCCAGCAGACTGGGTCCATAAGCAGAATCTTCGGGAGTCAAATTTCACTCATGGTAAGGGAGAACCGCTGAACGGCGATAGATCTGCAGCGAAATTAGACTCCCTCCCTAGGCAGAGGATTATGTCACCAAAAAGGTTGGAGAAGTCTTCCATGAGGTCAGGCTGGGCTTCATTCATTCCCAACTCAAGTTTCTGCAGTCTATTAGCTCAGGAATGTGTTTGGCTACAAGTAAAAGAAAGCTCAAGCTTCTTTTATCTTTTCACTTCTCCACCCTCAGCATGCTAACTTTTATCTTCCTGTTTGCTCCCTTTTGGTCACAAGATGCATGGATATTCTACCTCCAAGTTCAAGCTCATGTTGAAAGCAGAAGAAGCTGAAAACCTCAAGAGGGAATACTGTCTCCTGAAAGCGTAGTTTTCCTAGAAAGCCACAGCAGGCCAAGCATGGTGGCTCACTCCTGTAATCCCAGCACTTAGGGAGGCCAAGGAGGGAGAATCACTTGAGGCCAGGAGTTCAAGACCTTCTTGGGCAGTAGGAAGATCTTGTCTCTACAAATAAAAAAATTAAATGAGTAAAGTGTACACAACTGTAGTCCCAGCTACTCAGAAGCTGAGGCAGGAGGATCACTTGAGTCCAGGAACTGGAGGCTGCAGTCAGCTATAATCATATCACTGCAACTAGCCTCAGTGACAGAGCAAAATATTATCCCAGAAAAAAAAAAAAAAAAAAAAGAAGAATGCCAAAGCAGACCCTTCCACTTATATTTAATAGGCCAGAACATGTGATATTACCACTTCTAGTCCAGAGTTTCTCAGCCTGGGCGCTACTGACATTTGGAACCAGACAATATTTTTATCTGTGGATTATCTATTTTTATCTGCGCATTATCAGCATCCCTGGCCACTAGCCCCTGGATGCCAGTGGCACCCCATTCGTAGTTGTGAAAATAAAAAATGTCTGTCTCCAGACACTGCCAAATATCCCCTGCAGTGCAAAACTGCTTCTAATGAAGAAACACTCTTAGGTTAGTCACTCCAGAAGCTAAAATGAAAAGAGTAGTGAATGGCAGGGTCAGCCAATCAACAGTGTCAGTAGCAAATTCTCTATGCTGGTTTCTTAAATTTTTCTTAATTAATGAGCTTACTCACTACCATGCTAAGTATGTTGAAGAATGTAAGAGAAATGTACAAAGTGTTCTCATCTTACAAATACTAGCAGTAAAATTTGGAAAATCAAGAATGATGTACAAGAAACAATCAGAAAAAGGACACTATAAAAGACTGGCTAAGCCATAGAGACAAGCAAGACACCCTTCAGATGGCTCAGATCAATGGGAATAAGAGCACATGGGTGTAGCTCAGAGTACTTAATGAAAATGTCACTTCAGAGATAGAACTTGTGTTTGAAGACTAGAAATATTTAGACACATGGCAAGAGAGCAGGAAAACAATATAAACAAAGATCAGAAAATAAGCACACTTAAAACCTCAAGATCTACTCTCTGATAGACCTGGATTCTAATCTGAGACTTTGGGACAGCATTTAACCTGTCTGCACTTCAGTTTCATCATCTGAATAATAAAGATAATAACATCTATCTCTTAGGATTGTTGAGAGACTCAAAAGAGAGCAATTATAAAAGCATCTGGCATACAATAAGCAATCAGTTGTTAGCTTCTATTATTACACTTATATATATTATTTAACACAATCATAATTCAGGAAGAGGGGTCATCTGTCAGGAATCAGAGAATTCCTGCTAGGGAATAGCTGTCGTATCCTGAGCAGGACAGCCAGAACCTATAGTTGGTGGCAGCCAGAACCTACAGCTGGTGGGTAAAGCCAGGCTTGTGATGGCCACAAGATACCAGGTGAGATCTAGGCAGGGTGGCAGGAGAAGCCACATAGAAGCACCATCTATTCCTACAAGAGGTAGTGGCAGGACGGATGGACAGACTGGAACTTGTGGATGAAATCAAGTGAGCTTCATGAAATCAAGTGAGCTACTGGCCAGTGGCGAGGGCCAGGTTAGTAATAAGACCATAGTTATTAAGTGATTTTAGCTCACAAAGCATTCTTACATACACTAACGGATTGATTTGGATATAACAAGACTATCCATAGGTAAGAGAGAGCTACTCTAGCAAGACAGTCTTTTTAATTACTAAGTCACTGCCAAGCAAAGCGGCAAGAAGTAGGAAATACAAGACTTGCCTTCTATTAGCACAAGAGACATGGTGAAGCAGAGAATGATTCATGTAGTGTCTTTCACAGACACAGAGAAAATAAATAAGCTTCAAAAAACACTTACCGATCTGTGCACTCTTACATGTGAGCAGGCCACCAGTGGGCCTTCTGAGTCCCAAGTTCCCAGCTTCCAGGTCCCAACTATTTTATGATCAAGAGACGAAGATAAAGGCCATTCAAAACTATCTTCCGGGTATCCTATTTCTCCTGTCAAGATTTCTCTAGCAGTTAATTTGCACAGATGCTCCCCTGAGTTATATACATCAGTCATACACTAAGTTTAATAAGTTCCACAAGCACATAATAAAAGCTTGAAGACACATAATAAAAGTTTATCTCAAAAAAAAAAAAAAAAAAAAAAGTACCCCACAGTGCCGGAAAACCACAAAGAGAAAGAGCAAGATGACCAGGCTGATGTCCCCATGGCATGGTTTCAGTGACTGCCCCCATCCTCATTTGTCCAGTTCCTGTTATCTGGAGTCATTTATGTTGTCACCTATAGAGGAATACTTTTTTTTTTTTTTTTAACTATATCCAATACATGTTTTCAACTTCTGTGAAAATTCAAGGTGCCAATTATTTTCTTAAACATTTAGTCCTTGCTGGCTTTTGATAAATATTGAACATTGTCAACAAAAAGAGACTGATATAATAAAAACCTATGCCATGAAACTAGTGAATAAAAAAAAAAGAATCCATTTATTATAAATGGTTCCTGATAGACCCAGGATCACATCACAGAAGCAAAAAGGAGCCATTTCCCGATTTCAGGGGCAGACTTACTCCTAGCACACAGAAGAGCTGAATAAGATTATTTTATTTTCATAGCATCAGGAATAATAATCATAACACTGGGCATTTTACATTTATTTTCCTTAATCATCACGCAATAGGGTGGATCATCATTGTCCATTACTTACAGAGGAGGACAACAAGGCTCAGAGCGGTTAAAATAATCAACCCAAGGTCAAGTGGCTGAGCTGGAATTCAAAGGAGCAACTGTTTAACTCCAAGTCTCGTGTTCTGAACCACTGAGCAGCACTGCCACACCCTGAATACAACTAAAGAAGTAAAAAGGCAACCTCGCATCCGTTTAAAGGCACCAAAAGCCCTGAGGTGAGCAGTTCAGTACACACTTTATTAAAGGCAAGAGGTGTCAAGACAATTTGCCATTTGCAGTCTCTCCACTTTTGTTCTTTGTACTTTGCTTTACCAAGGTCTAGACAACAGGCTGCTCACCCTTTCTCACCATCAAATACCACAGAATCTAGAGCAGCTCTGTCCCATAGAAACAGAATGTGTGCTGTGTACAAATGTTTAAATTTTCTTGTAGCTACATTTTTTAAAAAGACGAAAGCGCCTTTAGTAATATTTAATATTTAACCTCTTATATCCAAAACATTATCCTTGAAGCATGTAATCAACATAAAAAAATATTAATGAGACATTTTACATCCTTTCACAGTAGGTCTTTGAAATCTGGTGTGTATTTTAGACTCACAGCACATCTCAGCTCACTGCAACCTCCGTCTCCCAGGTTCACCCAGTTCTCCTGCCTCAGCCTCCCAAGTTGCTGGCATTACAGGCATGTGCCACCACACCTGGCTGATTTTTGTATTTTTACTAGAGACAGAGTTTCACCATGTTGGTCAGGCTGGTGTCAAACTCCTAACCTCAGGTGATCCACATACCTCGGCCTCCCAAAGTGATGCAATTACAGGCACGAGCCACTGTGCCCGGCCAGACTCACAGCACATCTCAATGTAGACTAGCATATTTCAGTTGCTTGGTGGCCATTTGTGATGAGCAGCTACCATCCAGGGCCGCACAGATCTAGACCCTTAAGAGTTACATACACAAACAACACCCCCTTAGGAATCTGTTCCATGTTTCTATAATGACCCAAAGAGGGAGCGCTCCACTCTCACTTCTACGCTTACACACTTCTGGGATGAAATTTCAGGAATACCATCTCACGAATGCCTGAAATTCCACCATGGTAGCTTCCACTCAATTGTTTAAATATAGTGTGCTTTGAGTTGTGTTTAAACAAAAATGCCCCAAAAGGGGGAATACTCTAAGCTAATCTAATACCTGCCTATCACAGGTATTAGATTACCTTAGCTTACATGAAGGGAACTGACAGCACATCCAGCGGGAGCCAGTAGGGGCACAGATGACAAAAATTAGATGGCTGAGCTTTGGCAACCCTCACCTCACAGGCTATTACAAGTCCATGTTCCACATTTCTTCTCTCCTCAAGAACTTTAAAGGAGTTATTTCAATAACTCCTATAAGAATAACTGTTATCAAGAAACATAAACAGGAAACTCCTGGGGCTCCTCTGATTTTCAACCGAATAACGTGAGGCAAACGCTGCTAACTCAAATGCCCACAGGAACCCAGGTGGGTCCTAAAAATGAGAATAAAGGACCAGATGAGGCTGTGCCCATCTGAGGAGGCAGCCCTGACCCTAGCCCAGGAGCCCATGCCTGGTGAGATGGTGGCCCTAGTGCTGCAGGTCATCTCATTTCCCAAAACAAGTCACAAATCTGGATTCTCAAGCTTATCACTTGATTTTTACCCTTAGTAACTCCCAATACTTTAGATACCCACATACAGGTAAACAGGAAGTGACTACAAAGCAAATGCAGCCCTACGCACCAGTCAGCAAACTCTAGTGTTTCAGGGACACAAGCAAGAATACTAAGAGTGGGCTGAGGCTGGAGGGGGGTTAAAACTGCATCCTCTTTCGGCTATCATCTTTGCTGCCCAAAGACGACAAAACCATGCCCGCCCAGCTCTCTCTGAGACTGAGAGGAACAGGGAAAGCCCAGACAAGGCGAGGTGGCTGTCTGTCACTGTGCTGATCCTCTGAGGCACAGTGAGAAGTCTGGTTTCCATGAGGGCAGTATCGGAAGGGTGGGATCCTTGCCCATGGTGAAGGTCCCCCTCACGGCCACGTGATCATCCCTGCTGGTGAACACAGACCTCAGGCTGCAGGAACTAACAATCTTTTAAAGAGAAACCAAAAACACAAATTTTTCTAGAAAACCTTTTAGTCACTAAATTTTGGCAAATTCAAATCATATTTCCAACACTCTATGAGTCCCACAGGGTCACCCATCTCTAGCCCCTAGATCAGAATGCCTCCCAGCCCCAACAGTCTACCTGCCTTAAACCTGTACAGCAGGTCCTTGAATAATATCATTTCATTTGGTTAATGACACTGATGAGAAAAAAAATCAATTCCTGACTGGGACCACTCTCTGGTGTGAAATTTGCATGTTTTTCCCACGTTTGAGTGAGGTTTTCCAGGTTTCTAGTTTCCTTGTACATTGCAAAGCCATGCACATAGAGTTCACTGGCATGCCTTACTGCCCGAGTCTGACTGAGACAGAATGTGCGTGCATGCGTGTGTGTGTGTGTGTGCGCACGCGCACACCCTGCAGTGGGTTCCTGTGCAGAGTTGGTTCCCTTCTTGTACCCTGCCTGCCAGGAGAGGCTCCAGCCACACTCAACCCTGAACTAAAACAAGCAGATGGAAAAATGAAGGAAGGAAGGAAGGAAGGAATACAAATTATTGTCAAATTGAGATTCACCACGTAGACAATAATCACACAAATACACAACAATAAAGATGAGGTGCAAAACCACACAGCAAGCTCAACATACTTGTTTTTAAAACGCATGATGGTAGGGGAGACTGTTTACCATTTTAATTTTGCAAACATTAACTCAGTTTAACCCGTCACTAAGATGACTGCTATCACTCACTAACTCACCAAAAATTGAGTAATTATCTTGTTTTCATTGCTCTTTCTTAACTGTAGCTAAAACTCACATTTATTTCTATGTTTAAGATTAGAAGTGCTTTTAATGGCCAGGCACAGTGACTTACGCCTGTAATTCCAGCACTTTGGGAGCCCAAGGTGGGCAGATCACAAGAGGCCAGGAGCTTGAAACTAGCCTGTCCAACATGGTGAAACCCATCTCTACCAAAAATACAAAATTAGCCAGGTGTGGTGGCACATGCCTGTAATCCCAGCTACTCGGCAGACTGAGGCAGGAGAACTGACTGAATTCAGGAAGCAGAGGTTGGAGTGGGCCAAGATCACACCATTGCACCAGCCTAGAGCGAAACTCCATCTCAAAAAAAAAAAAAAAAAGTGCTATGTTTATATAGAAGTTTGATGATCTTTTTTAACTAGGAATCTGCAGTAGAGGCTGGACACGGTGGCTCACGCCTGTAATCCCAGCACTTTGTGAGGCCAAGGCAGGCAGATCACAAGGTCAAGAGTTCGAGACCAGCCTGACCAATATGGTGAAACCCAGTCTCTAATAAAAATACAAAAATTAGCCAGGCATGGTGGCACGCACCTGTGGTCCCAGATACTCGGGAGACTGAGACAGGAGAACTGCTTGAACCTGGGAGGTGGAAGTTGCAGTAAGCTGAGACTGTGCCACTGCACTCCAGCCTGGGTGACAAGGCAAGACTCCATCTCAAAAAAAAAATAAAAGAAATCTGCAGTAGAAACTTAACTATTGTTTATATCAATGAACCTGTGGTCAAACTGGTTTCCTTACATGATGTTTCGCTTAAAGTCACAGTTTCCACGACCCCATTGATGACGTTTAGCGAGGACTTACTGTACACTCTCATGACTTCACCACAGCATTAACTTAACCCCCTTTCTCTATCCACGTAAGTTTGAAAGTGGTGCTACTGATTGTAAGACTAAAACACAAATTAATGACTAAAACATGATATCCTGGATAAGAACCTGAAATGGAAAAAGGACATTAGTGGAAAAACTGGTAAAAATTCACATAAAGTCTGTAGTATAGTTAACAATACTGTACCACTGTTGATTTCTCAGTTTTAATCAATTAACTACCGTTAAATAAGATGTTAACATTAGGGAAAGCTGGGTAAAGGGTACATGGGAACTTTCTAAACTACCGCTGCTATTCTTTCATAGATCTGAAAGAATTTCTACGTAAAATGACTTTTGAAAAACTCAGAGAACCATACCCCACTCAAAAATGTTAATTTCATAGTATAATTTTTTAAAATAAAATGTTTTTAAAAACTTCCTAGGAAATAGAAATATGAATTGCTCTGAAACTTCTTTCACTCTGGTTAACTATGAGACTAAGGGAGCCCAGAAAAGACTAAGAGAAAGCCCTGAGTACACCAGCATGAGTTCCGTCCTTCCCTCTGCAGTTACACGCATAGCCAGTGGGGATGGGATCACTGGGCTGTTAGTAAAATATCACACGGCTACATTTAGGTAGTTGTGATTAACTTGACTTTGAGAAATTGCCACTCAATTGCTTTTTGCCTTGTAATATAAATTAGCTTACATTTAGAGGACTGGAGACATTATTTCCCAAACAAGAGAGGCAGAGCTGAAGTAATCAATACAAAAGCTGTGGCACAGCAGACAGATTTCTGTGCCTCCTAGAGAGGAGATTACTGACATCAATAATGTGCAGTCTCCTCCAATCACCCACATTTGACACAGCACGTGAGGTCACACCATCCTTACATCATCACATTTCCAACCAGCCCCCTTAAATCTTGTTTTTCTAATAAGGCACGATATATTTAAATAAATGAGTTGACATATTTTGAAATGCATGCAGAGAGAACTCTACCATGAATGGGGATCACTTAAAGCAGCATGAAAAGCTGTAGGAACTCTTCTCTATTTGCATTCTGTCATGCCTAATATTATGCTTTTAAATTAATTTGACATGTAAAATAAATATACTTTAAGAGGAAACATGAAGTAAAATAATTAGCTTTATTGGTACTTTGTGGTAAGCAGATTTACAGTGACTTTAAGCCAAAACGTGCCTAGAGCAAGAAACAGTTATTTTTCTGTTAAACAAATACTTGTGACGCCGTACCACGACACAAACTGTGTCCTAGTCCGGGGATAAGCAATGGGCAAAACAGAGGTCCCTGGCCTCGTGGAACTAACACTCCAGTACGAGAGAAAAGAGGCAAGGAATAAGGTAAATAAAACATATACTCGATTAGGTTACGTTCAATACTAAGGAGCAGTACATTAGGCACGGGAGAGAGAAAGTGTCGGGAGAGGTGTGGAAAGTTCACATTGGTGACCAGGGAAGTCCTCACTGAAAATCTGAAGAAAGACCTGCAGGAAGTGAGGCAGCGGATAAGCGATCATGAAGACATGCATAAAGGGCAGGAAGCGAAAGGGAATTCCAGGCAGAGGGAAGAACACACGCATGGAGCTCTGAGGGAGACTCAGAAGTCATTGAGAAACAGCAAGACCAGAGAGGGGGAGGCAAGGAAGCAAGTGGGCGGGGGGAGGCAAGGAAGCAAGTGGGCGGAGAGTGGCAGGTGAAGCCAGAGGGTAATGGAAGGCTAGGGCACACCACAGCCTGTCAGTCATGGTAATCACTGCAGCTTTTACTCTGAATGAGATGGGAAGAGGAGTGACATGATCTGCACACAGCTGATAACAGAACGTAGGGGATACAGCTGGAAGCTGAATGACCAGTTAGAAGGATACTCTCCTAACCCAGGTGAAAATCTGCAGCAGCTCAGAACAGGGGGATGGCAGTACACACGATAAGAAATTGACTCTGGATATATTTTGAAGGTAGAGCCGACAGGATTTGCTGATGGGGTATGTGAGAAAGAGAAATCAAGAATGACACCAGGCTGGGCGCACTGGCTCACGCCTGTAATCCCAACACTTTGAGAGGCTGAGGTGGGTAGATCACTTGAGGTCAGGAGTTGGAGACCAGCCTGGCCAACATGGCAAAACCCCATCTCTACTAAATAGACAAAAATAAGCTGGGTGTGATGGCGCATGCCTGCAATCCCAGCTACTCAGGAGGCTGAGGCACGATAGTTGCATGAACCTGGGAGGTGGAGGTTGCAGTGAGTGGAAATCACGCCACTGCACTCAAGCCTGGGTGACAGAGTGAGACTCTGTCTCAAAAAATAAATAAAGGAAAAGAATGGCACCAAATGTCTTTCCTTAAGTGGAAGAGGAGAATGCTATTAATTGAGATAGGAATGACCGTGGAGAAAGCAGATTGGAGACTGGCCATGTTATGTTTGAAATGACTGTTACACACATCCCAGGAAAGGTATCCAGCAGGCAGCCAGATAAAGGGCTCTGGAGTTCAAGGGAGAGATATAGGCTACAAATATGAATGCGGAAGTCATCATACATTGTAGATACAGATGAGGAACCAGTACCCTGAAACACTTTGTTTAGAGTTTGGACAGATGAGGAATTAGCAAAGGATACCAAGAAAGACCAGGAAAACCAAAAAAATGAGGACACGTATGTCCAAGCAGTCCTGTAAAGAAGGTATTTCAGCTGGGCATGGTGGCTCACATCTGTAATCCCAGCACTTTGGGAGGCTGAGGCGGGTGGATCATAAGGTCAGGAGGAGTTTGAGACCAGACTGACCAACATGGTGAAACCCCATCTCTATTAAAAACACAAAAATTAGCTGGGTATGGTGGCACATGCCTGTAATCCCAGCTACTCGGGCGGGTGAGGCAGGAGAATCGCCTGAACTCGGGAGGCGGAGGTGACACTGAGCAGCTGAGATCATGCCACCGCACTCCAGCCAGCGCAATGGAGCAAACTGCCATCCCCCAAAAAAATAAATAAATAAAAGATTGTATTTCATAGAGGGAAATTACTGTGTTAAATGCTGCTGGTAAATGAAGTAAGAAGGGAGTGGGACCTGGCCATGGGCTTCAGCAAGGGAATGTCACCAGTGGCCCCAAAAAGCACAGTGCCAGTGGAGTATGATGAGTTAGGGTGCAAACTTGACTGTGATGGGCTCAGGATAGAAGGAGAGGGGAGATGTTGGACCTAATGAACACAGAGGACTCATTCGAACATTCTGCAGTAAAAGCAAGAAAAGAAACTGGCAAGTAGCTGGAGGGAAAATGAGAGTCAAGAGAGGATGTTTTTACTTAACAAGAAAAATAACAACTCATGTGCCAGTGGGAATTTGGTAGAAAGAAGAAAACTGATGCTATAGGAAAGAGGGAAAACTTCATGAAGAAATGTCCTTGAGAAAGTATGTGTGAATGGAGATAGAATGTCATGCCCAAGGAGGTGGCAGCACAGGCACAGACGTAGGCAGGTGGTGGGTGTGCTGGTGGGAGCACGTGGCATTCTCTACTGATGATTTCTGGGCTTTTGGTGAAAAAGGAAACAGCTAAGAGTAAGGAGACCATGGATGTTTGAAGAGCAAGGAGAAAACATGCAAGAGTTGTCCGAGACAGTGGTGGGAATTAAGAGATGCTGCAAACACCATGAGACTGGCAAGTAGCAAGGGCCCACTTAAGATCTGTGAGGGGCATAGAGACAGCCATTAGGGTGGTGTGGTTTTCTCCACGCACATTTGGCCTCATGGGTGCAAGCGCAGAACAGGCTGAGACAGAGTAGGATTTAACCAGAACTGTGATTTAGTCAAGCGAGAATGACCAAGTGTGAGGGGTCATGACTGATGATGACCTCTGCCATGGAAGAGATTACGTGGTTGATTGTGGACTTCAAACTGGGGAAAGGGCGAAGTGAGGACACGGCGTAGTGTGGAGCCGTGAAGAGGCGGTGGATTCAACGGACTGAAAATCCTGGTGGGTCAACGGAGTACGGAGGTTGGAGGTACCACACAAGGTTTGCCAGAAAAGAGGAAATGGTGATAAGAGTGGGACGTTTGAAAGTGAGTGATGGAGGCACTGAAGCTACCGGTGACGAGAGGATTAAAACATGACTGTGGGATGGAGTGAACACGAGGACTGAAATCCTGGAGAACTCGCAGGAGCAGTGCTGGAGACAGGGACAATGCACCAGAAAAAAAAATGTTCAAAGAATGAGAGGCAGCCATTCATGGAGGAGCAGACGACTTGTGACAAGGAGGCAAAGTGGGCCATGCAGAGACCTGAAAGTCAGAAGAGGAGGCGTTTCAGGAGGAGGAGGAGCAGTATGAAAGCAGCACACAGGATGCTACCCCAGCTCTGCCCACGGTGCATGGGAAAGGTGAGAAAAGGGTGACCACTTGAGAGGGCTGAAGCAGAGGCCCTACAGCCGGAGAGACCCAAGTGTCCAATAAAACAAGGAGATAAAGGGCACGCTCCGGACAAGGTGAGGAAGTGGGGGATTCCGCTAATGACTGATGGTGCGCACACAGACTACACAGTGAAGGTGCTTCGTGAGTTCCCTAGGAGAAGGAGGCAGGGTTAGAAAAGCTGAACTAAACCAGCAAATGAGGACCAGGTCATGGGAGTGAGGGATGGCGTGGGAGTCCTGCCTTCCTATGACATAAACGGGAATAACAGGTGTGATGAGATTGCTTCTGACGGTCAAGCAGAGATTGGTGGAGGGGCTGGGAGTGCAGAGGGTCCTTGTCAGCAGCAGCATCACAGGGATCCCACTAGACCCCTACTAAGGAGGGTGAGTGGCTGAAGAACAGAGGGAGGCTGAAGAGGAACAGACTTATCCCTTGTCCATGGATTAGGAGAGGGACGTTCGTAAAATTTGGCTTGTCCAAAAAACAGAAGCAAAAATACCAATTTTTAGCTCTCCTAGCAATTACCTTCAATCCTTGATGTGCAAAATAAATTTAAATCCTCTCTAATGCACTATTCTGCATTTTTTAATATTACAATTCAAACTCCCCAAAATTTCATCAACTTCAGGAGAGTACATAAAGGAACACAGAGCTTTAGAGTGATGCATTGATCTCTGGGTATTATAAAACATTCCACACCCAGTGAGGGGCATTCTTCTCCAAGTGCAATCTTAAAAAGCATCAGAACAAGAAGGAACAGTGCTTAGGCTGGAGAGCTTCAGAAGGATTCTTAGAAGGAAACTGTGTGCTTCTTTTGTGTCTGGAAAATAAGATTAGACAGATAGTTGCATCACATTTCCTGACAGGATGATTAGAGTGTGGTTACCACAGTAACCAGTAAACTACATGTGCAGCCGGAGGAGGAGGAGGAAGGTAGAAGGCACCTTTTTCAAAAACAATTAAATCTGATAATTTTAGAGCTGGAAAGGATTTCTAAAAACGCTGTAGTTGAATCCTTTGCGCAAATGCCCTAGACAGTATAAAGTATGTAAATATAGAGAAACTGTAAGAAGTACCCTTATAAAAATCACCCAAAGAGAAAAATAAGGTGAAAATGAAACTTTTTGGTCATGAGTTGGGAGGTGGTAGAAAACTTAATAATAAGTACATAAAATAAAGAAGGATTTCAAGCCTAACTAGAGAGGTGCAAGAACGTACACTTAGCCCTTCTTATATGCTAAGCACTCCCTTCTCACTAATCATCACAATAATGTAACAAGGTGACAAACTGAAGTGTCAGAGCTGGGATTTAAACCCAGGTAGGCCTATCCCAGAATCAATGCTGCCTCCTAAGACTCCCGATGGCCCGTCCACAGGTGAGCTGCAGTAAGAAGAGACAGCAAGGGAGCAGGTGAGCATCCAGCCTGCCTTGGTCACCAAACAGCTCAGTGGCTTTGGGAAGGTCACTTCCATTCTCTCTGAACCCAAATTTCTTCATCTGGAAATGCGATTAAATGACCTCTTCACAAATGGAAAACCAAAGATCCAAATAAATCTCTGGCCTGGTTTCAAAGATACTAAGCTGCATTCTCAGAGGAAATCTTAATGATCAAATCACCCAAAGATCCCATTCCACCTGAACCATTCCCATGCCGAAGGCTCGCCCATTTTACACCTGAGTTCTTCTAAATGTGGGCTGCCCACTAGCTAATGAACACACTCACTGCAGCTTTCAACAACTAGCCTCAGTAGCCCTAAGTATTTAAAAACTGCACCTTCTTTCCAACAATGCTTCCCAACCTTTTCCTCACCAAAGTGCACATGTGCCCCCTCCTCCGCCTTTCCAGTGTTATTTCTGTTCTCCGTTCTTCCTCACAGATCATCGTGGACTTGGTTGAACAGTTTGGATCTAAATGTTCTCAGAATCTTGCGGAGAAATTCTGTCGGGCTAAGAGGCTTAAATTTATTTAGAAAAATGAGGTCTGTCTTATTACTTCTTCAACATATTTTTGACATTCTGAGTTTTCTTTTTTTTTTTTTGAGATGGAGTCTCGCTCTGTTGCCCAGGCTGGAGTACAATGGCACAATCTCGGCTCATTACAACCTCTGCCTCCCAGGTTCAAGCCATCCTCCTGCCTCAGCCTCCCAAGTATCTGGGACTACAGGTGTGCACCACCATGCCCAGCTAATTTTTGTATTTTTAGTAGAGACTAGGTTTCACCATGTTGGCCAGGCTGGTCTCGAACTCCTGACCTCAGGTAATCTGCTCACCTCAGACTCCCCAAGTGCTAGGATTACAGGTGTGAGCTACCACACCCGGCTGACATTCTTAGTTTTCTATATATAAAAGATAGATAAGAGGAGTTGAAAGGCTATGCTCTATGACTACCCACAGCCACCATCAATTCCACTCAGATGCAAATATATTCTTTTCCTTCTCAGAGGCATCTGAACACTTCTTTCAGCAACTTTTTTTTTTTTTTTTTGAGACAGAGTTTCACTCTTGTTACCCAGGCTGGAGTGCGATGGCGCGATCTCGGCTCACTGCAACCTCCGCCTCCCGGGTTCAGGCAATTCTCCTGCCTCAGCCTCCTGAGTAGCTGGGACTACAGGCACGCACCACCATACCCAGCTGATTTTTTGTGTTTTTAGTAGAGACGGGGTTTCACCATGTTGACCAGGATGGTCTCGATCTCTTGACCTCGTGATCCACCTGCCTCGGCCTCCCAAAGTGCTGGGATTACAGGCTTGAGCCACCGCGCCCGGCCTCAACAACCTTTTTTATTGTCCCTGGCATCTTCTGCAAGTCTCAGACCTCTCTAGAATCTATCTCAACTTAAATCCCAGCACAGTTACTTAACTAGCTGTGTGTGAAGGACAGCAAATACCTAAAAGCCCAGAGCCTCCGTTTACTTCTCTGTAGCACCTACTTCATAATAATAGCACCTACTTCATAAAGTTCTCATGAGATCAAACAAGGATGTGGAGCGCTTAGAACACTACCTGACCCGCTGTTTGTTAACACGAGCTAAGATCATGGCTGGTTCCTCTTGATTGTGAACCTTCTAACCTGTGTGTGCTTCCTTTTAAGACCTAAGTTCATTAGAAAACTGCCACATTGTTACGCTCCTTCCTTTTGGAACTTAACCCTTATCTTCCACAAAAGAATCACTTATTACATGGTCAGACTTTAAATATCTGAAAATTTCTTAACCTCTCCTGACTTCTGGACTCTGACCTGTCACTTGGCAATTCTTACACAACTTTAAAAAAAAAAAAAAGCCTTGCTTGACAGCCTTCTCCAGCATTTCTTTTTGAGGCTGCTTCTACTGACCCTGCATCCTGCACACTGGGCCTTTTGAATTTCTCCTCGTAGCATGTAGTTCAGGGTCTGCTGATCTTCCAGTCCCTTGGTGAGAGTAACTAATGCTCCCGTGGCCAACAGCATACACCTCAAAGATAGGTGGCCAGGGATTTGGGTTCCAGCTGAGGTTATGGAACAAAGCGACATGCATTGGCCTATCTGGGCATTACATTTCTGCTCGCTGGCCTCTTTAAGTGTCAGACCCTAAACCAATGATCCAATATTCCTGGCCTCCAGCCAAAAGCAATACATTCTAATCATATTGATCTTAGCCATTTAGAAACTTCTACACGTTGAGGGTTGTCAAATAAGAAATATTGTATACTCAAAACTTTGTGACAAAAACATTGGTTCAAAAATAGCAATCACTTCAAAAGACATTAAGCTACACACTGAACACTGAAATTTTTAATGGAAATTAACTTTGGAGGTAAGGAGAACCCTCTGCTTCTTTACCACATGGCCGGAAAAATAAATGACACTCTAAATGAAGGTCTGCCCTACTGGGTTAATCGGGGAGAGGGTCAGATTCAGATGCTCAATCGAATTTCTCTTCCAGTTCTATTTAGAAAATAGTCTCTGACGAGGGTAAGGCTAAAGAAAACGTCTTAAGGATATGGACAATGAATTTACAAGGAGGGAAAAGTAATAAGGAGCCAAATAAATCACAAAATCGATGATTTCTTTATGCTGGACAACAATGCAGGCAGACTGGGCAGGACCTTGGGACCTTGGAAAGTGGGAGGGGCATCTACAGCCGATTCTACATCAATAAAATCAGCACAACCTCCACCACGTACTGAGCATGTGCCAGAAAGCCACTATGTGAAGAGCCTTTTCTATTACACCTCATTAATCTTCATCAAGGCCCCAACGGCACAGGTTATTAATGCTTAACATGGGTAAGTAGCTTGACCAAGATCACACTGAGCAGCGCTCAGGATTCAAACTTCAAAACCTTTAATCACTGCCCTGCATCTACACCAGCATCCCTGTGTCTACACCAGCACCCCTGAATCTACGCCAGCACCCCTGCATCTACACCAGCATCCCTGCGTCTACACCAGCACCCCTGCATCTACGCAAGTACCCTGCATCTACACCAGCACCCCTGCATCTACACCAGCACCCCTGCGTCTACACCAGCACCCCTGCGTCTACACCAGCACCCCTGTGTCTACACCAGCACCCCTGCGTCTACACCAGCACCCCTGCGTCTACACCAGCACCCCTGTGTCTACACCAGCACCCCTGCGTCTACACAAGTGCCCTGCATCTACACAAGTACCCTGCATCTAGGGCAGCACCCCTGCATCTACGCCAGCACCCCAGTGTCTACGCCAGCACCCCTGCATCTACACAAGTACCCTGCATCTAGGCCAGCACCCCTGCATCTACGCCAGCACCCCTGCGTCTATGTCACCACCACTGCGTCTACGCCAGCATCCCTGCGTCTACACCAGTACCCCTGCATCTACACAAGTACCCTGCATCTAGGCCAGCACCCCTGCGTCTACGCCAGCACCACTGCGTCTACACAAGTACCCTGCATCTAGGCCAGCACCCCTGTGTCTACGCCAGCACCCCTGCGTCTATGCCAGCACCCCTGCGTCTACGCCAGCACCCTGCATCTGGACACCCTCTTCCCAGCTAGAGGCAACCTGATCCTGCTGAGAGCTGAAGCTTCTATTGGTGTCCTTGCCAGTACTGGCCATCACAGCCAAAATGACCACAAATGTGCCTAAGCCTACACTGCTGGGAGATACTTTTATACTCAAGGAAGAATATCTGAGATATCTACTACCGAAATACCCACCAAACAAGGCAGAATACTAAAAACTGGACAGGCTCCATGATAGGAATCAAAGTCAATCCAGAAAAGGATCAGGCAGAATTCATACAAAGAAAATGACGTCCTTCCCGTATGCTACATAAAGGAATAACCTTGTGTCAAGGAAGACTCTCATTGGCCCTCCACAAATCTCACTATGGAAGAAGAGGGAAGACAGGGAACACCTAACCCCACCCTCATACACTAGTTGAAAGCAGCTAGTTATCTTCAATGTCCAGAACTCACATATTCAAATGACTTCCAAAGAAGATTAAAATAGCTAAGCCCAGGAAAATACTTTCCTTCCCAGGCTAGGCTCATTGAAGACAGTGGGTGTGCACGCGAGAGGTGACGCTACTCACCTGTCATAACACAGGTAACAATTTCTTGATTTTCACTTCTTTGAGTTTGTTGTGGTCATTTTAATTTATTTTATATTGATGGGGACACAAATGGGAAACAAAATAAGAAAAAAAATCATGAAAAGGAAATTCTATATTTTTTTTCCTTCATAGAATGTATAAATTTCATCAAAACTATAATATAGGCTTTAGGGGCTCTCTATGGGAGGATCATGCTGGCAGAGACTCACATTCTGAAACAATGGGATCACCTTCAACTTTCAGCAGTAAAACTTATGTACTGTTTCTTTTCATTTTATATAACTTCCAAAGCACAAAAATAGCACAACCCAAGAAGCGACATTTAAGTGTAAAATCCTTCCACAAATAGAACAACTCATTCATCAAAACAGTTTATCTCTAGAGAAAGAGAACACCATTAAAAAAGAAAAAAAATAGTTTGTTATAACTGAATCAATGGCCTCCTTACCATTGAAATGAAATTTTCTGAGCTGGCTCTATAAAGTAAATGCAATAATTTACATGTGTTCATAAGTAATGACATAATGGCAAAACTACTACCAAAAGTGTAAATTATCCTAACAAAACCAGCCAAGAAATAAAATCTTAAAAAGTAGGACCAGTTTTTTCGGTAAAACTTCAACAAAAGAACCACTAGGACAATCTGTGGAATGATCCACATGCTCTTTCCAACTTATGCGCAGAAAATGAGGACTCTGATCTGACAAGTAACCTGTGTTAAGACTGAGTCTACCAAGGGGCAAACGTTTTGGGGACAGAGCTTAGCAGTGCACTGTCACAGCAAGTAGAGCACTGTACTCTTGTCACATTTAATGACTATTGGTAACTACAATATATAGTACCCTTTTTTTTTTTTTTTTACACCAACACCATTTTATTTTATTTTTTGAGATGGTCTTCCTCTGTTGCCCAGGCTGGAGTGCAGTGGTGCAGTCTCGGCTCACTGCAACCTCTGCCTCCTGGGTTCAAGCGATTCTCCTGCCTCAGCCTCCCAAGTAGCTGGAATTACAGACCTGTGCCACCATGCCTGGCTAATGTTTCTATTTTTAGTACATATAGAGTTTCGCCATGTTGGCCAGGCTGGTCTTCAATCCTTGACCTCAGGTGGTCCGCCCGCCTCTGCCTCCCGAAGTGCTATGGAAAAAGAAGGAAGATAGGGAAAACGTAACCTCACCCTCATACGCTAGTCAGAACCAGCTAGTTAGTTCCTAAAACCAGATTACAGGTATGAGCCACCAAGCGCAGCCACTAACACCTTTTTATTAATGTTTTTCCTATCTTTAATTGAGCCAAAATATCTGTTGCTAAATGAAGAGTTTGCAAAAACTCTTCACTATATCACATGCACTCTGACCAAACATGTTTCTTTGTTAAGAGAACATTATCTAGTACTTCATTTCACTACACAACAAAAGAATCATTCACTGCATTGTCTTCATTCCTGGCTGGCCTCATTCACTCCACTTGAGGAGCCTCTGACCCACAACCATCACAAATGCCCTTCACACTTGTGCCTTCTCTACAGCACCTTTCAGAGAACAACACCACACAGTTCAGATGTCAATGATGTCACTATGGACATGGGACCTCTTAGAGGATGTTGGCTGGTTATACCATTGTGTGATAAGACAATTAACTTGACATTCAATTTTTTAGAGTTGGTCTAGATTTCAACATCCTTCTGTTATACAGAGGTGAGATAATCAAGGTCAGAAGAATGTGCCCGATTATCATAATACAACTAAACAAATAGAAATGTGCAAAGAAGTCTCAGTTCACAAATGATAAATAGGTCTTACACAACCCTCAGGAAATAATACTGAGTGTGAATATGTGGGAGAAAATACTGGAAACTGAACCATCAATATTTGAATTTTGAAGAGATATGGGGCTGATTTGCAATAAGATACTTATTAACTTAGCAGAAAGGAGAACTGTAGGGCAATAAGGAAGTAGAGAAATGCATTTGGATAGCTCCACTTTTTTTTAAGCACAAATAAGTGATAAGCATTAGTTTCCTTAAGCCTCATGACATCATATTCCAACATAATACCTGCCCTGACAAGTAAGTCCTTCATTTATTCAAGCAGGCGTACAGTTTAAACACAATATATTTATGTTCAGTCTAAACACTGTCTTTTAAAGGGCAACTATGCCAAAACTACAAATGTTTGGGAAAGAGAATTTCAAAATGAAATTCCAAATGGCTTCTGACTCTAAGGAGGACATAGATTTTAAAGTTTACAGATACAAACATTGCTCTATAAAGGGTACATCTAAAACCCTAACTGAAATAAATCATCTTCTGGAACAAAGAAGGGCATAACTTAACAAACATGAAAATAAGTGCTCTGTGATCACTGACTTTTTGTTTCACTTATTCATGTAAGCAACATTTATTGAGTGCCAACCATGTCCTGTGTACTATAAAAGGGAACTTAGGGTGCAAAAATGGAATCGGACTGGTTTTTCAGGCTTAAAGGCTAATAACACTAGACTGTGAGCAACAGGATGTTTGTATGTGCACTTTCACAAATGATTTACAAGCATTAACTCATTTAATCCCAGTAATAACCTTAAATATTATTAATTAGAGATGAGAGCTAAAGCCCAAAGAAGTTAACTGACTAGTCCAAAGTCATACAGCTGGGAGCTAGGCTCGAACCCAGGCAACCTGGGACCAGAGCCCACACTCTTTGCTACCATACTGCCTTAAGCTGCTCACAGGGGAGGGTGGTGAGAAGTGTCTGTGGCTGGAGTCACTGGAAGGACTCCTAGGGAAGCATACACAGAAGCTGAGTCCTAAAGGCTGAAATGGGGAGAGGAAGGTCTTCTGGTCATAGGATGGTGCAATAACCTACAAGCATGGAGGGATCAAACTTGTCACTGTCAAGACAGCCAGTAGTTCCTAATGCCAGAATGAGAAGGGTGCGTGCAAGCAGGACAGGATAAACAGCCAGAAATAGGGTCAGGGGGCAGAAAGCAGTACCTGAAAGGTGGGGTTAGGGAGACACACTAAAGTCTTTTATTGTTTTTGTTTTTTCTCCTGTGAATATGGAAGATGGGCTGAAGTGGGATGAACTAGGAAGCAAGTTGGAAACAATCTAGGATCTAAACTGAAGTAGCCAAATGGCCGAGAGACTGCCCAGCACAGTAACAGCAGGCAGAGAGCCCACCAGGAGTGATTAACTTAGACACACACACTCTTCCTATGAAAGACGTGTACATTTCCATATAAGGCGATTTTCATTGCCTGCAAAGGATATAGAAACTGGAGACAATAAGCAAAAATACGGATGCTAGCACAGGGCAAGCGAAAGCACACTGAGTGTGGACTCAAGCTTTACCTCCCAGCCTGCCACCCCACAGGGAGCACAGCTCACCTGGCCACTCAGGTGCTGCATTCTCTACAATCAGTCTGGAAATGGACTGTAAGAACCCAGACCAGGTGCAGTGGCTCACGCCTGTAATCCCAGCACTTTATGAGGCCAAGGGGGGCGGATCCTGAGGTCAGGAGTTTCAGACCGGCCTGGCCCACATAGTGAAACCCAGTCTCTACTAAATATACAAAAAGAAAAAAGAAAAATTAGCCGGGCATGGTGGTGCACACCTGTAATCCCAGCTACTCAGGGTCTAAGGTGGAGAATCGCGTGAACTCTGGAGCTGCAGGTTGCAGTGAGCCGAGGTCGCACCACTGGACTCCCGCCCAGGTGACAGTAAGACACTCTGTCTCCAAAAAAAAAAAAAAAAAAAAAAAAGAACTCTTCTTGTACAGACAGCCTCTGAATACCATTGGTCTGAATACCACAAATTAGGGACAAGTCAGAATTAGTAAAACATGTAAAATGTCTCACTCATTCCATTTCTCTCCTTTATTGGTTTATTTAAACAATTGTTCACATTTAAGCACAGCTTTAGGAAAATCACAAGGAGATTAAAAATAACAGTACAACTATACTCAGAAAATATATTTTTTAAATATACATTGCATTAAAATAGAAATTGCTTAATAGCATTTTCCAGAATATAGAATTTTCAGAAACTCCATTTCATTTTCATAATTTAACACATACTTATAATTTAAAGCCAGGAACCCAGAGTGATTATGCATTCCTTATCTTATAACAAAATTAAATCAACAGAGCTGCGTGCTTTTCCAGATTTTCATGGATTAACTACCCATTTACAGAGAAGGCCTGAGTAATATACAAGAACCGGAATTACAAGTTGCAACACAAGTTGCAATTTAAAACACACACCCAGAGATCAGCATATATGATTCCCAGAAAGACTTCATTGAAAGAAAAAGTCATAAGCCCATGCAGGGCACTGAAGTGAACAGAAGAGACAGGAAACTGAGTTTTTCTTGCAGACCAGCTCTTATGTGCATGACCTCAGGCAAGTATCTTAACCTATACAGAACCCTTTGTAAAGACAGGCTATTTCCAAGGACTGTAGCAAAGATGAAATGACAGAAGAGGTCTGAAGAGCCTGTGGTTTCAGACTGTTACTGTTCATGCTTCAGAAAATGTCACCATCTCCAACAGCTCACTTCCCAACTTTGATCATATGTAGTCAAGACTGGCCATCTAAAGACTTGCTAGCAAATCACATCCCTTAGATCTGTGAGAAGCTGGCCTTTCCAAAGACCTCAGGTTAACACTGTGCTTAGTAGACTGTCACAGAACTGGGCTGTTAAAGGTTCATCTCAGAACTAAGACTTTTTTCAAAGCAATCACAAGATAAATATCTACCAAGTCAGCAAATGACTAAATAATTAATAAAATGATAAATTATTTAATTTTAAAATTAAATTATTATTAAGAACTATTATATCAAGTACCTAGTTGAAAAGGTTTTAAATGATAACAAAATCTACAATTATCATCAAGGATCTGGGTCAGTAACAGGGAGAGAGGCAAGAGGTGTGGGCATGGAGATTATGTAAGCTGATAACTACAAATTCCCCATTTGATTGAGATGTTAATGGTTAGCAGTTGGTAGAAGAAAACAGAATTTATAAAAGTCAAAAAGCAATTTATCCTCACCACAAATCACCAAGGCATGGGAATAGAGACAGCCAGGGAGTATAAGTTCACATAACTATAATACATTCACTCTCTCTAAGTAATTAATTAGTATAAGCGAATGTTATAAGCGTGGGGAAACTGAGGTACTCTGTGTGTCCAGAATCAGGAGGGCCTCTGGCCCTGTAGCCCCCCTGACTCTGTTCTGGACACCTCTCCCTGAAGTAGCCACTACGAGCTGCAAGATCTCCTAACAAATTTCTCATCTCTAACACCAGAATCGCTACTCAACCCTGAGCTACACCAGCCAGCAGAGGTGTGTTCAGCTGAGTCTTTGAGGAAAGAATAACCACTTTGAGAGTTGTCCTTCACACACATACGCATGCACTCACAAGACACCAGCAGAGGAGAAAGAATACAGGAAAAGTACATTCTAGGATCACTTCTGAAACTCATCCTTGGTGTGATGCTGAGCAAGTCTCTGAGCCAAAATTCATACCTAAGCATAGATAATATGTGGTACTAACATGTTAAAATACAAGGAGAAGAAAAAAGGGTTTTGTCTCCTTAATAACCTATAAAACATCAGGAAGTAATGATGGTTATATGGAGCCTACAGTTTTCCCAGAAATAAAGAACAACCCACCCATCCCCACCACCACTACCACAAAAATGACAACTGGTATAGCATTTCAAGCAATATTTCAAGCTGGGTTCCCTCTAAAAGATACTTACAGATGTCTCATTTAAAACCAACAAAAAAACCTCCATTGTCAAATAGATTCAGGGAAAACTGTATGCTAATCCTTCTCTTAAAGAAGCAAAAAAACATATTCTTATTTATTTATTTATGTACACAGTGTCTTGCTCTGTCACTCAGGCTGGAGTGCAGTGGCACAATCTTGGCTCACAGCAGCCTCTACCTTCCAGGCTCAGGCAATGCCCCTGCCTCAGCCTCCCAAGTAGCTGGGACTACAGGTGCACCCGTCACACCCAACTAGTTTTTTTGTATTTTTTTTTTTTTGCAGAGACGGGGTCTTGTGATGTTGCCCAGGCTGGTCTAGAACTCCTGGGCCCAAGCAATCCACCTACATCAGGCTTCCAAAGTGCTAGGATTATAGGCATATGCCACCATGCCCAGCCATGTACTCATTATTAAAGACTCACTCTGAAAAGTTCTGCTGTCAAGAAATTTCTTTAAATTTGTTTAACCAAAGAAGTTTTATTCACTTAACACCTTTGAACACTGGCATTCCAAGGGATACAGTGTAGCAAACTGCAGGGAAGGATCTTTCCACATTTCTGGAGAATCTCTGCTTTGTGGGCAAGGGCACCACTCTATACCATTCATATGGGCTTCCTCCACATAGCAGGAATCACAGCACAGGCATCTCTCTGAGTATAAACCATTTAGTCTCTCCAGCAGAAAGAGAGAGCCTCTCTCTTCTGGGCAGTATTTCCCTAGACCCCAGTGAAGGATTCTTGGGTCTTATGTCCACCCCCTGGACTAATTACTGTGGCTAGAAGACTACAGCACAAAGGCCGGCAGGCACAGGAGCATCAGGTCTTCTGTGGCTGAAGAAGCTGAACCACAGTAGAATCACGTGGTTGCTGTGGACATGAGAAGTTCCCTAAAAGAAGTGTGCATGTGTGTGCGTGTGCATGTGTGCATGGTGGGTGGTGCTATAGAATGGAGAAAGAATCGCTTACCCTGAGATCTGGGAGACCTAAATGACATCTCCATCTGGCTATGTAACAACTACTTCAAATTAACAAGTCCCCAATGTTTTCAGCTCTTCATCCCTTCTTCCTCACCTTGTTCCTCCCTCAGTTTCAGCAGAAGTCAGTAACACATACCTGATCAAAACCTGGGAATGGTCCTGGATTCCTCTTTCTCCCTCACTCCCCACTTTTGATTGTCAGCAAATTCACTTGATTGTACTTAAAAATATATTCTGAACCCGCTCATTCTCTACACCTTTACTGCCAACACTCACTCAAGCCACCATGATCTCATGCCTGGAAGGGCACAGTCTAACCACTTCCATTTTTGCCTATCCATCTTTTTCACCTACAGCATTCTCCATGCCCAGCACATGACAACCACTAATATTTGTAAACAAATCAGTAAATGGGGAAAGGGCTCCTAGGCTGCACAGAAAAAAACAGCAGATTTCCAGTTCAATCACTATTTTTATGACTATTATTATAAATCTTCACATTTGAGGCTCCTGGCAACAAAAGTGAAAAAGCAAATACACAATAGTTCCAGTGATTTGGGAGGCTGAGGTAAGAGGATCACGTGGAATCCAGGAGTTCAAGGCCAGCCTGGACAACATAGTGAGACCACCCCCGCCTCTAAAAAAATAAAAATATAATTTTTTTTTTTTAAAAAACCAAGCACCCTATTATTTTAGTAAATTGATTTTTAAAGGAAGCATACAAGATTTTTAAATGAGAAAAGTTTTTTTTTTTTTCCTGGTACTAAATGCTAAAAGCAATTTAGAATATGAGCTACTCATTTAACAATTATTCGTAGGTCCTCAAAGAAGCCCTCAATTGCAAAGCAGACTTATGATTCCTTTAACAAACAAGAAGGACCTGTACTTCACAGTTGGCTTCTCATATCAACTCTGTAAAAGCCAGAGGCAAGCAACAAAAATTAAAGTAAGTGGGCTTCAGGGAGGGTAGAATAATGGGGTCCAGCCAGGTAGCTTTCTAGAAGATCTAACAGCAAAGACTGAACTTTGACTCCCTTGGCGGATGGATGCCTCCAGGGCCCTGCAGGGGGCGGTCAGGCAGAGTAGAAAGACACAGGCTGCAGGACAAGAGACTCACCTTCTTGCCTTCCAACTCCCATGGGTTAGCCCTGGGGAACTGTTGAAGGATTTTAAGTGGAGGAATGATACACTTGGGTGTGCAGTTCAGAAAATCACTCCTGCAGCTGTATAGACAATGGATCAGGGTGAGGTCACAGCCCAGGAGGGGCTAATTAAAAGGGTACTGAAGGTTTCCTGGAGAACAATGATGACAGCCTGAACTAAATTTTAATAGAACTTAGTACCCACAAAGTCTCTTTAGCTTATCACGGGCTATGGCTTCAGCCACGCATCTATCATGGAGGCAGGGCCCCAGGAATGTGCATTCCTTTCTGAGTAAATGCTGTGTAGGGCTTTTCCCCCCACCTGCTACTGAGGTCCTGGCATAACACAGAACATCTGAGCTGTGCAGCTCCTATATGAAAATAAACAGAAGAAAAGCTGTTTTGACAGCAGGAGGCTGGAAGGAGGCTTAGAATCGACTAGTCCCAGAGTGCAAGCAAGGGACATGCTTCGATCCTCAACTTCCTAAGGGCAGAAGAGTACACCAAGTACCTCCTAGTAAGTTTGCTCCTTCTTGTTGAAGAGTGATTTCCCATAGAAACAATATTATAAGCAAACAAACTTCTTTCTACAATTTATCTTGATAAACATGTTTCACTTCCGGGAAACTTTTAGCAAAATTATGTTACAATAAGTTCTTGTCACCTTCTCCCTCCTCCTCCCCCACCAAAAAAAATACATTAAAAAAAAAAAACCTCCTGAAATATAAATGTAAAGCAGCAAAATAATAAAACTGATGTCAACCTTCTTCAATCTAATTTTATAATGGAGCATCTAAGCTGGTTCTTCAAAATAACAGTCACTACTTCCAAAAAGTATCTCACCTAATGAGGGTAAATGATGGCTTATGCCATTCCAGATCCCATCCTCATCTGTCTTTTTTTTTTAAATAGAGACTGGGGGGGGGGGTGTCTCACTATGTTGCCCAGGCTGGTCTCGAACTCCTGAGCTCAAGTGATCCTCCTGCCTCAGCCTCCCAAAGTGCTAGGATTACAGGCATGAGCCACCATGCCCAGCCCCTCGCTGTTTTCTAAAACCAAAAAGGATTTTCTAACCTGGCTGAAACCTTCCTGGTCTCCTACCCTCCAGTTCTGCCACACTGTAATCCAGTTACCAAATTGCAATCCCCTTCTTCCCTGGCTCCCCAAAATCTTCATCAAAGCCTTCCATATCTTAGCCCTCCCTGCTCCTGTTTTTTAAATTGAACTTCACACTTTAAATTCCTCTCCTCCCTGTCGTCACTGCCTGCCCAGCTCACTCAGGCCTTAAGGCTAAACTCAGTCATCACCATGGAGCATTCCTGTATCCCTGCACTGGGCCACTGCCAGTCTACCATCGCACAGCACCGTGGACATACCTCTTAATACACCAGACTGTTCGAGTCTGCATGTTCTCTTTGTCTTATTTAGCTTCCTGCCCCTAGCAGCAGCGTGAAGCCTGACAAATTAGGGGCATTCCACTGATGTTCACCGAACTAACTCCAGCATGAAACTCTCTTCTCCGGCTTGCCCTCAACTCCCTACCTTCAATTTCCTGGCATACAACAGTGTACCTCAATGTGTTCTTTTAACAATGAATCTCTGATGCTGAATAGGATCATGCGTTTTGCACAAGTTGATCATTAAAAACTCATATCAGAGACTAATGATGATAAGCTGATGCCCAGACTGGGAACTGAAACTTTGCAAGTATCTTCTCATTTGCTAAATCACCTGAACAATGCTTTGGGGGAAAGATATCCCTGTTATCTTTTCCTTGTTTTCTTCAACTCTATCTGTCAAAACACAATAAAACAACAGGTGAGATACTCTGGGTATCTTTGAAAAGCTTTCTTCTTGCTTCTGAAGCAAGAAGAAATGGGCATTTAGGTGTGACTGAAGGGGTGATAAGAATCTTGTTTAACTTCTCCAAAAGATCCCTGATGCACCCCATTTAAATATGCGCTTCCTCTCACCCATATCTTGGTCTGAATACCAGCAGTGTTCCTCAGCAGACAGAAAGACTTTGCTCATGTGTTTTTACAGGATAATACAAACTTCTGAATGTGCCATGTCCTGATCATTTAGGTTAAGGGTCAGTGAACTCAAATGTATTAGGAGGCCAAAGTAGCTTTGTCAAAGAGCAAAGCTGGCTCTGTGGAAAAAACAGCCTCAAGGACAATGACAAATGGCAGTCAACATGGGCATCAGGGCCAATGAGAAACACTAGGGTGCTTCTGGGATGGCAGAAAACCGGAGAGTGCTTGCTGCTGCTCAGAGAAGGAGCCTGATCACAACCCAGCTCTTCCTATTCCTGATAAGCACAGACACAGACCTAGCGTTCCCAGGTCTGACTTTTTTTTAAAAAAAGGAGGATGGTTGTAGATTTATGGCTGATATCTCCCAATTTATAAATACTGGGAACCAACATCAATTTTTTTTAAATGCTGTAAATTTAAAGCACAGTAGAGCAGGCCACAAGCCACCAGCTTGTGACATCTGTCTTTAGGCCTAAGTTGCTCATTATCATTTTAAATGGCCACTGATTCTTATAAACTTTTGTCTTCTCCCACATGACAGAAAGATCTTTTGTGACTGGAAATACATATGACCGTCCTAAGACTGACACTCATTGTAGAGCCCAAGATTTGATGTCCGGGGCTCAGGAGCAGCTGGATTAAAGCGTTCATGTCGACTAATATGAGGCTTTGCCAAGCTCATCCATCCAGGAGACTTTTTCCCCCTCTCATTTCATTTTTTTTTAAATTTTTATTATGAGTACATAATAGTTTCTCAATTTAATGACCACAATCACTGTTTTTACAAGGTGCCAGGCAAAAAGAGGAGAAGGCAAATGGAGGCTCTGAGAAAAGCTCCCCCGAAGCCTGAATGATGGAAGATAACTCTGGAAGAGGAGGAGATGACATTCCCAAGTTTATGAAAACGTGACACCTGAACTCAGAGAAATATAACTTCTATAGAAAAGAAACGAGGCCTTGTAGCTCTATAAGGAATAGTAGATAAATCAAGCTTGCACATAAGAAGCAAAAAAAAAAAAACATCCAAGTAGAAAGGAAGCTTTTAATGAAATGTCCACAGAGCTCAGGGTCTGTAGTGACTTTAAGGCAAGATTCAAGGCACTATCTAGAAAACTCCTAGCCAGTCATGAAGAACCAAGCCCTACACTGAGCATGTATGGAGTCTTTCTATTCCATTCAGTACTTGCCAACAAAACTAAATTTAAAAACCTTGCCACAATTCAGTCTCCTTTAAAGTACCTTGATAGTCTTTTACCCCTTTGCTGTACCTCTGGCTTGCCTGGCCACTGCTCTGTAAGTCCCCACAACTCCTCCTCCACACACGCTCTTCCCCCAAGAGCTTGGCACAGAATAAGGATCTATTTTGGATCTGGATTTAAATATGAGCTTTCTTTACTAGCTTATTTCCTTATCTACTAATGGGGGAAATACCACCCACCTCAGAGTGGGAATTAAATGAAACAATAAACCTAAAGACCCCAGCTCAACGGTTCAAACATAAATAATGTCAACTATTCATTCCTCTCCCCATACACATATCCTCCCACCGAGCCCCTGTGCTCTATAGCTTATGACCCAGAATGTTAAAAGTAGAAAATTCTAAAATATTGACTATATTAAACAGAAGCTTGAAGAGATACACAAGTTACAAATCTCTTTTTGTTCTTCTTCCTCGCCAATAGAAATTTGCTGAGTAACAGATTAAAAGACAGTCAGTCCCAAGAAGTTGGATTCAATACCATGACATGAGGCACAAAGTAGCCCGTATCAATAGCCAGGAATGATTTTACTGCAGCCTGATATGCTAGTTGCCAGGAATTTTTTTTTTTTTTTTTTAAATCTTGAATGTTGCTTTAAATATAGTAATAAAAGAAAACATGACCGGCTGTTGAAGCCCATATGCTACTCCTTTTCAGGACTACAAAATGCTCATTCAGAGTTTGTTTGTGCACAGCAAGTAGCAGCCGGAGGGGAGCCAGTGAAATCAATGAAGACTCGCTGTTAGGAAAACTAGTAAATAGAAAATTGGGGCTGTGTTTCTCTGGTTTCTCCTAATCTAAAACCCGTGATGTAAATCAAGTCGAGTCTTGACTTCTTACTTCAACTTCCCTGACAGTCCAAATAGAATGCCTCGCTAGTGATCTCTATGCTGCAAATCTCGGCATCATCATATGAACTAAGCGCACTGATCACTCTGTTCTTGAAATATTCTGCCATGAAGCCACATTTTCCTGGTATTCTACTGTTCTCCCTGGCCACTCTTTCCATTCTTTTGCTGGCGCTTGCTCCTGTGAATGTCAAGAGTTCCTTCCAGCTCCATCCTTGCCCACTCTCGTGCTGTATTTCAATTGCTTTACATACTCCCCGTATACTAGCAAGTCCCAAATTCCTTTCTGGAAACGATATCTTTCCTCTGAGCCATATTTGAAACTATATCGTCCCTCTGGGCTATATGCTCATTTTGCCATCAACAGGTCAACATCTTCACTTGGACATTTCATGGACACTCCAAACTCAATGTGTTCAACAGTTACGTCCTTCTGCTACCCCACCAGTCTCCCTCATCACAATAAATAAGCTCCTTACCAGGGTGCAGTGAGCCAAGATCGTGCCACTGCACTCCAGCCTGGGCCAAAGAGTGAGACTCCGTCTCGAAAAAACTAATAAGAATAATAATGATAAGGTCCTTATCTACCCAGGTGCTCAAATTCATCATTGATTTCTCCTTTTTCCTCCGCTCCCTTATACAAGTCCTATCATTCCTACATTCAAAACATATCCAGAATCCACCTACCGCTTACCATCCTCTCCAGCAATCCCTAGACCAGCGGTTCTCAAACTTGTCTGTATATCAGATCATCCAGAGGACTTGTTGAAGCAGACTGCTGAGCCCCACCTCCAGTTTCTGAATCAGCAAGTCCACAATAAGACTGGGAGTTTACATTTGTAACATGTTTCCCGTTCATTCTGATAGGGCTCATCCTGAGACCACACACTGAGGAAACACTGCCCTCGACCAAGCCTGACTTCTCACCCCCACTGTTAACACCGTAATTCTCTACTTAGAAGCCTCAGTAATCATTTTAAACATATCAGGTTATGTTACTTCCCTATTAAAATCAAATCTCAACTCCTTACTGACCAGCACATGTAACTCAGCATGACTTCCTGAACATCCCGATGCTCTTGCCTGGGTCCCTCAGCTCCCCTGAAACCGCACACTTCCTCAGGCCTTTGCACAACCTGTTGAATCTGCCTGGAAACTCCTTCCCGTCATTCTTCAAATGGATTGTGCTCTGTTTTCCTTCAGGCCTCATCTTAAGTGTTATTTTCTTAAAAATGTCTCATCTAACTATCCTACACGGCTCTCCAGCCCACTCCAAATGCCCTATTGCTACGCTCTTTTCCACAAGTTTTAGCCCTCACTGTAGTCAGTATGTGTATGCATACGCTTGTCTCTTGCTGCCTAGCAAGACTGATCAAGCCGTGTCTGTCACATCTGCTGTATCCTCAGCACACTGTCTGCTGCACATTACATGCTGAATAATTTCTGTTGTACAAATGGATGAATGAATGAATAAATAATGGACTTTTCAGTAAAGGCAATAACTTCTAATTGCTAGCTAAGGTAACAATTAAAACCTCTCAGATTATTTGAATAATTCCCTTTAAGCCAAGCAAATTGTCTTCCAAACAAGTCAAAACAATGCCACATGAGAGCTGTGGGGGAAAAAATGCTACTGAACACAAATCATTTCCACAATAACAGACTTACAACAAAACTCTAAAATGTGTAAGCAAATTCTCTTTTCCAGTATTTTTTAAAGATAGTTAAATAGCAGCCTTCACACCAGATGACACTTTTACAAATACTCCCAGATTAAGCAGCTCATGGTATGTGACAATATGTCAACACCCTTTCATAGAATATATACTTCTGCCCCATGTAATGGCAAGTATTCAAGTTTCAATGAATTCTCTACCACACGGAGACAGAAAGCTCATCTCAGGGTGCAGCTCAGGGAGTGAGGAAAGAGCCTTTTATCTACCACTCATCAGCAGCTGAGGTCTAAGCAAGAATCCTTTAGTTTCCAGAGGTAAGTTTTATATAGCACTTTCTATTTTCCCACTAATATTCATTACACTAGAACTAATGTTGCCACATAGGAAAGCAAGCAAGCAGATGAAGGGGAGACCACTGAGAAAGCTAAGAGGCCTTGCGTGGCCTCGCCTCTGGTCACCCTCAGCCCCACCTCCCTACCCTGGCTCTTCCACTTCTGCCCAGTGGTCCTTTTAAAGTTCACTTCCATGACCACGCCAAGCACACTTGCACATTAGGGTCTACATGCACCCCTGTGCCCTCACCTGAATGCCTTCTCCCTCACATCAGTTCTCTACTAAACATCCCCCATTCCCTGGCACATTATCTACAACAGTACCCATCATGCTACTCCATCTCCTATCCTCCTGGCTCTGTGACTACCAGGTACTTTACCAGGTGTTTACTGTCCATCTCCCAGAAGCCTAAGAATTTGCTTTGCTCGTTGCTTTACTCCCAACACCGAGAAAGTGCTTAGCTCACAGTAGGCACTCAAATATTTGTTAAATAAATGAAGGACAAGCTACATTGAGCCCAGCAGGAGAGGAAAAGCTTTAAAACTGAACCACATTCTTAGGATTGCTGTGCCAGGCATAAGCATTCTGCAAAAATATGCTGCTATTTCCTGATATCAGGAATTTGCTTCTCATTTTCGTCTGATGAGGGTGTTTAATATCTGAGAGAGCTTTGCTTCTATAAATATGAATGCCTGAATAGGCATTCATATTTAAGCCCCCCCCCCAAAAAAAAAACAAACTCGTTGAATCTTGAGGTGTCAGATTCTTTAACATAATTACTGCTTTGCATTGTGGACTCTGACACCATTCAGGGGCTCCCCAGCTCTGTAAGTAAAGTAACTGCAGCAGAGTGTCCCTCCAGGGACATATTCAAGTCTCCTGTGCACAGCTAGCATGGGATCTGCAACCCCCTGTGGCAGCTGCAGACAGGAGAAGGTGTTCCTACAGGTCTGTTCCTTTGCGGGGCATTAAGCAGGGTTAACTCCCACAGTTCATAATCACCTGGAGTATGATCTGAGCCAGGGGCTCCCAGCTGGACTATCTGGACTTAGGATGCCAGCCAGATAGGGTTGTCTTGCATTTTCTCTGTGCCTTTTTTCCTTCTGCCATAATAGTCAGTTATCATAACTGATCACTGCTCCTCCATCCTTACTTTATGAGCTAGAAAATCAAAGTACCCTAAATCCTAAACTATCTTTTAAGCTTCTATAATTTGATCATTTACATGTGAAAACTATCGTTGAAAGGGGAAACAATGAAACAAACAAACGAGCAAAGTGTGCTTGGCACAGTCGGAATGTGAAGATGATGAATCCAACAGTATCAGGTTGCAAAGGTTTACAATCTAGTGACTATCCGTAAAATAAGCTGTCATGTTACTTTACTGGATAAAGTAACCAGGAACCATAGAAACCATACTTTTATGATTTTCAGAAATGCTTGCAACCATTTGTAAATTCTTTTAGGACAGCCTCAACTAAGACAAATAATCAAGCTTTTTAGGCTGGAATGCAGTGGTGTGATCATAGCTCATGGCAGCCTCAACCTCCAGGGCCCAAGCAATCCTCCCGCCTCAGCTTCCTGAGTAGCTGGGCCTACAGACATGTGCCACCATGCCTGACTAATTTGGGGGCTTTTTTTGCCTTTTTTTTTTTTTTTTTTTTGTAGATACATGGTCTCGCTCTGTTGCCTAGGCTGGTCTCGAACTCCTGACCTCAAGCAATTCTTCTACCTTGGTCTCCCAAAGTGCTGGGATTACAGGCATGAGCCACTATGCCAGGCCTTTAGTTCACATTGTTTCATTTGTTCCTTTCCCTTCTCACTTTTCTACCAACACTTTTCCGGATGTTGAACCAGGTCAGGCACACAAAATACAAGTCACTAAAAAGTCACTAAAAAGGAGATTTTTGTGTCTGTGCGTCTATCTGTTGGAATTCGAGAACTACCTAGACAGCAGACTACTGAGAGAGAAACCTTCCAAATGAAGCTGGAATTACTTGGAATATCCGCAGAACAACCAAGAGTGGGGAGGAAAGGGTGCACCTGGAAAGAATGAGTTAATCCAACCATCACAATTCTGCCTCTGCTCTGAGTCTTCCCTGATACACATGGACCATAAATCATCATGCTGCCTTTGAAACTAAACGGAGCAACCTAGACACAAAGAATCATGCCTTGGACTGTGTGGAATCCCACTCTGTTAAAAAGATGAGATCCTGGCTTCACACTTGAATTGGTCCTGTGAAAACTGTGTGAATATTGAGAAGGAGGGGCAAAGAAATATAAAAATGGACCTTACAGGATAACAGTAAGCTTCCTGAACATCACAGAAACTCTGCTCTTTAGAGAGGTTCAGTCCAAGACTATGAACCCAGTAACTCCTTTGATCCAGTTCTAGTTGCACTAAAGAACATACCACTGCAGTGTGTAGGTGGCATTTTTCAGGGGCTCACAATGTGGAGACCAGTTAGTAAGGGGAAGGTTTAAAGCTCAGGAAAATGCAGCACTTACTGACAGCCACACACATTTATGTTACCCAAACAGTGTGTGCATTGGTGTCTATGTATGTGCATGTGTGCGTTTGTAAATGTGTGATCCAGAGCACTTTAATAAGCACTCTATTTATTCCTTTGTATAAAAGCACTGGAGGCTAGGCGTGGTAGGTTATGCCTGGAATTCCAGCACTTTGGGAGGCCGAGGCAGGCAGATCACTTGAGGTCAGGAGTTCGAGACTAGCCTGGCCAACATGGCAAAACCATGTTTCTACTAAAAATACAAAAATTAGCCAGGTATAGTGGAGAATGCCAGTAATCCCAGCTAATCAGGGGCTGAGGCACGGCAATCGTTTGAACCCAGGAGGCAGAGGTTGCAGTGAGCTGAGATCGTGCCACTGCACTCCTGCCTGAGTGACAGAGTGCACTAGATTTCTTTAAAGTTAACTGAATGGGAGTCAGGCATGGTGGCACCTGCTGTATCACAGCTACTTGAAAGGCTGAGGCAGGAGGATCACTTGAGCCCAGGAGCTCTAAGGCAGCCTAGGCAACACAGCGTGACCCAGTCTCTTTAAAAAACAAGTGAAATACATAAACAAATAAAAAATTAATTAAAAGAATGAGTGGTTCAAAACAGTGCCAAATATTCAAATTTCCTGCATTTGGTTGATACAGTCAGTTATTTTTAGATGGTATTTTTGCTCTTTTACCTGGAAAATTCCTTAACCTTTCTATTTGTGTAAAATATCAGAGGCTGTAACATTCTGAGCTTTACAATAACAGTATGCATTCACCATTAATGTACTCAGAGGCCAACTTCCCTCAAAACCTTCCTTGCTCCTCGAGGCTAAATCAGACCCTCCTCTGGGCTATGGAAACATCCTGTGTGGCCTCCAGCAGTGCCCACCAGAACACCTACCTTACCTGTCTGTCCCTCAAGCGTGAGAACAAGTCAAATGCAAAGACTCTATTCTTGTTTTGCTGCAGAACCTCCTATATTCCTGCAACCCTGTGGCTGGGTGCTCAATAAAGATTGAAAAAAATTAAATGATCACATTTTACTACCCAAATATCATATACTATACTACAAGGTGCTATAAATCTCCCCTCAAAGGGTAGTTCACAAAAGACAGGTACTCAGCTATTTAAGCAGAGGCCAGACAACCAATGTGTGGAGAATTCTGAATGTGTGGGTTGGGGGTGGAGGCTGGGGGAGGCAGTTGAGTAGTTCAGAAAGGTCTAGATAAAGCTTGCCCAACCCATGGCCTACGGGCCACATACAGCCCAGGATGGCTTTAAATGTGGCCCAACACAAATTCATAAACTTTCTTAAAACATTATGAGATTTTTTTTTTAGATCATTAGCTATCATTAGTGTTAGTGTATTTTATTTCTGGCCCAAGATAATTTTTCTTCTTACAATATGGCCCACGGAAGCCAAAAGACTGGACACTGCTAGTATAGATCTTTAAAGTCTTCCCCTAATCCTTTGGAAAAGCCGAAGTTCACCCTCCCACCTGTACTCTAGAGCAACTGAGAGGCAGCTTTCAACAAAATCACCACTTCCATCAAGAATGCTACAGAATGGGCCAGGCGAGGTGGCTCACCCCTGTAATCCCAGCACTTTGGGAGGCCGAGGTGGGCGGATCACCTGAGGTCAGGAGTTCGAGACCGGCCTGGTCAACATGGTGAAACCCCGTCTCTACCAAAAATACCAAAATTAGCTGAGCATGGTAGCACATGCCTGTAATCTCAGCTACTCGGGAAGCTGACGCAGGAGAATCACTTGAACCAGGGAAGCAGAGATCACACTATTGCACTCCAGCTTGGGCGACAAGAGCATGACTCTGTCTCCAAAAAAAAAAAAAAAAAATAACGCTAAGGAATGTTATCTCAAACATCTGACCAGCCTGCAGGAAGAGGTCACTGATTCGTTTCCTTTTCATACCTCACCAAGGCCAACTAAAACCACACAATTTGTTGGGGCAGGGAGAGGATAAAATGAGTTATTATATGTGAAAAGTTCACAAGCAGTTCCTGGCAAATGCTAAGCACTCAATAGCCTTAGCTATTAAACATTTGTTTTCCATAGTTCAAATAAAAGTAAACCAAGACATTTCAGTGACAGTCATTTTCCTTACTTCTGAAGTCTCCGTTACATTATTCAGCCACTCATACAAATGAACAAACCTAAGAAATCACAATCCTCAAACAAAAAAACAAACAATACACCCTCCTCTGCAAGTCTAGGTCTTTGCTTTGGTGCATGCAGCCAATGAGCCAGGCACTGCTTTCTCTAACCCCATCAGAAATCACCCAATGTTGACCATTCCTCCTCCAAAACCTGTTTCTAATGTACACAGAAGGGTGGGCAGGAGGAAGAAGACAGAGAACATATCATCTTATTTACCTTGCTGGAGTGTTTTTTCTCCTCAGAAAAATATCATAAACTACCTTTAACACCATACTCCAGCACATTTTGAGTCTAAGCAAGATTGACCATGTTCATCAACTAGTTCTCATTAACTAAACTTCATTGACTGGCATCTGAAAATAACATGTGCAAGTACATTTCCTTGATAGGCAGGGTAAACAGTACTTAACTGACCCACTTTCAGGGAGCTATAACAATTTATTTCTTTAAAGAAGTGAAAATCGGCTGAGGCAGGAGAATCGCTTGAACCTGGGAGGCAGAGGTTGCAGTGAGCCAAGATTGCACAATTGCACTCCAACCTGGGTGACAGAGCAAAACTCCATCTCAAAAAAAAAAAAAAAAAAGTGAAAATATGTAGAGATTCAACATTTCTCAAATTGCAACAATGTTATCTCACTCAAGAAGATATTCTGCAGAGGTTCCTAGCTTCTAGGGGCCATCTACTCCTTTGAAAATGTAATAAAAGTTATTGGTCCGAAAAAAAAAAGATGTATTAAATGTGCATGTACCTTTCATGAGATTAATGGGCTCTAGATTAGGACATTTGGTCTAAAAAACATATACTAACTCTATGTGTGCACTGCCCTCCCCTGCTGAGAAGACTACCATTCTCCCTTCATTAGCTACTGCCAGATTTATAGACTCTTTCCTATTAGGGAAATGCCCTTTGAAACTGGCACAACTTTTAATATCAAAGGGCATGGCTTAGAAGAATGCATGCTACAATACATAGCAAAACCTTACCTGAATTATTTTCCAAAAATTATTAAATACTAATGTTAAATATGACACTAAATACATCTTAATCATAAAACAGATATTTTATTACTTGCAAAAATTCATAGAAAGTCAGAACAAGAAGTCAGCCATGTGATACTCAGTACAGTCTGCAGAGCAAAGGACTTCTCTGAATAAATCAGAATAATTCACAATTAGTCTAGTTAGTCAACATGGAAGCTAAGGAAGGCTTCTGTGGGCTCCAGTAGGACCCTTTAAGAACAGTCTATCCCCTTAGTCATTTTAAACAGGGTGGCTCCTTCTCATTTGATTTGCCCTCCTATAGCCACATTAAATTGCCTAATTCATGAGTAAACATCTACTAAGAGCTCATGGAAATCAATGAGCCCAGCCTTAGAAAAACAGGATTTTCAAATTCTGGTAGTCACTGAGTAAGTAAGGCTGCACTAAATACAGGATCCCATTTCAGGTCCAAAGCAAAAGAGCATTTCATTCTTCTGTGATTGCACCTGGCCCCGCTGTTGAGCACTTCACAAACCAGGGCAAACAATGACTTTGAGGAGATGAGGCTGGGCCGACTTCCAGGCCCCTAGGACAGCCATCTGTTCCTGACTCGCCTTCCTAAGGCAACTCCCAGGAGCATCTCCCCGGCAAAGGGAACGCGGCTCCCACGTGGGCTCTCCTGAGTGGCTGATGCGTCTGGAGTTGTATTAGAAAATGGAACTCCCCAAAAATGAGAGATCTTGTTAAGGAAGTTCAGCCCACCTTCCCTCTAGGGGTAGAGAACTTGATGTAGGAGGCAGAGAAAAGGGAACAAGAACAGGTTAGGAGGCTTCTGCAGCTACTTCACATTTCCCACAGTAGGACTGAGACGAAGAGCTCAGAAAGATCAAGACAACAAAGGTCCAAGGCTTCGTTTATCAAGCTCCCCAGACACAAGGAAAAAATATCAAAAACTGGGGAGGACTGTTCTCAAAGCAACACCAAGGCCTGATAACCTGGGTCATATATATTCATCCCTGTTCCTCACAGTTGCCCAAACCAGTCTTTCCCTTCCAGACCCTCTCCTTGCCCACTCCACCATGGATGCTGCAGTCTGAGCCCACCAAGGCAGCTGCCAAACGGATGCCCTGCTGCTCCCCTTCCACCCCACTGCGTGCACAGCTGTCAAGGCAACCCTCCCATGCAGCCCTCACTCCTGCCTACAACTTCCTCAGCCCTCAGTGCAGAGGAAAATTAGAGACCGCTTTGTCTGGCACATTCCAAGCCCAAGAGCCCTGCATTTGGTTGATGCTCACACAAGGTTGAGTTAATAAAACAGAAACAAATCTAATACGCTTTATGGTTTCTACACAAGGTTAGCACTTACTTCCTCACTACTTCCAAAAGGAATTTGAGATGACTTAAAATAAACTGCAGATTCTAAAAAACAGAAGAATTAGACAAGAAGGAAAAGGAAAGTGAATTAGAAGCCCTAAACAGGCCAGGTGCAGTGGCTTCTGACTGTAATCCCAGCACTTTGGGATGCTAAGGTGGGAGGGTGACTTGAGGTCAGGAGTTCTAGATCAGCCTCGGTGACACAGCAAGACCACTTCTTTACACCTCTCTACAGAAATGAATATATATATATATATGTACCTCCCCAGTATGGTGGTGAGTGCCTGTAGTCCCACCTAGTCAGGAGAATGAAGTAAGGGCTGATTGTAGGAGTTGGAGCCTGCATTGAGCTATGATGGTACCACTGCATTCTGGCCTGGGTGATAATGAGACACCCCTATCTCTATTTAAAAAAAAAAAAAAAAAACCCTAAATAAAGTTTCCAATATATAGTTAAAAAAAAAAAAAAAAGCTTAGGAATTTCCTGGAAGATGAAAAGAATATGGAAATAAAATTATGTTAAAGCTTTCACTAAATAAAAGCATTTCGGGTAGGGTGCAGTGGCTCATGCCTGTAATCCCAATACTTTGGGACTTTCATGGCAGGAGGACTGCTTGAGCCCAGGAGTTCAAGACTGGGCAACATAGTCAGAAGTCTTAGCTAATTTATTTATTTTTTTAGAGACCTCATCTCTAAAAAAAAAAAAATGAATAATTAGCTAAGCATGGTAATGCACACCTGTAGTCCCAGCTACTCAGAAGGCTGAGATGGGAGGACTGCTTGAACCCAGGAGGTCGTGGCTGCAGTGAGCCATAGCCCTCCAGCCTGGGCAACAGTGAGACCCTGTCTCAAAGAAAAAAAATCCTCCTAACTTTAAGAGAAATTTCTCCCATGGAACTGAGCATTGGAGAATAAACAACATGCTCAGTCTCCTCAGTAACTGTTTTTAGTTTTAAAATTGTCATAACACAGTCCTCAAACGTTCCCTCTCTGCTCCACTTCCTCATTAAAAACTAAAGGCTCAATGCTAAATGCTACTTTAGAAAGACAGCTCTAGGACCAGAGTGCCACATCTCCAGGTGCACTGCTTTCTAGTAACCTAACATGACTTGAGGGTAGCAGAATAATGAGGATTAACAATTGGCCCTCTGGCTAGTCTGCAGGCTGTGAATTATCTCGACAGAACTTCTCGTTCTTCTCTTCCCTCTTCTCACTACTACACTTGACTAGTCTTAAAAAAAAATACTAATGCTGGACGTGGGTGGCTTATGTCTTTAATTTCAGCACTTGGGGAGGCCAAGGTGGGCAGATCACCTGAGGTCAGGAATTCAAGACTTGCCTGGCCAACATGGTGAAACCCCGCCTCTACCAAAAATACAAAAATTAGCTAGGGGCAGTGGCGCGTACCTCTAATTCCAGCGACTCGGGAGGCCGAGGCAGGAGAATCACTTGAACCTGGGAGGCGGAGGTTGCAGCGAGTGGAGATCATGCCACTGCACTCCAGCCTAGGCAACAGAGTGAGACTCAGTCTCGAAAAAAATAATAATAAAAAAAAAGTCCTCTGGAACATAAACTATCTCATCCAAAATCACTAAAGCAATTCAAAACTGAGACCTTGACAGTCCCTGGGAAACAGCTGTCCATGAGGCTTGAGGACTCAGAGGACGGCATTTCTACACAAACGCAATACACCTGAGTGCTGCATCTGCGCCCACTCCTCACACCTGCAGTTCTTTGCCAGGAAGGCAGTGTTCCGGACACAATTTTAGCCTGTTTTAGAATACTCACTTCAATTAATTAAGGCTGCTTTCAATTCTATCTTCCCGGTCGTTAGAAGCATTTATCAGTTTAATGTCAAGAAACATTTCTCAGTTTAATGTCATCTACAGACCTCATCAGCACCAACATCATTGCTAATTGAAGGTTTTCGGCTGTGATCAAGTCACAACATTTAGCCCAGGAAGAAAAGGACAGAAATAGAGTAGGCTTACAGTGCTTCTTAAGTGTAACATGCAAATAAACACCTGCAGATCTTGTTGGACTACAGGACCTGGTTCTGTAGGTCTGGGAGGTGCTGAGATTTTGCAATTCTAACAAACACCAGGTAATGCCAATGATGCTGGTCTTCCACCACAATTTGAGTAGCAAGGGACTAGACAGTGCCTATTAGTTTTTAATTCTGCTGGATCTGGTTCTGGGTGAGCACAGTGAAAGGAAAAGTAGCAGCCTAGAATACTGATGAATCAAATCCTGCCAATTCCCAATTTGTGGGAAAGGGTACCTTCAATTAACAACGGTGTGAAACTAAGAACGCATTTTGTCATAGAAACAGTTAGAGAATATCTGAGGTGGAATTAACTAATCCGCCTGGAGGGAAACACAAAAAGCAATGGCAGGAGGGGGAAAGAGATGAGGGAGAAAAAGCAAGCAGTGGTATGGAGGAGGCTGTGGGGAGCCAGTGCCCTGGTCAGGCCCGAGTCTGGCACCTGTCGCCATGGGTGGGCATTTGCAGAGCCCTTACGGTAGACACCAGAGGGAGCGCTCAAGCTGCTATTTTTGCAAGAGGGGTGTTTATAACTCGGGAGGCCTATCATCCTCACACAGTGAACAGTAAATGGGAAGAGAAGATGCCTACCAAAACAAAGGATCAAAGCCAAGGCTTCCAACTCATATGTAAGGGAAAACCTCTCCACACCACAGGGTTCCTAGGATTAAACAGGACAGACTAGGATATTTTCCTTAATGCAATGGAAATGAGCACTGTCCTTATCATCTGAGACACACAGCCTCGACTACACTCTGTCTCTCATGTTCTGCAACTTTAGGAGCACACCTAAAGGCTCTGCCTTCACTTTCCTCATCTGTAAAACAAAGATCATTAGGACCCGCCTCACACAGTCACTGTGAGGATTAAAACAGATAATACATATAGCACAGACATATAGGAAGCTTTTAATAAATAGGAGCTATTCTATTTTTCTCCACTGCTTTCTCACAAAGCAGTGGCACAGCCTGTTCCATTCCTGCTATAATGTCCTCTAATTCAGTGAAAGTTCTTCAGTCCCCTCTCAGAGTTTGCTGCTACGTTTCTGACTCTGAAGCAAATTAGTATATACAGCAAAACCTTAAATACGCAGGCAAAATCTAACCATCATAAAAATACAAGTTATTTGGAAGCATCTATACACAGTCCACACACAGCTATATCATAGCCTGGTCCTGCAATAAAGCCAAGTATACACTCCACTGTTGGTAAATAGCTGAAAGATGGAGACAGTCTCATTAAGGAAACAGCTCAATGTAGCAGGAAACAACATGGATATGACATACTGATAGGGAGAGCAAAAACTAGCTGAACTATCATTGTGAATACATATGTGCATGTGTTTGTGTACATATATAGGTATATGTAGTGTGTGTGTGTATATAATCTTTTTTTATGTTCGCTTCAAAATTGAGGCAGAAAGGCTTGCCCAAGAGTTTAGAGCTCAGACTTGCTCCAGGATTTTCTATGTCCTTTAACATAGCACCTTTATCTCCCTATATTCAAATGTCTTACCCACTTTAATTAGAAAAAGACTGAATATAAACACAGAATCAATAATGAACACATACTTTTAAACTCTCACTGGACTCGCCAGTTTTCATCACCTCTTCCCCCCAAGTCTCACGAGGGCCTGCTTTAGCAAAACTGACTTCATGTTCCTACATCCTGTGGTTGTTCATGCCCACTCTGAGAAGTGAAAAAAAGTTGAAAGGCAAGATGTCAGAGAGCGAACGGAGTGAGCCGATCTCCAGATAAGTGAGCTCCAAAACACGTTTATTTATAAGTTTAACACAGCCAATTTTTTTAAGTACATGATTTCTGGTTTCTCCCAAACGACCATTAAAAAAAATTTAAAAACATAAAAAACAGCCTTCCCTGGGTAAAGATCTTTAAAATGCTGGCACTATTCATACACACAGGAAGGTCTCTGTCCTCCACTATTTGCCCGACTGCTAACTAGTCAGCTGTGGCCCTGGCCCTGCCCCTCATCCTCATG
Source organism: Cebus imitator (assembly GCF_001604975.1). Taxonomy (NCBI): domain Eukaryota; kingdom Metazoa; phylum Chordata; class Mammalia; order Primates; family Cebidae; genus Cebus; species Cebus imitator. The sequence continues at coordinate 602,927 of NW_016107650.1, read as the reverse complement.
CTGCTCAGAGTCCCTCCAAATAGGTTGCAAGCTCAGTGCCCTCATCCCCACATCTTTCTGCCCACTATATCTGCAGCCTTATAGAACCAAATCTATACTGGCACAAAAATATAAAATGATACGGACAGCAATTTGAGCAGGGAAAGTGCACCAGGGAAACGGCCAGGCCAGTGGGCAAGTCCAGTGGAGGAGCCAGCAATTCCTGTTTACCCGAAGAAGAAACCCATTCCTCCAGGGAAGGCTGCAGGGAGGGGCTGGGGAGGACACAGTGAAAGGAGGAAGAAACGGTTCTCTCTCTGTAGGCAAAACTTCAAGTCACCCATCTTGCAAATCAAAGCTCGGTTTGTTTTCTTAATCATTCTCACACTCATAAAGGTAACTGCGTTTACTATGCGGGGGACATTTTTTATTTTCAGAAAACATTGTGGGAGGTAAGCTCAGCTCATCCACTTCTTACTGGCCAATTTAGGAGGAGAGTTTCTCTGAGGTCATCACACAAACTCACATCTGCTATCCACTAGAGGACAGAAGCATGATTAAATGAAAACCTTCATAAAAGCTTTTTGCAACTCAGAAAGGGAAACAAGTGTTTCTTCTCCTCTCCACTCATTCCCCTGCTCTGGCTTTTTTCTTTTTTTTAACTGAGTCACGCAAAGGAAATTTCAGGCATTGGCAGAACAGAGGTGGGACATGACAGAGATGGGCCAGTGTTCCTTAAGTAATGCAAATCTCGTACAACCTGACAACATTTCCAACTGTTTTCACTAATTTCTCAGGAGAAAGCAAACAAACAAAAAAGACAAAAGTAATTTGAAAGCGGGGGATGGAGAATTCCAAAAGCTACCCCAATAGTAATACTGAATGACCAAAGGAATAAAACAATATAAACTCTAAAAGGAAAGTTTCCACATCAGAATATTAATCTCCCAACCAAATAAGTGACCTCAATTAAAGAGACTTGCACATTTGAGTTTAAAAAAACAAAAACAACAAAAAATAAGTTAGGGATTAAATGAAAATTTCAGAGTTATTATGGGTGTGGCCCTGAAGAAAATTTACTTTCTTACATCCATGGAGTTTTGCCTTTTTAGAAGCTTGTTTTGCAATCATCCTGGCTATTTTCCCAGAAGAAAAAAAAAAATTTTATGGTGGAACAAGTGGAAGGATGCCTAAAATTTGGAAATCACCCTTGGTATCTTAACCAGAGAAAAGGTCTCAGGTCTCTTGTCTTGGGGAATATACACTCCTGTACTAAAGCAGTCCAACAAAATTTCAGCAAGTTTATGATACACAGAAGCCCAGCCCTCGGTGAGGATGCTGCCAGGAGTTCTGTAAATCTTGGGTGCTCTGAAGTGTATTGGAGCACACCCAGATGGAAGGGTGTGGGAGGAGATATGGACAGGATGGGACAGAAAGGTTTTTAACCCTTCACCTTGACAAGATGTCTTATTTTGCAAGTGTTTGATTTAGAATGCATACAATCAGCAATAACTAGACTTGAAGTTCCATGAGCACAGGACACTATTTCACCCTTTTGTTGTCACGGTTGCTTCCCACAAGACCTAGCACATGATATATGTGATGGATGTCAAACTACTTTTATTGACTAAGAGAAAAATAATGTCGCAGCAGTTTGATAGGCAGCTAATGCCTCCGAGGAACAAAATCAGCGGCTGGTAAGCAAGAGTGGGATGGGAGAATCCCGTCTTCAAAATCGCCTTGGAGGGAACTTTCAAAGTACATAACCCCCGCCCCTCTAAGATCATGACACATCCACAGGGGTTAGGCCTCTTCCCCTCTTCCTCCTTCTAAACTAAGGGTGCCATTGTTTCTGATGGGAATGTATCATATCTATTAGGTGTGTACCTTTGCAGGTTGGGGGGATGGATGGCTAATGATTTACAGCTTTCACAATAGAACCTTCAGAATGGGAGGAGGGGCAGCACCTGGATCTGACGGGCGGGGGTGGGAACTGCGGCTTAACAGCTTTTACAGCCCTTCACCTAATGCTCTTCTTTTCAGCTCTATAGCCTTCAGCAGATGCAAGGCCTGGGGCTTCTAATTCCTGGACTTCTCTGGACTTTTACGGAGTGAACCGGCTCACTTACTGGTATCCTTTTTGAGATCCTTAGAGTTCCGCTTCCTCCCGTGCCTTCCAAAAACGTGTTGATAGCAATCAAGTGCTGTGATCTCCTTTCCTATTCTGCTATCTTTGAGGTGACTATGTCTTTTTTAGTCCACTGCTTTCTCATTTTAGAGACACTTTGAAAAAAACTAAAGATATGTATGCGACAACCCACCATGTTTTTACTTTTTGTTTTGTTTTTGTCTTTTGAGACAGAGTCTTGCGCTGTCACCCAGGCTGAAGTGCAGTGGCATGATTTTGGTTCACTGCAACCTCCCGGGTTCAAGTGATTCTCTGGCCTCAGCCTCCAGGGTAGCTGTGTTTACAGGTGCCCGCTGCCACACCGGGCTAATTTTTGTATTTTTAGTAGAGATGGGATTTCACCATGCTGGCCAGGCTGGTCTCAAATTCCTGACCTCAGCCCACCTCAGCCTACGAGGATGCTGGGATTACAGGCGTGAGCCACCACGTGAGCCTCAACCAAACATGTTTTATAGAAACCATTTTAATTGATTTAACGTCTTCCCTGCCAGATCCCAAAAGAACAGAAATCACACAAATCTTATTTACATATGCTCTCAGAACTTAGTGCAATCTAGGCCTATGGTAGATATTTTAGTATTTGTTGAATAAATGAATCATTCTAAAAGTGTATAAATCACATAACTTTAAGTTTTCAAAGGATCTTCAGCTTTCTAGGTTCTTCCCTCTCCCAGCCCTATATCTCTCCATCTTCTTGTAGAACCATACTTAAAGCTCCAAATCAATAAACTCCTCAAAAATCCCTAGAGCAATGACTTTCAGATTTTTCTGACTGCAATCCAAAATATCTCTTACGTTATAATTTGCTATATGCTCTCATATAACTAGTGAAAATAAATTTCATGCAGCAATATTTATCCTTACCCCTCTAATATCTACTATTCTATTTTAGCTCACCTAAAAAATGCTAGCCATAATTCACTAAATTGAATTCACAACCTACTAATAAGTGATCAGCTACAGTTAGAAAAACTTTTCTATTCAACCTTTCTTTCAAGCTGCAGCTTGGATACGGTGGCCTCAGGGGCAGCCTTCCCTGACACCTTCATTACGTCTACATGGTGTATGATCCTTCTCCATTTTTCTGTGGTAGGCCTGGATCTGTGGGATAGGCAAGACGTCCAGGGGATCAGAGCACATATGCCCACACTAAAACTTGTGTGAATGCTCACAAGAGCATCATTCACGTAACCAGAAGGTGGAAGCAACCCAGTATTCCTATTAGTAAAGGAAAAGATTTTTTTTTTAAAAAAGTTCTGGCTGGGCATGGTGGCTCATGCCTATGATCCCAGCACTTTGGGAGGCTGAGGCAAGTGGATCTTGAGGTCAGGAATTTGAGACCCACCTGGCCCAGATGGTGCAATTCTGTCTTTACTAAAAATATAAAAATAAGCCAGGCACAGTAGGGGGAGCCTGCAACCCCAGCTACTCTGGAGGCTGAGGCAGGAGAATCACTTGAACCAGGGAGGCGGAGGTTGCAGTGAGCCGAGATCGCACCACTGCACTCTAGCCTGGGAGACAGAGCAAGACTGTCTTTAAAAAAAAAAAAAAAAAAGATGTGGTATATTCATACAATGGAATATCATTCAGCCATTAAAAAAAAATGAAGTTCAACCCATGCTACAACATGAAGGAACCTTGAAAATATTATGCTAAATGACATAAGCCAGACACGAAGGCCACATATTATATAATTCCATTAATTCCATTTATATAAAATATCTAGAATTGGCCACTCCATAGAGACAGAAAGTAGATTAGGTATTGCCAAGGGCTGAGAAGGATAGGCAGACTGAGGATAACAGTTAAAGGAAAGAGGTTTCTTTTTGGGGTTAAAAATAAAAGGCTCTAAAATTGATTCTGGTAATAGATGCACAACTCTGTGAATATACTAACAGCCACTGAGTTGTACACTTTAAACAGGTGAAATGCATGGTATGTGAATTACTTTTTTTTTTCTGAGATGGTGTCTTGCTCTGTCACCCAAGCTGGAGTGCAACTGCACGATCTCAACTCACTGCAACCTCCTCCTCCTGGGTACAAGTGACTTTCAAGTGCTGTGATTACAGATGTGAGCCACCATACCTGGCCTGAATTACATCTTTAATAAAGCTGCTTTTAGGAGAGAGGCTAAAAGGCTAGGCAAGGTGGGTCATGCCTGTAATCCTGCCACTTTGGGAAGCCGAGGTGGGCAGATCGCCTGAGATCAGGAGTTCGAGACCAGCCTGGCCAAGGTGGTGAAGCCCAGTCTCTACTAAAAATGCAAAAATGAGCTGAGTGTAGTGGCAGGTGCCTGTAATCCAAGCTACTCGGGAGACTGAGGTAAGAGAATTGCTTCAACCTGGGAGGTAGAGGTTGCAGTGAGCAGAGATCGGGCCACTGCACTGCAGTCTGGGTGACAGAGCGAGACTCAGTCTCAAAAAAATAAAAAAGAGAGAGAGAGAGAGAGAGGCTACGCTCATACCTGTAATCTCAGCGCTTTAGGAGGCTGAGGCAGGAGGATCACTTGAGCCCAGAAGTTCAAGACCAGCCTGGGCAACATAGTGAACCCCTGTCTCCATTTTAAAAATAAAAATGAAGAAAAACCTAGGGGAGACCTGGAAAGTGGGCTAAGTTGCAGGAGGCAGGTGCAGAACTGATCTTATCCCTGGCTTCTAGCACAAGGCCCACATGCATGGCAAAGGCTCCATAAGTATTTGCTGAATTAATAACTGATTCTGTGACAATAAGTGGATGGGCTGCCTCAGTCACATAAAGCTTCCACCTAAGGGCATCCCCATGTTAACCATTCAAAGAAAGAAAACTAAGCTTCCTTTTTTACTAAGTGAACTTCCACCTTCCCTTACAAGATATCCAATACTTCTGATAATTATAAACTGAAGGATTTTTTTTAAAGCAAGAAAAATTTCCCTATTAAACTGTTTAAAAAATATGGGTGTACAATGGTCTGTCTCATGGAACCTCACATGAAACTCTCTTAATAAAAGCTTTCTCAGGCACAGTGACAAAGGAGTGCTGTTGAAAACTGTGTTGCTCAAAATTTTATCATACTCTGCAGCTGACTACAACCTCAAACTGATATTTTAAGCTTAATTCCTCCACAGAGAGTTTCAGCTCAGCTATGGACAACAGCCAGCCACTGAAAGAGACAAGAAATAAGGGCTCAGAGAAACTAAAAACACAAAAGCAATGCACTTGTATGTTTGTTAATAAAAGTAGAACTTTATATCCATGTGAAACATGTAGCTGAATCTGCACACAGCCATTTTTTAGCCTAAGCACAGCTGGATGGCTACCATCTTTAAAATCTTATGATTGGTCAGGTGTGGTGTCTCACGCCTGTAATCTCCAAGCTTTGGGAGACTGAGGCAGGCAGATCACCGGAGGTCAGGAGTTTGAGACCAGCCTGACCAACATGGAGAAAACCCATCTCTACTAAAAATACCAAATTAGCTGGGCGTGGTGGTGCATGCCTATAATCCCAGCTACTCAGGAGGCTGAGGCAGGAGAATCACTTGAACCCAGGAGACAGCGGTTCCCAAATCACGCCATTGCCCTCCAGCCTGGGCAACAGGAGCGAAACTCCATCTCTAATAAATACAGTCTTATCAGTGTCTGTTTGAATGCCAACATACACAGCCACCTGCCATAACAACACATGCTTGCTATAAGTAAGTGACCCAAGAGGTAACAATTCTGACCCAAGAGGTAACAATTCTAGTTGTCTATTAAAAACAAAACCAACAACCAAAATAACCCATCTTTCACCTATCCCTCATTTATCAAAAAAGAGGCTTAAACTTCAGATTTAGATGCCTGCAGAGTGGGCTCTCAAAAAAGCAATGTCTAAACAAAACAAAGACTCACATGACACAGAACTGCTCTAACAATAGCAACTCTCTTCCCACAATATTTCAGCACCCAGTGGAAGCCTTTTCCCAATGCCTAAATACTTCTCTGTTTACTCCCTTCACCTAACATTTATTTTTAATAGCAGGAACACTTTTCATTCCATAACCAAGAGAAATTAACAAATAATATCAGATCTTAACTTTAGCAAAACAAAACCTGGAAATAATTCCACTGTGCTTCTTGTAAACAGATTTCTTTTTTAAAAATAATACTTTAGAATATGTTGTACATCTAATCAATTTATCAACAAACATTTATTGCTTTATAATGTACAAAGAAGGTGGAAAAGAAGGAGAATGCAGACCAGGTCCAGGAACTTGTAGTAAAGTAGGTACCCAAACAACAGACATGCGGGAAAGACGAATAATAAGTTCCATGACAGAGTTCCAAACTTTAAATTAGAAAAGTGAACAGACTGTATTTGTGAATTCTCTTACAAGCACAGGTATTACTGCCCAGTTTCAAAATGACCAGGGCAGCCAGACGTGGTGGCTCACGCCTGTAATCCCAGCACTTTGGGAGACCAAGGCAGGTGGATCACCTGAGGTCAGGAGTTTGAGACCAGCCTGGCCAACATGGTGAAATCCTGCCTCTACTAAAAATACAAAAAAAAAAAAAAACTGGCTGGGCATGATGGCAGGCACCTGTAATCCCAGCTACTCAGGAGGCTGAGGCAGGAGAATTACTTGAACCCGGGAGGCAGAGGTTGCAGTGAGCTGAGATTGCGCCATTGCATTCCAGCCTGGGTGACAAGAACAAGACTTCTTCTCAGAAGAAAAAAAAAATGGCCAAGGCACTGCAGGGAACAGGTGGTTAAACATAGAAATGCCATACGATCCAACAATTCCACTCCTCGATGTTCAGCAAGACAGCAATGCTCACACCACCACTCACAGTAGCCAAAGAGGAAAAACAATTCAAATGTCCAATGAAGTACAAATGACTTTTTAAAAAACTGGTATATGCACACAACAGAATATTATTCAGGTTTAAAAAGGAATGAAGTTCCGACACATGCTACAACACAGAGGAACCTTGAAAACATGTAAATCAGCCGTCACCAACCTTGTTAGCACCAAGGACTGGTTTCCTGGAAGACAACTTTTCAGCAGAAGCTGGGGTAGGAAGGATGGTTTTGGCATGAAAATGTTCCACCTCAGATCATCAGGCGTCAGTTAGATTCTCATAAGGAGCATGCAGGCTAGACCTCCTGCATGCACAGTTCACAATAAGGTTCTCGTACCTGTAAGAATCTGATGCTACCGCCAATCTGACAGGAGGTGGGGCTCAGGTGGTAATGCTCACTTACCTGCCGCTCACCTCGTGCTGTGTGACCCAGGTTCCTAAAAGGCCATGGACCAGTACCCATCTGTGGCCCTGGGGTTGGGGACTCCTCTGCTAAATGACACAAGCCAGATACAAAAGGCCATGTATTATATAATTCCATTTACATCAACCTTCCCAAATAGGGATATTTTCTGTTTCCACAGAAATAGGAAGTAAATTAGTGATTGTCAGGGGCAGTAGGGAGGTGGAATGAGGAGTCCGTGTTTAACTGATACAGTTTCTGTTTGGGATGAAGAAGTTCTGGAAATGGATAGGTTGCAGAACATTGCGAATATACTTAACGCCAATGAACACATATTTATTAATAACGGTTAAAGTAGTAAATTTTATGTTACATATACTGAATGGCAATTCTTTTTAAATGATAAAAGGGGTATTTTTAATGGCTGAGACATACAGTGGCTTGATGAACATGTCTTCAGTGGTAGAGGCAGGCACAGGCCTGACTTTCCCCACCAGGCAGCTCTTAGGCCAGTAATCTATATATCAGCTACATATTTATAAAGGATGGCAGTTCTCTCCCAATACGCCGAAGAGAAATGTATTGCTTTATTTTGTGCACCATGAGCTAGCAGGGACCACTTAGTTTTTTGTAAGGGACCACTTACAAAAAACTTCAGAAGAAGAAATTACCCATAGTTTCCATGGGATGCATGCAACTCACTAAAATTTAAGAGTCCAAAAGCTGAGGATGAGATAACAATTCTTAGAACTGCAGGCCACATTAGAGAAGAAAGAGTGTGAATTAACTGCCTCATCAACTTGCTATTTGTTTTATGTGCTCAGCAAAATTCATGTCAGTTAGCGCAAAGATACTATTCAGAGGAAAACTCCACAATTCACCTGAAAAACAAACTAAAAAAACCCATGGATTGTCTTACCTTTTGAAAACCAAAGAAAGACTCTGAAAAGAGAAAACTCTTCATGTATTATTAACTGAAACAGCCAAGCCCTTTTCTCCTATAATTTTAAAAGCTCTTACTCTCACAATATTCCTGGAAAAAGGCTTTTTCAGCCCCACACTATTAACTAAAATTGCAGAACTGATAACGTTTTACAGCATTAGCACCAACCCTCAGGACTCCTGATTCTCAAGTTCCTGAAACTAGAATGGCTCTTTAAATGCCCACGTATCTGTCCCCAAAGAGACAAGCAGACAAAGTCCATTGTCTTCTGCCACCAGGACAGCAGGGAGAGAATTCTTCTCAGAGTTATATTCAGAAATACAAAAATCAAACCTTGCTAAACATGTTCATAAAAGCTTCTCACATCTCTACTGAAACTAAAAAGTAATAGGCCTAGCCAACAGCCAAAGGGACAGACCTCCTAACTGGATTTTAACCTTATGAAAATGATATGTACTCAACCCTAGAACATAGAACCAATCAAACAGTCACTGTGGGACACAACTGTCCTTACCAACTGCTCTGTCCTGGCCTCACTAATAGAAGTTTTAAGTTATTGACAGTAAAGTTGTGACATTTAATAAGCCCTAGCTAAAATACATCAGTTGATGTATGAGCAAGGAACATTGTAAATTTCAGATTCTTAGACCAAAGGACATATTTTCCAACTTGAATGCTCTGTAGCAGGTGTCCTCAACCCTGGGCTGTGGATCAGTATGAGGCTGTGGCCTGTTAGAAACCAGGCCGCACAGCAGGACGTGAGCAGTGGGTAAGTGAACATTACCACCTCAGCTCCACCCCCTGTCAGATCGGCAGAGGCATTCGATTCTCATAGGAATGTGAACCCTATTGTGAAATGCAAATGGTAGGGATTTAGGCTGCATGCTCCTTATGAGAATCTAATGCCTGATGATCTGAGGTGGAACAGTTTCATCCTGAAACCAACCCCACACCCACCTGGTCTCTGGAAAAGCTGTCTTCCACAAAACCAGTCCCTGGTACCAAAAAGGTTGGGGACAGCTGTTCTAGGGGACATCATAGTTAAGAGGACAAGCAATCTTTACTTGAACTTACCCAGCTGCAAGGAATTCAATCCCCCACCCTCACAAATAAGCACATTCTATGAGTGGGCAGCTCTATTAGGAAGATTATTCTGTGTTTCAAGCCAATACTCATTCCCCTGTAGTTGAGGACCATAGACAATAAATCTACATCCTTTTCTCTGCGATGGCCCCTCCATGTGTGAGTGCAGCTCAGCACCTGGGGAGGAGGCAGGCCCCTAATATAAACTGCATGCAATCAACAAGAGTAAATGATTTAAGGACCCTTTCCCAAAACCATTTCACCAGACTTCTAAAAAAGAATGATGTGAAAGTAACTTAGACATTTATAATGAGGAGATTAACCTTATCTGACTTGTTCTTCTCAAGTCAAACCCAATGAAGAAGTTTTCTGGACAAAGGACTTCTCTGGTGTTATTCCAATCCATTCCCAAGTCACCACCTTCTTCCTTTAAAGCACGGGTCCTTTACAAAGAGATGGTGCTGAATGATTGTTAAATGGAATGTTTTAGTCATCTTCCCAAAAGTAGGTTGGGTGATTGTGTCTTGTTCACCTGGTATTTGACATATATTTTTCCAGTTGGCTAATCTGTAAAGCGTTAAAGCAGATATGGCATATTCTAAAACACAATTCCTTTGTGTAAATGATAAAACACTAAAATAACTTGTCAGCTTTTCTCCAACTTCCCTGGAACACCAATGTCCTGTGAGATGATAATTGACACTTCAAGAAATGTACAACATATGCTTAGTATAACGAAAGGTTCTAAGAATAGAGAAATGCAGAAACTTCTTTAAGTTTGGAAAGTGCAGGGTCAAAGGCCTTGACCACAGAGCACTTTTCACCCAGCACACCTACTCATAACTTTGGGAACAGGGTCTGTTACCTCCCCAATTTAGGAAATAGTTTTAGAGCTGCACAAGCCTTCTGATTTGTATGCTAAAAAGGGCTGCTCATGGAACCAATGGGAAATGAGATGCTGTCTAGTTTTTTACCCAACTGTAGAGGAAATGTTAGGTGACAGTCTTACTTTTTAAAAATAATAAAATCATGCAGTATAATTTTATCACACGGAAGAAATGAAGTGTCATCATTGAAAGCCTAAGAAAACGAATCTTTTCATTCAATTCTAAACAAATCTCACAATGGGGAAAAACATAATAAAGGAGAAGCCTATCACCAGCCAAAAGTTGAGAGTACATGCAATTTCTCTCTCATCTAAATGAGGACACCAAGCCTTTGCAAATAGAAAACAACTCACTATCTCTGACAGGGCGTGCAGAAAAGGAAACGAGAGGCGGCTCATTTGCACTGTGATTCACATTCCTAAGACTGGTACCAACACTACTCAGTACCACAACAGGAGACAGGACACCCTTTCTCCTCAAGTAACTGTAATCACCTGGGTTAGCTGTTGATGGTAACAGGAAGCAGAGCTCAGATGAACTAGTCAGAGAGCATTTAACGGCTCTCCAGACTGCACTAATCAGTCTGACCAAAGCAGAGTTCAGTTCAAGTGCGGAGATGGGCGGCTGTTTGCAGCTGGCCATTCTCCTTCCCTTCCAGCATCGCTGTTATTGATCCCTGCATCTTGCACAAAGCTAAATTAAAGATGGGCTACGTCAGATAAGGCTGCTGAGTAAAGAGACTTGCCGGGCTCCTGAGGAAAATAGTTTGGGCTTAAAATTTGTACTCTAGGCTGAGTGACTTACTGGGCAAATATTCTGTGTACATCACAAAGAGATTGTTTTTAAAGTCGTCGTCCTCCTCCTCCCCCTCCCCCCTTCTTCTTCTTCTTTTCTTTCTTCCTTCCTCTTCCTCTCTTTCTTCTTCTTCTTTCTTTTCTTCTTCTCTCTTCTCTTTTCTTTTCTTAGACAGAGTCTTGCTTTGTGGCCCAGGCTGGAGTGCAGTGGCTCAATCTTGGCTTACTGCAACCTCTGCCTCCCAGGTCCCAATTGAAGAAGTTTTCCTGCCTCAGCCTCCCGAGTAGCTGGGATTACAGGCATGTGCCACCACGCCCGGCTAATTTTTGTATTTTTAGTAAAGATGGGGTTTCACCATGTTGGCCAAGCTGGTCTTCAACTCCTGACCTCGTGATCTGCCCGCCTCAGCCTCCCAAAGTGCTGGGATTACAGGCGTGAGCCACCGCGCCCAGTGGGTAGAGGTACTTAACGTTAAAGTACAATAGGTAAACAGTCCTGGACTCTCGAGCAGTTTACAGTCTCCTCAAGGATACCAGGCTGAAGAATAAGAGAATCCTGATTATGCTTTCGGTCAGGCCCAAATCTTTTAAGCTGGCCTTGAAAACAAGCACTGGACCACATTCCCAGAATGAATCTATTACCCTACGGAACTCAGCCAACCATCTGAGCAACAATGTAAACTATTTGTATCTTCACTCATTTCTCTCTGGAAGACTCCAGTGGATTTACTGCATGAAGGTACTTGCATAATTTCCCTGGTTCTAAAAGGAAAGACAGGAAGAAGAGGTGACTAGCAGGATAAGGGAAGCACTGACCAACTGGATAGGGTCAATGGCAATCATTCAAAATAGAAAAATTTCTTGAGACTTACCGAAGTTTCAGAACATCATTCACAAGGCTCATTTCAACGCTCTATTGCATGTGTTTTTAATGGTTTTTTAAAGGCTTTTCAAACTCTTACCATCTCCCTCAAAAGAAATGGTACCCAGAGGCTCTAACAGGAAATGTTAAGAGAAAATGTTATTGGAGGCAAAGCAACACATCTCTGGAATATACAGGGTGAGCTGGCGTATTTGGTCTGATCTAAAGAACTGAATGAAGCAGGGCCTAAGGTTTTCTGCAATACTCTCTATGCAGCTTTCTTTTGGGAAAGTCAACCCATCAACAAGCTGAAAGGAAAGGCTTCTATCTCCCATTCTCTCCTGTAATATAGATTTCAAGGGCGCATACAGTGTGTTTTTAAATAGAGGCAGAGGCTACCCAGGTGTTTCTGAGGCACGGCCAGGCTGAGAGTCACTGCTTTAAGGAAGGAGCATGCCATGTAACCCACCTTAAACCACCTGGTCTTCTAGTATAGGTATATATTCAATGGTCTCATCAAGGCAACAAGGAATAGACATATTAGGAAATTGCCTCAGTTACTGGTGATCTAATATGAGGCTACCTAGAGAAGCAAGCAAAACAGGGAAGTATAAAACAGGAACCCCTACAAGCAGCTGCCCAGTTGGGTCTTCTAGAAAATTAAAACATTCTGTAGTTAGACATATTAGTTTAAGTAGGTTGACTCAACCTCGATTCTAAAATCACGCACTGCAAAACAGCCAGCCCGTGCTGTTACCCAATTCCACCTGCCATTGTTCTTCTTAACACTGGCTCATTAGGAGGCTCTTTATCTCCTCACGGTTTCTGCTTAACTAGGGACTTTCATTGCCTCATGCCTTTTGCTGTCTTCCCATTTCTGTGTCTCTCGCTGTCTCAAACTCCCAAGAGGAAGAATCTCTGCTCAATATAGGCTGCTGGTTAGCCTATACATGCTTACCTTGGGAGTCAGGCATAAGCAAGCCTAGTTCAAGCAGCTGAAGCCAAAATGTGGAGCTGCATGCACCAAGCTCGAGGATACTGACAAAAGGAAACCCTATAAAGCAAGCTGTGGATATGGCTGGTTCTTGCAGAGAAGCCAACGTAACTAGCAGACACCTAACATGATCTGTCTGGTAAAAGTCATTTTCCTAAGCAGATTTCAAAGTTCTGTATATAGCCGGTTATACTTATTTCTCAATAAGGTTTATTTTAAGGGTCTCTGACTGGAGATAACTTAATTAGCTGAGTAACTTAGTAATGTACTTAGTTACCTAGTTACCTAAGTAACTAACCAAGCGTTTTTCATACTTGTGTGTGCATCAAAATGACCTGAAGGGCTTGTTAAAACAGATGGAAGGGCTCCTCTGCCAGAGTTTCTGACTTAGTAGGTCTGGCTAGGTCCCCTATGCTTTGATTTGTTTTTTTTTTTTGTTTGTTGTTTGTTTTTTTGAGAAAGAGTCTCACTCTGCTGCCCACGCTGGAATGCAGTGGCATGATCTGAGCTCACTGTAACCTCCACCTCCCAGGATCAAGCGATTCTCATGCCTCAGCCTCCCGAGTAGCTGGGATTACTGTCAGAGGTGTGCCTCCATGTCCCGTTTTGGTTCTTTTTTTTTTTTTTTTTTTTTTTTTTTTTTTTGGTATTTTTAGCAGAGATGGGGGTTTGCCATGTCGGCCAGGCTCCTCTGGATCTCCTGGCCTCAAGTGATCAGCCCTCCTCAGCCTCCCAAAGTGCTGGGATTACAGGCATGAGCCACTACACTCGGCCTGCTTTTGCATTTTTAATAAGTTACCAGGTGATGTTAATGTTGCTGTTGCTCAGGACTAGATACTGAGAACCACTGGTCTGACATATTAGGTATCTTAAGACAAATTTCTATGTGGTGGGATTTGTTACTTTTGTTACATAGAGATTTAGGTATCTAAATATTTCAAAAATAAATCAATAGTTGTATCATAGAATTGTAAATTTTGAGACTCATACATAACTCTGGAAGCTAAATATAAGACACACATAGTCTCTCTGACATTTGAAACCCACTGATCTAAACCGATGGTTCTCAGTAGGGGACAATTTTATAATCCAGAGGACATTTGACAATATCTGGAAATTTTTTTTATTTTTTGGTTTCTGAGATGGAGTCTCGCTCTGTCTCCCAGGCTGAAATACAGTGGCACAATCTCAGCTCACTGCAACCTCTGCCTCCCAGGTTTAAGTGATTCTCATGCCTCAGCCTCCTGAGTAGCTGGGATTACAGACGCCTACCAACACGCCCAGCTAATTTTTGTATTTTTAGTAGAGACAAGGATTCACCATATTGGCCAGACTGGTCTCAAACTCCTGACCTCAGGTGATCTGCCAGCCTCGGCCTCCCAAAGTGCTGGGATTATAGGTGTGGGCCCCCACACTCAACCTCTGGAGACATTTTTAATTGTCCCAGCTGCAGGAGGAGTGGGTGATGGTGCCGGATCTAGCGGGCGGGGGGCATGGAGGCGAGTAAGCATCAGCCATGCACAGGACAGCCCCACAACAATTGTTTTGACCAAAATGTCAACAGTGCTGAGGCTGAGATACCTCAAGGCTGGTTAGAAAGTGAGGGTCCAGCACGGCCTGCAGATGAAGAATCCAGCACAGGCCGGGTGCATGACTCTTTCTCAAGAAAAAAAAAAAAGAAAAGAATCCAGCATACTCAGGAATCCTCCTGACTATGCAGACACAGAACCACACAAGCCAGTGAACTGAGGTAATGCAGCCCCGAATCAAGGACCGGATATAAAACAAAAGCAATCATGACTGAAATCCAAGAGGAAGCAATCCGAGTGAGGCAACAGGGACAGACGGCAGAGCCACAAAAAGACCAAGAAGGCCCTCAGTGAATGAACAGGTGACAACTACTGATGGTTTCTTTTTTTTTAAATCTAGGTAACTGGAAAGTGAACGAGGGGCTTGAGCATGTATCTGAATACATTCAGATCTGCAATGAAAGCAAGATGAAAAACAGATATCCATAGAAAATGCACAGTGCTGTCTTCAGAGACAAATTTTTTCAACAATGAACTTGAACCTTTTCTTAAAAAAAGATTTCTCAAGAGCACTGTGCCCTCTTTAAGAGCAGCAGAGTGAAAATAACATTCTAAGCCCATTTCTGTAGACAGTCTGTACTGGCTTAAAATAGCTCTGAGCAGAGAAAACATTACAACATGTACCTTATACAGGGCCAGGAATACATGCAAGCTTGAGGTCTTTCTTTTGAAATATTTATATAAACCATCTCTAAATAATCTGTGACTCAATATACAACCAGATTCTTATAATCAAAGCATTTGGCATTATCACTACACTACCCCTGACAATAACAGCAAAGACTTACTGATGACTTACCATGTGCCAGGCACTATTACAAAATATTTTATATCTAATATCCCACTTAACTTTCAAAACAAAGCTACAAAGTAGTTTGTTACTACACCCATTTTACAGATGGAGTTAGTAAGGCACAGAGAAGTTAAATGCCCAAGGTTAAATGTTAGCAAATGCCATTTCCAAATTCAAATGTGGGCAGACTTATCTACTAACACAGAAAATGGCAGGTATAAAATGTGAAGACACTGGAAAAAGAAGCCATTCCTGAATTTAAGGCTAAATACATCACCACAAGCATCTCTCTCCAGAATATTAAAACATAAAGTCCTACTCTGATGAATAAAGAGTTGCCTACTCCCAGAGAACGCAGAAAAAAGGAACTGAGCATGAAGCCTTCCTGCATCTACAGTGTTGCGGACATCACTTGTTCAGTTCTACGGACAGCCTGCATATGTCAGGTGTAAAGACAGATGCCACTTTCATTAAATCTCTGCAGCAAGAGCATATAAATGGAACAGTGCTTAAGAAACTCTAAGTGACAAGGTGCTAATAGCCTTTCCTTTGCTCCAGATGCTTTATTAACAAGCAAACCTGGACAGGAAAACCTGGACCAACTTCTTGCATCCAGGCCTTGTCAAGAAAGAGAAAAACATTGAACAGAGAAGATCCAACACGTTCCCCAGAGAGATCACTTCAGAGAGAGTAAAATGATAGAGGGTTAAGTGCTATTTAAACCCCAAAGTTTTTTTCTAGAAAGGCAAACTGTTGAAAAGAAAATCGCTCCCAGAACTTCACAGTTAATTCACAAACAATGAATTTGGGGGAGATAAAATTCTGATAAGGAGCAGGACACCCAAGATACTTGAAGGGAAACATCTGTACACCCAAGCCAAATATTTAACTATGTCACTCTGTGCAGCCTAGTTTAGATTATCAACAGCACAAGCAGTGACGGTGATTCAGTGAACAAAGTTGTACAAAATGTTTCCCCAAACTGCAACATTTGTTCTGTCCCAAGGATGCTGGCAAAGAATACAAATTGGACCAAGAAATTTAAAAGAAAAGGAGCTGAGGTCGGGCATGGTGGCCTGTGCCTGTAGTCTCAGCTAACAAGATGCTGAGACGGGAGGAATGTTTGAGCAACACGGCAAGAGGCCACTTTTTTAAATGCTTGAGGGAGAGAGAGAGACAGACAGAGACGGATTCTTATAAGAAGCTGGAATACTCTTAAGTGCCAAACTGAACTGTCCAAGACTTAGCAAAAAACAAAGCACAGCTGCTTCTCTTCAGCTCATGCCTATGACAGATAAGACCTTTTTTTTTAGTTGCCAGTGACAGCTGATTTAGGACAGATGCACTCAGGAAACCAAAAAATGACCACTGATAACATCCCCTGGCCTGGACTTCTCGTGGCCACACCGTAGCTCAGATTCTGCAAGTAAGTGTGGCTGTGCCCCATGAAGTAGGGGCCTTCGGCATCCAGGAGCAGAGAGATTGCCTTAAAAGAACCTTGAAGGTTCTCAGTCGCTTCCCCACATCTACGTCTGTTGATTTTCTTTGTTCCAAAGGGTAACTAAGAAAGTCCTCTGTGCTTGTTTTCTGAGACTGAAAATAAGGAGGTCTCTGGGGAATGTCATCCTATCTGTCAGTCTGGAAGAAAAGGCAGCCACAAGCAACATGGTACACAATGGTAGCTTTGAAAGGATAGAGAATGACAGGCTGGACTCTAGGGGGCCTCGGCAAGGAGCACAGGGCTCCACAAGGAGCTCCTTATGGCAGAAAGGAGACCACTGGTCGTCATCACCTGGGCACCCCTCTCCCTGGGCAGGGAGACAGTGAAAGGGTCAGGAAGTGGGGACAGTACGTGAGAATGGGAAGGACTACTCTGCAGCTTCTAGTGGAGTGGGGAAGGACCGGAAGACTTAAGAAATTTTTGTTAGCTATACAGATGAAATTAACTGACTTCAGAATTGTCTGGGAAGAAAAGCAATGTCTCCTTTCATTATGATACTAAATTATCTTCTAAGACATTGGACTAGTTCTACAAGCATATTAACTTATGCTTCTTGTTAATTACATTTCCTATAATGAAAGTGTCATGCCCCTTATCATTGGCCAATCTACTCAACTACTATTTATGAGAGCACTCAAAGACCCAAGGTAAGAAAGTCTCACAGCAAGGGCAAAGATCGGAATCATAAATATAGGCTCACACCTACCTAGGGTTCAGCCAAGGAAAAAGCCATAGCTGATTCTGCCAAGACAATGACACTTGGGAGCTGTGACTCTGAAACCAGAAATGAAGTCACAGGACTTTCTCATTCCAGCAAACATACTGTCGTAGAAGACAACATGTCCACACAGGCAGATCTGAAAGAATCCTAAATTACATGAAAAAGGTTTGCCTCAGGAGCTAGGGTCCAAGGAGCAGTGGTCTCAGAAATACCAGGATCCGAGGAAAGAGAAAAAGCCATTCTGCCAAGTGGACTCTTGTTTAACACAATGAAATTGACAAGGTGGCAGATGTATTCTCTATTTAGACTTCCTGAATAAGAATCAGGTAAAAATATGCATCCTTCAGAATGCCTATTAAGCAATGATGGTAATGATTCCACCTCCAAGATTTTATCCAAGATAAATAAATATGAAGATATGGACATTTATAAGGCAAAATATTGAAAATAACCTAAATTAGCTGACAATAAGGGACACAATTAGCTAAATTACAGTACTCTTCTACAGTGGGTAAATGGAGTACCATGCAGAAAATCAAGCTGATATAAATTACTGTCACAGAAAGCTTTGACCCTAAAAATTAAATTTTAAAAGTATATCATAAAATATTCATGATTCCATTTTTAAATATATATATATGTAAGTTAGCACAGAAAAATATGGAAAATACTATTTTTTTCCAATGATTATATCTAAATTGATAGGATTAGGTAACGTTTGCTTTTTCTTTCCTATGTTTTATAACTGTTTTAGTAACGTAAATTCAGAGATACTTCCAAAATTTAAAACAACAATCACAAAACTTTTTGCCGAAGCAATGCATAGGTGGTATTCTTCAGCAGGCAGTTTGCACCTAGATCGATGTTCCCTACCCTGCCTGGAGGAGCACAGAATCTGTGATGCTACAGGCTCCACACCCTCCTCAAAAGGCACAATCCATAGGAGCCCATTAAAGACTGAGAAAGTCTACTTAGTTAAGTTCAAGGGCGTTTGCCAAGCCTGTGTGATCCCCAAACACCTATAGTTGTTTAAAAGGTTCACAGACAAAGTAGGGGTGATTCCAAAGCAAGGTGATCAGAATAGTGATAAGTCTGAAAACAACATCCTCCAAGGACTGAGATCCCAGGAAGTCAGCCTATTTAGCTGGAGGACTATGAGACCAAAGAAAAGTATGATAAGCTTCTTCAAATACTTGAACTGCACTCATGGGTAGGAGGGAGAAAAATTGTTCTGAGACATTCCAGTAGACTACGCAAGAGGAAGTGGAGAACGAGAAGCAGATCCCAGGCCAAACGAAGACGAGGCTTTGGGGGGCTCTTTTCTCGTCACGGAAATAATGAAGTAAAAAAGCAGATACCTAGCTGTCAGAGTGCTATAGAAGAAACTTCTCCTAGGTTAAGGCACATGGTTAGATGGCTACCAAGGATCCTCTAGACAGCAATCAATGAGGGCAAGGTCTGAATAAATTTCCCCAGAGTTAATCTGTCTACACCAGATCCTGTCTGATGGATACACCTACTAATCCCAGTCAATGTCCATAAATGTCTCCTGAGACCCCAGGGCCCAGGGATTAACAGAAATAGACACATTGCCTCTTTAGCAGGAACTAAGCACATTTGTCTCAAACCCTTGCCAAAGGCTGGAGAGGCTGTAAGTACAGCTCAGGGCATATGTAACTGCCTGCTTCCTACCTCTAAGAGGATGTCCTGTACATCTACACATATCTAAAGAAAACAAGACACTTGCTGGCCAAATTTCATCAAGTGATAATGTTTTCAAAAAAAAAGGAAAACCTCGGGTTGGGCAGAGGGGCTCACGCCCGTAATTGCAGCACTTTGGGAGGCCAAGGCAGGTGGATGACTTGAGCTCAGGAGCTCAAGACCCGCCTGAGCAACATGGTGAAACCCCATCTCTACAAAAAAAAAAAAAAAAAAATACAAAAATTAGCCCATGCCTGTAGTCCTAGTTACTTGGGAGGCTGAGGTGGGAGGCTGCAGTGAGTTGAGCCTGGGTGGCAGAGGTTGCAATGAGCTGAGATCATGTCACTGCATACCAGCTTGAGTGACAAAGTGAGGCCCTGTCGAAGGGGAAGGGGAAGGGGAAGGAGAAGGAGAAAGGAAAGGAAAAAGAAAAGGAAAGGAAAAGAAAAGAAAAACCAGCTCACATATGTAATCCCACTCTGGGAGGCTAAGGTGGAAGGACTGCTTGAGCCCAGTGAGACCAGCCTAGGCAACAAAGTAAGATCCATCTCTACAAAAAAACAAACAGTTAGGCATGGTGGCATGTGTGCCTAGTCCAGCTCCCAAGAGGCTGACACAGGAGGAACTCTTCAGCCCAGAGTATCGATGCTGCATTGAGCTGTGTTTGAACCACTGCACTCCAGCTTTTGGATGATAGACAGGAGGAAGGAAGGGAAAGAGGGAAAGAGGGAAGGAGGGAGGGAGGCCTCCTCCTAAGAAGCAAGATGAGGAAAAGAACCCAATGAATGAAAGTGAACACTCTTTTACCCACTGCTACTGCTACACACACACACACACACACACACACACACACACATACACACACACACACACACTCCAAGCATCCTTCTTTCCCCTCTTTGCCCCTCTTTCCTCAAAGAGCAGTGAAAGTGGTCTATTAAGAGAGAAAAATAAATAAAACACAGTAATGTAAAGATCTAGACAATAATATACCCCATATATACCAATCCAAAATCTCACATTCTATTTTTTTTAAAAAAAGCATTTTAGAAAGCAGAGGGGATAAGAAAGGGAACAAAAATCTTTTAGGCTTAGATTTTAGCTGCATTTTTAATCTCTTTCAACAATAGATATTAACAGTGTTTCTAATTAAATGAAACCTAAAGTTGTTACAGTAACCTTTTACTAAGGTCTTTATTTTCTCTGTAACTATTTTATAACTATGAAAAACAAGAGTTCTCCCTATTCATTCCATATTTGGAGTAGATTTCCTGGCTCCTTACTGTCCACAATGTCCCTTTCATGCTACTCTCCCTCCTCCCTTACCTTCCTCCCCTCCCCAGGGTGTACTTAACTGCCTTGGCCCAAGGGTGGCTAAATCCCAAAGACTGGAAAAAGAGTATCTTTTTAGGACAACGAAAAGTTACACCAAGCCTGGTATATGCTCACCAGCTTCCTTGCCCACGGTCATCTGACTCACCTATCCTAACTACAGAAGAAACTGGGGCACTTGCAGATAAGGAGGGAGTGGAATGCAAATGCAGCTCAGGTAACAGACACAAGTCCGCCAGAAGTGCCTCCTGAAAATGTGTGCGTGCCCCGGGCCAGAGCCTGCCCCCAGCCCCTACACGGAGATGAATGGGAACAGGTAGGAACTGACTCCAGTTTCAGTTCAGGTAAATTGTGAAGTGCTCAAATATGGCTTCTTTTAATTTGCAGTTCCCAGAATTTTTGCCGGGATCCTTGGCAACAATGCATGTTCTGTGGTAACCATTCCCAAAGATCGTTTCAATGTTGTCGCTGTTTTCTAAAGCTCAATTTTCGGGAGCCATGTAACTTCACCCAGGTGCTTCGAAAATCACCTATGCACAGAGTGGTAAGTGATCCTTCAAAGTTGAGACTCCTAATGGTACCACAAAGGGAGCTGTTCAAATTACCCAACGATTGGTACAAGAGCCTCTCACCCAGGGATGTAAAGCCGGGGCCTAGAATAATGACTTTCTGACAGCATTCTTCTGAAGACATTGCAGTCTACAGACATTTTATATGCATTTGTCTTATGACTATTTTAACTGCCATAATAAAACACCAACACACACACTCAGATGTGTTACACCGAATTTTACATATCAGAGAACAGCTACGAGGTACACTGTGCTGCCAGGATAACCCACTTTTGCGCAGATCTCAGAATAAAGCTTCTTCTGCCATCTCTATTTACTTGGAAAGCATCCTGAGATTGCAAGACTAGCTATTTTAAAATGTGATATTCGTTCTGCTTAACTGGTGAATAGGGAGTCTCTCCATTCCATGCAACCAGGACAAAAATCAAATCTCCCTTCTATTTCTAATTTGTGTTCCTCAAAACTGCCTCACTGAAATCAGTGATTAGGTTTACACTATTATAGGTTTAACAATGAACTCCCAAAATACAATCCCAAAACATCACGACATTACGGGTTCCATGAAAAAGAAAAACTGTTTTAAACAGGCACTACCAAATGTTTAAGTCTGAAAACCACTGGCCAAGGCTCATGTTCCCTTTAAAAAGCTGCACAACACAAATTCCAGCATGAATACTGTCTGAAAAGTGACTATGGCACAGGGCATGCTGCTGAATTCAGTTAGGTCCTAGAGACTAGGGAACTAGAAAAACATTAAACACACTAGCCATGCAAAATGAGCATGGCCTACTGGAAAAGAATCACAGTTTCCATATTGCAGAATATCTGAGATCAAAGATAATCTGTGACTGATTAAGTATAGGTCAAACACTTCCAAAATTCTGTATGAGAGACAGTTCTTTTTTCATGTCCTCTTAAAAAACAAGTTTACACTTTGTTAATGAAAGACAGCACTACCACCAAAATATTAGGGATACATGTCACCCAAAATAATACCCCTATGCCTTTCAACATTTTTTTAAGTTAACTTATAGTTATTCCAATCAAGCCTAATTAAGATGTCCAAAAGCCATAGACATACCTAAGAAAAAAAAGATATTAAAGGGATTTCAGTCCTGATGCGTTGGCTCATGCCCATAATCCCAGCACTTTGGGAGGCCGAGGTGAGAGAATTGCTTGAGTCGAAGTTCAAGACCAGCCTGGGTAACATAGTGAGACTGTCTATAAAAAATAATAATTAATGAGGCAGGCGTGGTGGCATGTGCCTGTAGTCCCAGCTACTCAAGAGGCTGAGCTGGGAAGATCACCTGAGCAAGGCTTGTGACTGTGATTGTGCCACTGCCTTCCAACTTGTACAACTCAGTGGGACCCTGTCTCAAAAAACAGGTGTGTGGGGGGGGTGGATTTCAGACTAACTTTTCAAAGAAAACAAATGGACAACAAATGGGTCGTTTTAAAGAGAACAGCAAAGAAAACAGAATGATTCAATTTGTATGCCACTTCCCTTCCCTGCTCGGTTTAATAAGAAAGGAAGTCCTGCTTCTGACCCATTTTATGAAGGATGTGGAAGAACAAGGGGTTGGCAAAGATGATGTAACCCAATTACAAATCAAACAGAAAAAAGTAAAGTGGAGACTAGGAATGACCTTCCACACGCTTTGGGACCACCATCCTGGAGAGAGCAGACTGCCACAGTCCTCTCCCACAAACAAGCAACAGCAGAAGTGTGAGTAACGAGAGGCCATCAGGTGTCCTGCTCCCTCTGGACACTGTTTTTCCTTCACCATTAGTTCTCCAAAAAAAAAAAAAAAAAAAAATTCTCAGCACTTTGGGAGGCCAAGGCAGAAGGCTTGCTTAAAACCAAGAGTTCAAAAGCAGCCTGAGCAACATGACGAAACACCATTTCTACAAAAAATATAAAAATTAGCTGGGTGTGGTACCACATGCCTGTAGTCCCAGCTACGTGGGAGGCTGAGGTGGGAGGATGACTTAAGCCTTGGAGGTTGAACCTACAGTGAGCTGTGTTCATGCCACTGTATTCCAGCTTGGGTGATAAAGTGAGACCCAATCTCAGGAAAAAAAAAAAAAAGTCCAGACAATGCCAAATGCTGCCAAGGATTCAGAGAAACTAGATCATTCATACATTGCTGGTAGAACCATATAATGGTACAGCCACTCTGGGAAACAGTTTGCCAGTTTCTTATAAAAGTAAACATGCAAATTCCCATACAAACCAGCGAGTGTACTCCTTGGCATTTATCACAGAGAAATGAAGAAGTATGTTCCCTCAGAAATCTGTACACAAGTGTTTACATCAGTTTTATTCCTAATAGCCAAAAACTAGAAACAACTAAGCTGTCCATCAACTAGTCAATGGGTAAACCAAACATGCTACATCCATATCACGAAGTACTCCTCAGCTAGGAAGGAAACAACTGAAACAGCTTGGATGAAGACCCAGGGAATTCTGCTGAACAAGAACAGCCCATCCCAAAAAGACATGCACTATATGAGTAAATTTACATAACGTTCTTAAAATGACCAAATTATAGAAATGGGGAACAGAAGAGTGGCTACCAGGGGTCAGAGAAGTGGGGAGTGCTAGGTACAGCTATAAAAAGGACTGTTAGGAGTCCTTATGAGAAGGAAACCTCCATTTTGCAGTATCAATCAATGTCATTATCCTGATTATGACATTATACTACAATTTTGCAAAATGGAAAAAGTAAAGGGAATAAGAGATCCTCTCTGTATTATCTAACTGCAGACAAACCTACAATTATCTAAAAATGAAAATTTTTAATGTTTAAAAACTACGTAAGTTAAAATACATTTTTTACACTCCGAGTACTACAAAAATTGGGTGAAGATTCATTTAGCGAATGGGAGAAGGGAGTAAGAGTCTAAGAAACACAGAATCACTTTCTAATGACATCCCCAAAAGACAACAAAGAAAGGTATTACAGCAACACAGGACATGCCTAGCCAGTGTGGCCCAGATTTTTAAAAACTTGGGTTTTAAAAAACTTGGGCTAGGCTGCTCCCTTGTGGGGGCTGTTCATGGCGGTTCCTGGGTCTCCAACATTTTTCCCAGCTCTTGCTTTGATTTTGGCCTAAATCTGTCCAAAGCAAAGGCAGCAGAGCTTGAGGTTCTTGTAGGAGTGAAATGACTGAGTACAAACTGGTGGTACCTGGAGCAACTGGTGTTGGGAAAAGCGCACTGGCAATCCAGCTAATCCAGAACCACTTTTTGTAGATGAATATGATCCCACCATAGAGGATTCTAACCATCACAGGTGGTTATAGACAGTGAAACCTGTCTGCTGGGCATTCTCAATACAGCTAGACAAGAATAGTCCAGTGCCGTGAGAGACCAATACATGAGGACAGGTGAAGACTTCCTCTGTGTATTTACCAACAATAACAGCAAGTCATTTGTGGATATTAACTTCTACAGCGAGCAGATTAGGTGGGTGAAAGACTGAAATTATGTACCTATGGTGCTAGTGGGAAGCAAGTGTGATTTGCCAACAAGTACAGTTGATATAAAACAAGCCCACAAACTGGCCAAAAGTTACAGTATTCCATTCATTGAAACCTCAGCCAAGACCAGACAGGGTGTTGAAGATGTTTTTTACACACTGGTAAGGGAAATACACCACCACGAAATGAAAAACCTCAACAGCACTGATGATGGGACTCAGGGTTGTATGGGATTGCCATGTGTGGTGATGTAACAAGATACTTTTAAAGTTTTATCAGAAAAGAGCCACTTTCAAGCTGCACTGACGCTCTGATCCTGACTTCCCAGGAGAAGTATTCCTGTTGCTATCTTCAGTCTCACAGAGAAGCTTCTGTTGCTTCCCCAACTCTCAGTATTTTAGTACGATATTCTCTATTTGATAAGTTCTCAGAATAACTACCTCCTCGCTTGGCTGTCTGACCAGAGAACTGCACCTTTTGTTACTCTCTGCTATTTTTCTGCCCTGGGTTCTTCCACAACGCAAACACACCTCTGCCACCCCAGGTTTTTCATCTGAAAAGCAGTTCATGTCTGAAACAGAGAACCAAATGGCAAACATGAAATTCTACTGAAAACAGTGTCTTGAGCTGTAAAGTGGCAACTACCAGTGATTTTTTTTTTATTTTACTATTGAACTTAGAACTATGCTAATTTTTGGAGAAATGTCATAAATTACTGTTTTGCCAGGAAGATAGTTATTACTGCTGTTTGGTTTGTCTGTAACGTTATTGGCTGTATTCTCTAAACTGGCATCTGCTCGAGATTCATAAATACAAAAATGAATACAGAATTTTGAGTCTAACCTAGTCTTCTCAACTTTCATGTAATTAAATCCAACTTTCACAGTGAAATGCCTTTTTCCTAGAAGTGGTTTGTAGACTTCCTTTGCAATATTTCAGTGGAGTAGATGTCTCAAACTTCCTTATGCATGAAAATGAATATCTGAGATACATCTGTGACTTATCTACCATTGAGAGAAAGCTGTATCTATATGAGAGCAGATGTCATTTTGTACATGCATGAAGTTGGTTTTCCAGAGGACTGTTTTGGGGGCTTTCCCAGGAAAAGATGAAACTGAAAGTATCTAAATAATTTCACTTAATTTTTACCTAATATCCACTTTTTTCCTAGGTTATTAACTATAAAAAATATATGTAATTTGTTTCCTCTAGCTTTCTGATAAACCTAATACTCAATGAACTTCCCATTTGTATCCAAATTTGGGTCATGCCAGAAAGCTTTACATTCGCAGGTGTTCAAATATTGTAAAACTTTGGTGCACTGTTATTTAGTAGCTGTGATCCGTGATTTTCAAACCTCAAATATAGTATATTAACAAATTACATTTTCACTGTATAGCACGGTATCCTAACCCTAACCCTAACCCTTCTGGCCCCACCCTCTACACCTCCCCCGACAGCAATAGGGGCTTGATTATTTCAGTTAAGTAAAGCATGATCCCACCCTCTGTGGGGGGATCACATGAGAAAGAAATTCTTCCACATTTGCTCATTGCACAGTAACTCCAGCTAGTAATTTTGCTGGGTGTGTGCAGTTAGCCCTGCAAAGAAAGAAGAGGTAAGTTAGCACAAAGCCCTTTATCGTGACTGGAAAACTCGGTACCGAGTATTTAAATCTTTTTTTTTTTTCTTTTCCTTTTAAGCCATGTAGAAACTCTAAATTAAGCCAATATTCTCATTTGAGAATGAGGATGTCTCTGCTGAAAAATATTTTAAATTTCCTTTATTCATAATGTTCTTTGAAGGGTTTAAAACAAGATATTGATAAATCCGTCTACGCTGCTTAGTTTGCTCAAAACAAGAAGTTGAAATTGTTGAGGCAGGAATGGAAAATATAATTCATTGATAGTTATGAGGATCTGGAGGCTTAGCATTTTCATTTGAAGATAATACTCTGGTAATTCTCATAAAAAATACAACTGGATAACTTTTGGTAAAAGACTAATTCCCAAATGGCCACTTTGTTCCTGTCTTCTACTATTTAAATACTTACTGAGGTCCTCCATATTCTTTTTTTTTTTTTTTTTTTTTTGAGACACAGTCTTGCTCTGTTGCCAGGCTGGAGTGCAGTGGTGCAATCTCTGCTCACTGCCAAATCTACCCTCTGGGTTCAAGCAATTCTTCTGCCTCAGCCTCCCAAGTAGCTGGGACTACAGGCATGCTAATTTTTGTATTTTTAGTAGAGACCACAGCCAGCTGGGACCACACTCAGCTAATTTTTATATTTTTAGTAGAGATGGGGTTTCACTATGTTGGCCAGGATGGTCTTGATCTCCTGACCTTGTGTTCAGCTCGCCTTAGCCTCCCAAAGTGCTGGGATTACAGGTGTGAACCAACTGCGCCCAGACCTCCATCTTCTATATTACTAATTTTCATTTATTACGCAAATGTCATATTACCTTGAAATTAAGAAGAAGCATATACTGTGCCCAGAGTATAATGAACCTGGAGGGTTGTGCTCCTTACTGCTAATTCTGAAAGTTTTCACAGTACTGTCATCATTTGTAAATAGAAATTCTGCTTTCCTGTTTGTGCCCCTCCTGGAGCAGTGTTACTCTGTAATTTTCCTGAGGCTTATCACCTCAGTCATTTTTTTTCTTTTAACTTCTGTAACTTGATTTTTTTTTTTTTTTTTTAAAAATCTATTAAATTTGATGTCAAATTAGGAAGAAAAATAGTTACTCATACTGGGCTTTTGTACCAACAGCCCTTGTATGTATGTACTTAAAGGTTTTTAAGCATGTTCTAAGCACAGAAGTTTCTAAATGGGGCCAAAATTCAGACTTGAGTATGTCTTTGAATAGCTTCTTAAGAAGTTACAATTAGCCAGGCATGATGGCCTACACCTGTAATCCCAGCTACTTGAGAGGCTGAGGCAGAAGGATGGCTTGAACCCTGCAAGTGGAGGTTGCAGTGAGAAGAGATCCCACCACCGCACTCCAGCCTGAGTGACAGAGTGAGACTCAATCTCAAAA
>NW_016107650.1:547919-573699 GCF_001604975.1 Cebus imitator | reverse complement strand
GGGGTTTTACCATGTTGACCAGGATGGTCTCGATCTCTTGACCTCGTGATCCACCCGCCTCGGCCTCCCAAAGTGCTGGGATTACAGGCTTGAGCCACCGTGCCCGGCCTGTTCTATCTTTTCTTAACTGTCCCAGGAGGCATCATCTCTGGCCTGTTCCTTCTTAGCCGATCGTCATTAGGGTCTCTGGCCAAATAAGTTTGGAAAAGACAGAATACTTTATCCAACTCTTACAAATTGACAATGCACAGTGGTATATTAATGGCTCTGAAGAGTCATGCAGTAAAGAAGCTGATTTATTTTTAACACTCTGATTGCCAAATTTATTTACGTATAAAACACTCTTGCTCCAGAACATCTAGCATTTCTCATTTCATTTCAGCAGAGCATACCTTAGGAATTTTGGATCCAGGCTATTGCCCACTATCCTGCTAATTAGGTGTCACAAACTATGAATAAAGCTTCTTGGCCTGATGGTGAACTGACCTCAACTCGTCAAGGAGGCAGCGGACAGCTGGGCTTCAGAAGCATTGGCATTTTCTGTACCATGGAGAAACAGAATGCAGGACCCATTTGTTCCTCTTGCCTTATCATTTGTTAGGTGTGCGCCTCATGCAGCCACTGTGCTACGCAGTATTTAAATAAATTTCACTTAATATGCAAAGTAACCACATACCAATAGATACTGTTATAGGTTTCATTAGAGAAAAAAAACTGATTCTTAACATTGTCATAAAGTTGCTGAGCAGCAGTGTGAACCCAAAGCCTGAGCCCTTAACCAATGAGCCCTAATGTTTCATTATACGCAGGTGGCAAGAAGAGACCTGTTTAACCAGTTCCAACTTTCATGTGCTAGCCCGACTGCAAAGAAAAGACTCAGGCTTTACACCTGCCCATTCTCCACCCTGCATGTGCCTTACCCCAGCTGTACCTTAATATATTTCTCTAACATGCTGAGCTCTCTCAGGCTTCTAGGCATGTTCTGTTCACTCTGCCCAGAACATGACTCCACTGTCTTCCCTTGGCTAACTCCTACTCATCCAGTGAATGCCAGCTTAAGCCTCCCTGCCTTCTGGAAGTCTTCCCTGATTCTCAGGCCTGAGTTGAAGTTCCTCTCCATGCTCCTGGAGCCCCCATTCATCCTCACATAGCACATCTCAAACCACTGCCTGGCCACTTGTTTACCTCCCCTACTAGACTGCAAGCCTGGAGTCCTATGAAGTCAAAGATTGACTGTTCTGTATATACCATGTGACTGAGACACAGCAGGAGCTCAAAAAATATAAAACTAATGCGTAAATCAATCAATCAAAAACAGAAACTCTAAAGTCCAAATCTCGCCTACCATTGTTTGAAGTCAGCAAGCATGGAACAAGGTAACGGCTGCTTACTTTCTGACCACAAAGGCAAAGCAGAGGGGCTCTGAGGCAGAGCTGGGTTTGAATCCCAGCTGTTATTAACTAGCCAAATGATGTGAAGCAAGTTACCTTGGCCTCTCCAGATCTCAATTTCCTCATCTATAAAATGGTCATGTAAAAAGTGCCTACCTCTTAACGTTGTAGTGGGGATATAATAAGGCAATGCATAGCGAAGTACTCAGAACAGTCTCTAGCACTTGGCTACTGTTTAATAAATATTAGCCATTATGATCATGGCCGGTCTGAGTGTAGGGGTGTCTGGAACTAATTGAGCACAACTCGTTATAGATTTCTTTGCTCTTCCTCCACTCCCACTGCTTCACTCGACTAGCCTTCAAAAACAGTATTTAAAAAATATGAGCTATTACGATTATAGGAAGGAAAATGAAGATAAGCCCTCTACAAAAGATAAGCTAGACATAGTATAAAGTCTCAAAGTGGAAGAAGAAAGAACCAAGTAACATACAGCACACTCCTACTTTTATAAGAAGAAAAGGAGCGAATAGTGGACAACAGGGGTAAAAGAACAAAAGCACAACTCGAAAAAGTATACTGTAGATATTCAGCTGATTCATTTATAACCCATTTTAGTTGGCTGACAATGAAGCAATTAAATTTTTCTAAACTCAGGAACACAAAAATCCACAACTTCACAGTTACTTCCTACATCTTCTTGCTCTAATTTGAAGCCTGTCAGAAAAAACCAGACCTTGAGTATTTCTATTAATAATTCCTGCCCACACCAGTAAGTAACAGCCACAGTGAGTTCCGGCCATGCTCCTAAAAACTGCTTAGATTCCATATTTGTGGAGATAAATGCTTAAAATCAAATACATTTTTAATTTGGTTACAACTTTAATCAATTCCAGCTGTTAGATGAGCCCCCCAAAAATTTACAATTAAGTACTAATCATAACTATTTTTAAATAGTGTTTTATATTGGACATTTAAATTTGTCTTTGAAATTTTAACATAGTAAATTGTACTCAAAACAAGGGTTTGTTCTTAGTATCATAATAATTTCCATATCAAACAATACCAAGCCCCATTTTTTTAGATTGTCATAGCAATCACTACTTGATATTTAAGATGTAGACAAGTTGATTCATCTTATAGAGTTACTACATCATTAAAAACTTACTTTCAATTTATAAAAAAGCAAATGGAAGAAACAATATTTCTTCTCCACAGTACCACTTCCAAAAAAATAACACAATCATGGTTGAACAACATCACCCAAAACATCAGGAAATTTCATCTTTACTGAAGCTAAATAAAACAGAACAATGGCACCAATCATGTCTTCTATTGATAGCTTAATCATGTCGTTTACATAAGCATATTTTGTTTCAGGGCAAAGGCCACTCGAGTTTTCCCACTTCAATGCATTTACCATCTCGACTTGTATACACAGACAATACAGAAATAGAAATCATCCATCACAGGCATAATCCTTACTAACAAGAAAAGACAGTCAAATATCCTGGGGTTAGATATTTTAGAAGATTCTCCAGACAGATGTTATCAGAAAGACACTTCAAATTCTGTGGCAACTTTAACTGAAGAAATGGAACATTTAAAATATTCTTTTTCAGGCCAGACACAGTGGCTCATGCCTATAATCCCAGCATTGTGGGAGGCCG
The DNA here is from genome assembly GCF_001604975.1 of Cebus imitator. Lineage (NCBI taxonomy): Eukaryota > Metazoa > Chordata > Mammalia > Primates > Cebidae > Cebus > Cebus imitator. Next base: position 570,638 of record NW_016107650.1, on the reverse strand, counting down.
AACCAGGCGGATCGCTTGAGTCTAGGAGTTTGAGACCAGCCTGGGCAATACAGAGAGACCCTGCCTCTACAAAAAATAAAAAGAATTAGCTGGGCATGGTGGCTCACACCTGTAGTCCCAACTACTCAGTCGGCTTAGGTGGGAGGATTGCTTCAGCCCAGGAGGTTCAGGCTGCAGTGAGCTGAGACAACACTGCACTCCAGCCTAAGCCACAGACTGATATCCTGTCTCAAGAAAACTTTAAAAAATTTAAAAAGTATTCTCTTGGCCGGGCATGGTGGCTCACACCTGTAATCCCAGCACTTTGGGAAACCAAGGTGGGCAGATCACTTGAGGTCAGGAGTTCGAGACCAGCCTGGCCAACATGGTGAAACCCCATCTTTAAAAAAAAAAAAATAAGTATTATCTTTCAATAATATATACCTGGGTTTGTTTTAAAATTCTCCAGGAGGGGGAAAAAAAGTCATGGGGAAGATAGTTAATATTAGTAAAATGCTGGGAAGGACAGGTACACAGGGTTTGATACACTATTGTCTAATTTTTGCATATGTTTGAAAATATCCATGGTATGGCCGGGCGCAAGGGTTCAAGCCTGTAATCCCAGCACTTTGGGAGGCCGAGGCAGGTGGATCATGAAGTCAGGAGTTCAAGACCAGCCTGGCCAAGATGGTGAAACTAAAAATGGTCTCTACTAAAAATACAAAAATGTAGCCAGGTGTGGTGGCAGGCGCCTCTAATCCCAGCTACTTAGGAGACTGATGCCAAAGAATTCCTTGAACCCAGGCAGCAGAGGTTGCAGTGACACCACTGCACTCCAGCCTGGGAAAGAGAGTGAGACTTCATCTCGAAAAAAAATAAAATAACAATGATAAAAAGTTAAACAGTATATTCTTTCCATCAAAATATTCTTTTCACCTAAGCTTAAATTTAAATTTGCTACAATCTCTGCCTAGAAACCATTAAATACCACAAAACGTTTTTCACCTCTCTAAAGATGTAACTCCATCACTGACACCTCTCTAAGAGGTTTTGTGCAGCGGGGCCCAATCCCTCAGCCCTCCAGCATCTCCTCTCAAAAACTGGAGGGAACCCCAAGTCCAATCACAACACTAGCAGATACTGCCGTCAGCAAGAGTTTCCCTCCAAAGCACCAACACCCTACATAAAATTACAATGTTTTGTTAGCTCATCACCCCTTAGATGGACTCACATATAACATCTGAGAAAATCTAATTAAATCACTAAACTAACCTGAGATGAACTTTTAAACGCCTCCATAAGACTTTAGGAATAAAGTCATCGGATGAGCCACCCTTTGTTAACAAGTTCCATTTGAATTTGACATTGAACTTCCAATACTATGAAAACAGGCTCTAGGAGATTATATAAATATAGACAACAATTACAACTTTGAGAAATACATCTAAAAGCCTTTAATCTTTAAAATTTAAATTACCCTATTTTTAACTTTTGACAAATATCCCAATTAACCTAAGACAAAATGGTCATCAGAACTTTGGAACAGCATATAAAACACAGAAGTAATGCTGCAAGAAAATTAAGTCATCTAAACAATGAAAAGACACCTTCATTTCCAAACATTTTAATAAAAATAAAAGTAAGACTTACCAGCACTTTGTTTTCAACTTTGTCTCCCTTAACTTCCAACTTTACTTTCTTCTTCACTGAAATTTTTATCTTTCTGCCAATAACATCCTTTATGCTTTCTGAAAAAAAAGGAATAGTTTCATTATACTATTAGTAAGGAAAAAAAAAGCATTGGGGAGGAGTAAGCATTTGATTTGGAGGAGTATATTTGGTTGCTTTTACTTTTTTTTTTTTTTTTTTTTTTTTAATGAAGCAGAGTCTCACGCTGTTACCCAGGGTGGAGTGCAGTGATGAGATCTCAGCTCAGTGCAACCTCCTCATCCTAGGTTTAAGCGATTCTTCTGCCTCGGCTTTCCTAACAGCTGGGACCACAGACAAGTACCACCGTTCCTGACCAATTTTTTGCATTTAGTAGAAACGGGGTTTCACCATGTTGGTCAGGCTGGTCTTGAACGCCTAACCTCAAGTGATCCACCTGCCAGAGCCTCAAGATTACAAGCATGAGCCACCATGCCCAGGTGTTTGTCTTTTTTCACTTGCTTTAATATCTGATGGTTATCAGCCATTAAGTATTTAATAAACACCTCCTTTGTACCTTGTACTGTGTGTTGAGATGCTGAGGCAAACATAAAAGCCTGACATAATACCAGCCCATCGAAGGCATAACATAACCTTGTTTGGAAAATAAGATACATATACAAGAAAAAACAAAAAACAGCAAACAGCGAAGATGGGCAGTATGATGAAGCACTACATTGCATGCAGAACACAACAGGAATTCATAAACTCCCTCTGCCCTTGGCTGGTTACCTCTGGTGCCCAGCAGCCTCTGGGTTCACCATAGTGCCATACAAATATTAGCATTCTCTTTGAGTAAGTCTTGACATGATGGTTGGGGAATATAGCAAAACAAAACACAAGAGAACTGGGCCAGGCGTGCTGGCTCACGTCTATAATCCCAGCAGTTTGGGAGGCTGAGGCAGGCGGATCGCTTGAGGCTAGGAGTTCGAGACTAGCCTGGCCAACATGGAGAAACCCTGTCTCTACTAAAAATACAAAAAAAGAAATTGGCCGGGCATGGTGTACATGCCTGTAATCCCAGCTAGTTGGGAGACTGGAGCACGAACACTGCTTGAACCCAAGAGGCAGAGGTTGCAGTGAGCCTAGACTGCGTCACCACACTCCAGCCTGGGTGACAGAGTGAGACTCTGTCTCAAAAAATAAAAATAAACCAGAACTGTATCAAATGATTTAACCAGAAAAAGGTACTCCCAGCCATATGTCCTTCCAAATCACAGCACAATACCCACAAGGAGTGGTCAAAGGGCAACAGAAGGAGAAATGCAGAGACTTGACACTTCAGATAGTAGTGAAAGTCTTCCTAGGACTCCCATGAGAACCTCAAAATGAACAGGTCTGAAATCAAACTCATTATCTCCTACTCTAGACACTAATGATGCTGGAAACTGCTTATCTCTAACTCCTCCTCTTAGACAGGAAGCCAGTCTCCCATAATCTACCTCCTCTACGGCTCCTGACGACCTAGGCCTCTAAGCCATCAGCTCACTGTCACCTCCATAACCACAGTGACTCTTCCAAAACCGTGAGACTCATTATCTCTCTCCCAGCCTATGAATTGCGGTCTTTTTTTAATAAACCCCAAACTCACAGCATGTCATTCAAGGTCTTTCACATTTTTTTTTTCCATTGTCATTTCTCAGCACATACCTAAAGATCAAATTATCCGTAACATCTTCATCTTGTATACCCCTAGGATTGTGTATCTATTATTCTCTTTCCTGGGATGCCCTTTCCCTCTCGTCCTCCTGGTTATATTCTATTTACCCTCCAAAATACAGTCCCTCCTCTATAGCTCCCATACCCTGTATTCTGTATTACAATCATTTTGGTCTATTCACACGTTCAACAAATGAAGGTACATAGGAGTATCTCTTGCGTGCCACGTACTCGAGGAGATGCTAGCTAGAGATGGTCCTTGCTTTTCACAGGAGTTTGCAATCTAATGGAGGTCACAGAGAGATGCCATTAAACAAATTCAGACACAATGCAGAGAGGATCATGAATTTGAAAGCATAGGAAGCTTTCAGGGAGGAGGGGATCCCTGAGCTAAATCTTGATGGCATAGGAAATAAGACCAGGGGTTTCCAAAGTGGAGTGTACAATACAATCCATTGAGCTGAAAGAAGAAAATAGGATTTTCACTTCTACTTACAATGTGTTTCAGTTGTGTTTTAGATTATACACTAAATGCAGTATGTAGTTTAACATATGTTTATTAAAGGGTAATCAAAATTTTCTTCTTGGGAACGCCACTGTGAAAGTTTAGGGCCGCTGAGATAAGAAGAGTGAAGAAGGGGAGAAAAAGACAGTGTACACACAAAGAACTGCATAGACCTGAGGAAGCACAGCTTGCTCAAGCAACAACAAGGAGATGGAATGTCTGGGGCAAGGGCACATGTGGAAGAGCTCACTGCACTTCAAGTTCTTTACACAGCTCCTATCTTATCAGAACTCAAAACAAGCACAGGCTACTCCTCCCTCTGCTAAAAAAGAATTGTGGGAAATGGGCATCTGAAATTGACTTAAGAACATACACACAGGCAAACAGACTGGAAAACCGTCTATCCAAAGATCTAAAATAACTACCTCTAAGCGGTAATAGGAGTCACGTATATTCTTCTTATTCTTCTCTGCATTTAAATTTTTCACGAAAAGTCTGTAACACTTTTTATATACCTTGAGGGAATCTTAAGGGAATACAGAGGTTTCCATGTGGTCGCCATTTTGAATTGATGAAAGCAGAATTTTTGTGAGCATTTGAAATTGGAGAGGAAAACAAGTGCAGGAATTTATTCTATCTCAGACTAACTTGACTACTGAAAGACCCAGAAAAATCATATCGGGCATAATACGTCACTCTGTTGAAAGATATATGACATACACAATACTTAATAAAAACGAAACTTCCATTTCAAGGTAAAGGTCAAATTCAACTTTTAAAATATACAAACCATTCCTTTTGAGAATCATGAATACAAACCAGACACCTTATTTCCACCCTATCCTTCACTCTTTCTCTTGGTTCTAAGTAATTACCTACACTTTCCATTTCCAGACTCAAGGACAACTCCTTACACAAAAATCTGCCACCAACTTTAGTCATCCTTATCCCCCAGCCAGGAAAGTCCTTGCCTAAACTCATTCTCAGGACTTCTGGTGGCATTTTCAGAGCCTCTGGCCTTTACTTGGGGTGTTGGAAAGGTCTCAGCCTCCCAGAACTGGATGGGTCACTCACTCCAGCAAAGGCTGCTACTTTTATCTCAGGAGCAGACTCCACAAGGTTGGGAAGAGAGAAGAGGGCTTGCCTGGATAATGATGGGTGGGTGTGTGTGTGTGTGTGTGTGTGCGCGCGAACAACTTCATATTATAAATTCTGGTAAAAGGTCAGGTTTGTCTTTAATTCAGCAGAAGTAGAGGCTTTCATACAAACCTAGCAACAGCCTCTTTACATTAAGTTTTACCTGCTGAGTTAACAGTCACCAACGGAAGGGCATACACAAATTCCTCCAAAGTATTATTAGCTAAAAGGAACAACAGAGGCGCCAATTCCACAAAGGGAGATGAATGGGTGCTCAGAACTTCCTCTTGTTGTCAGCACCGATTAAACATCATCTTTGTGAGCAGTACGCTATGCAGTGTGCCAAGAATGGTACAGTAGGGAATATAGGTCACTAGGGCTCAAAACACATCTGCACACAGACACACACACCTTGTTACAATATAACATGCTACACACATACACATGCTTAAACGCTAGGTTTTTCAGAACACTCTCCCATCCTATTTCAGCTCTACCATTTTAACCCTCCAGATAATTAAGTTAAACCTCAAGACTTAACCAGCCCTGCCCCCACCACCACCAAAAAAAAAAGTAATAACCCTTAAGGGACTCAAACAATGGGTCACCTTTCACAGGGTACCACATACAGGTTCCCTAAGAGATCCCCGGTAAGGAAAATCGGTAGGTTAATCATTATTAAAATAAAGCTTTTATCATTAACCCTCAATTTCCTGGCCCGAGTCTGCGTCAGACCTGTAACCCTTTCGCTCCCAGCTGGCTACAACAAGCCACGCCTTGCCAGGCCCATTTTACCAGACTGGCGCCCACTCTCCCCAGTCTGCGGGTCAGAGGATCACGTCCCGCTGGGCATTTTCAGGAAGGTGCCTGACACGTGCCGGAGACGACCTACTGTGCGCTCGCCAGCTGTCCTTCCCGTAAGCTTTCCCGGACTTTCCCGAGTTTGGGGCAGTGGGCCGGGCGCCGTAAAGGGCTCCCTTCTCTAGTGGAACTCCCAATTGTAAGGTGCCCGCCCCCTTCTTCCGCCAACCGGGACCCCCGCGTCTGGGCGGGAGGAGGTGCCTAGGGCTCGCAGCCGAGACCCCCCAAGGAGGACTCCCAATTCCTCCCCGACGCGTTCCGTCGCTGCACTTGGCTCTAGAGGCGGTCGGATGGGAACAAACTTCCCGGCGCCCCCAATGACCCTGCCCAACACCACTCCACCCTAAGGTGCGCCCAGACTTCTCGGGACCTGCGGGAAGGTGGGAAGGGAGGCGGAGGTGAGGAGTTAGCAGAGGAAGATGGAAATCCAACCACCGCGTGAATCTTACCTATCAACTCCCTGGGAACATCAGAGCTCTCCTCGGTCATGGTTGCCCTCTAGGAGCGGGGCGTACTGCAGGTCCAACTCTGATGTACGGCCCCTGCCCTTCTCCGAAGTCCTCAATGTTTTGAGAGGCAGATGCAGCTTGCAAATGGAAGTGGGCAAGAAAAGGGGGTCGGAGATACAATTTAGCCGCGCGCCCCCCGCCCCACAAAAAAAAAAAAAAAAAAAACAAAAAAAAAAAAAAAAAAAAAAAAAAAAAAAAAAAAAAAGAGTTGCAAATGCCAGGCGGATTTGCTGCTGCTGCTACATGACGCCTCCTCGCAGTTCCCGGCGGCGCAGTGAGGAGCGCACGGGATCACGGGCGGGCTCGGGGCGTGGGGCGGCTGCGGCGCCGGCTCCTCCTCCCGGCTCGCAGGTCCCCGGCGGGGCTTGGCAGGCGCAGCTCCCGCCCCGTCTCCGCGCCGCACCTACCGCCCTAGGTGAAAACGGGGGGCGTGGAAAGGGCGGGGAGAGCGGCGCGCGGCGGGGGAGGGGGCTGTCCTCGCGCTCCCGCCGGGATCCGGCTGGGCGGGGGCAGCTCCGGCCCTTCTCCTTCTTCTTCTCCTCCTCCTCCTCCTGCTGCTGCGTTTCCTCCTCACCTCGCGAGAGCCAGCCTCCGGAGCCCGGGCGCTGGGTCCCCGGCGCGGGGCGCACCCCGAGGAGACACGCTGCGCGGTGCTGCGGTGGCGGCGGCGGGCACCCGCCCCTCCTCGCAGCCTCCCTCCCAAACCGCAAAAGCCCTGTGTGAGGAGAGGGGGCGAGCGAGCGCAGCGCGCGAGAGAGCCCGGGAGCCATCTGCTGGCTGCGAGGGAGGCGATCTGGGTGAGCCGCCAGTCCCCACCTCCGGGCGGGCCGAGGGACGCGGAGCACGGGAGGCTGCAGATTCTGCAGAGCCGTCTGCACGGAAGCCGGTTCTTTCTGAGACCTCTCACGCACGTTTTCTTTTTCAACCCTCCCGGTGACATGTCATTTCATCAGCTCTCTTCTTCATTTTTGGTGAGCTAGACGAAACCTGTGAACACTAATCATACGGTGAGAAAACACTTGTGTGTGTGTTCAGCTTGTGCTCTGCAGCCGCAGTTCGCAATCTCAGACATTCCAACTGCGAACGCCTTGGAAAATGCCTTTCACTCGAAAAGATCTCTTTTATCCTCGGGGCACATTTGGGAAGCTGAACTTGAATCACTGAGAACCTGGGCCCAAAGTCCCTGTGACTTCCCTGAGCTTCATCCCCGGAGGCTCAACTTCAGGGCCAAGAACGCTTTGTGCCTTAATCGCGGATTTTTAGCCTAGGGCTGGGAATGTCCCAGACTGTCAGGTTCTGCTTTGAAAGCACAGAAAGGGAGGAAAGGAAAGGGAATCCCAAACACTTGGCAATCTAATTTTAAACACTGCTACTGACCTTGGATCCCTTAGAATTATCTTCAGCCCCACAGCTGGGCCTTACCACTAAGGATTTGCCAATCTGGCCCCTTCCCGCCCTCCTTACCTCTCCCACCCTCCACTTTATTACAACCAGACTCTCTGTTTCCTTCCTCCTTCCTCTTAAGGTTATCTGATTCTCATCTGTGTTTTCAAACCCATCCTAGTTTCTACCTTCTTCGTGAATATTTTCCAGGGATTTTCAGATCGCTGTGATCCCTAAGCCTCTAGAATATATATTGCCTGAAGCACACGGTTCTAAGCCCTTCCATGCAGTGTCTTGTTTCATTACTTGTGCATTTGTCTAGTTTTACTCACGCTTGCATTGTCCCCTGAGTTTGGATTTTTCTGCCCAGCCACACTGTAGATGAGTTGAAAGCAGGAATTTATCTTAGACTTTTGAACCTCTTCAACAGCCTAGTGCAAAGTAGGTGTTCAATAAACATTTGTTAACCGATTTTAGAGCTTTGGACCTCAGGCCTCCAACCATTTGTTTCAAAAGTGGGCAATTTCTTGAAGCTAGACATTTCCTTGATGCATTAAATATCTTTTTTCTGCAATAAATGGAAATTAACATCTCAAAACTGTCTTTTATTCAACCCTGTGTGTTAAAGAGGGCTTTTCTGGCACATCCCAATGAAGTTTCAGAAATACCCTGAAGTTTCCAAACCATGTGATTACTTGTGAAAATAAGAACAAAAGATTTTTTTTTCCTGCGGCCTGGGTGATGGAAAGAATAAAGGAAAGGCTGTATGGCAGTTCTGTAATTCAGTACTCTTTGGCTTTTTTTAAGGAAGCTGGGGTTTCAGTAAAAGAATCATTTTCACTGCAACAGGATCCTGACTGGCTCCTGCGTCTCTGAAGTGAATTAAAATGAATCTCCTATCACAACACTGAAAAATGACTGACTGATTTTGGAAATCAAAGTCATTTACTTCTCGGTTGCAAAACTCAAATGTGTTTCAGAAGAGCAAGCAGAAAACTCCAAGGAGCACTGTTTATAAAGCGGTAAACCCAACAAACAGGAAACATCCCCAGCCTGGTAAAACCATGGTGCCAGCTTAGAGAATGCAGTTTGCATCCTGAAATGTGTGCTTGTTGACTGTCTACCTCTCCTACTGCCTCAAAAACAAACTTTTCTCACTCCACCATCCCTCCAACTTCCTTAAATTCATCCCTGCTTATATACTGTAGTCTTGAATAAAAAAGTGATCAAACCGCTACATGAAACTGATTGGCATTACAAATGTAATTAGCCATAGCTTCATCTAAGTAAGTGTTTACATGTGGCTGTGTTTAAACCATACAACTAGTATGGTTTATCTGAAAGCTGTCAGTAAGAGAAAACTTTTATCTGAAAATCCCTACTGCATTTGAATCTGTAAAATGTTAAACATAGTTACAATACATTTAACATACACTGAGTGGCAACATTATTTTGAAAAGCTATCCATGGATTTTTATTTTTAACTCATGAGCATATATTCACATCTATATGGTGCATTTTGTAATGCATTAAGATCAGAAAACACTCTGAATAAAAAAGTTTGCAGAAAATACTGTCTCTAAAATGACCCAACATACTATCATTAAACTTATATCATAAAATGATTAAACCCATGAAGACAAAGCAAACAAAAAAGATAAGAAGAAATCAGCATTGTAACAAAAAAATCTCACAAACTTACTAAGTCAGCTTCTGATCCTGTCTACTGCATTGAGAACTGGTATAAAATAGAAAGGTATTCAGAAATGTGGAACCCACCAGCATTTTACCCCAAGTAATGATTTTAAGACTAACCTCCCACCCCCAGTAACCATTGGTGAAGGGGCCTTCTTAAGAAAGTGTATTTTTCAGCTTGGTTAATAAAGATCTTTCAGGAGAGTATGCAATGTGAACTAAACTTGAAAACACCTCTAAGAAAACTTAGTTTATCTCTGACTGGAAGACAATAGAAGGTAAATGACTATTAAACAACACTCCTTTAAACTATTTACAAATGGGCTGGCCTGTAATCCCAGCACTTTGGGGGGCCGAGGCAGGCGGATTACCTGAGGTCGGGAGACCAACATGGAGAAACCCTATCTCTACTAAAAATGCAAAGTTAGCAGGGCATGTTGGCGCACGCCTGTAATCCTAGCTACTCTGGAGAATGAGGCAGGAGAATCACTTGAACCCAGGAGGCAGAGGTTGCAGTGAGCCTTTGCACTCCAGCTTGGGCAACAAGAGCAAAATTCCATCTTAAAAAAATGAAAAATAAAGTATTTACAAATGAAATTATATGAGACCTGATATTTGCTTGAAAATAGCCCACGGGGATGTTGGGGGGTAGAGAGTATTGAGTAGGGAAATAGATGAAATCAGAGTGGCCTTCTGTCGATTTTTGTTGCAGCTGCATATCAGATAAATGGGAATTCATTGCTTTCACTTTTACATGTGTTTGAAATGTTTCATAACAAAAATAAAACAGAATGAATCCTTAACGTATATGACTGAACAAAAAGGAGGAAAATCGGCTTGGTAATTAAGAACACATCTGTTTGAATGTGCCGTAATCAGAGCTCCCAGTTTTCAATGGTATTCCAACTTCAGAACATTTGAACACTTCCGTAGATAACATATTGTCTTGATTCAAAGAAACATTTTCTCATTTTAAAGTTAATGAAATCTGAATGCATTTTATAATTGGTATAAACAGTTTTAAAATCATGGTTCTCACGCCCCATCCCCAACACAAATGCCAGATATATTACGAAATCCATGATGCATCTGAAAATAAGTTATCTATGACAAGTGAGGAAATAAGGGTTTGACATATCTGAACTACCCAGTGACTCCTTGGGTAAAAAGTGCAGTTACTATATCTTTATCACAATGAGGAAGTAAGTTCACATTTGTGGAGTGACTTGCCCCAAGTCAGAACTTTAAGAGTCAAAGACTGAACTTAGAATTTGAGATTTCCAGGTAAATGTTCATTTTACTATAGTTTTGGTTTCATTTGGTTTGGTTTGAGACAGAGCCTTGCTCCACTGCCCAGGCTGGAATGCAGTGGCACATTCTCGGCTCACTGCAACTTCTGCCTCCTGGGTTCAAGCGATTCTCCTGCCTCAGCCTCCCAAGTAGAGTAGCTGGGACTACAGGTGCATGGCACCACACTCAGCTAATTTTTGTACTTTTAGTAGAGATGGGCTTTCACCATGTTGGCCAGGCTGGTCTCAAACTTCTGACTTCAAGTGTTCTGCCTGCTTTGACCTCCCAAAGTGCTGGGATTACAGGCATGAGACACCACGCTCAGCCCATTTTACTATAGTTTTTATGCTACTCTGCAAGCTCCTAGGCCAGATTCCCTTGGAAGCATACAGGTGACCAGGGTTTGGCCTCACTGGCCCACAAGGAGCTCCTTCTCTAGGAGGATGATCAAGATGAGCTTTGATTGCCCTGCAACTAGCCCAGTGCCAGCCACATAGTAGGTGAGGGAAAACGCCTTTAGAAGGCTCAATTGAGCCAAGTCCTTTTATATGGTATGGTATGTATGGCCTGGTATGTTACGTCTTCATTCTCATTGGTTTCAAAGAACATCTTTATTTCTGCCTTCATTTCATTATTTATCCAGTCTGTGTCTTTTGAGTGGGACATTTAGCCCATTTATATATAAGGTTAATACTGTTATGAAGAAAAGAGAGAATCAAATTGATGCAATAAAAAAATGATAAAAGAGATATCATCACCAATCCCACAGAAATACCAACTACCATTAGAAAATACTACGAACACCTCTATGGAAATAAACCAGTAAATCTAGAAGAAATGGATAAGTTCCTGGACACTTACACCCCCCCAGGACTAAACCAGGAAGAAGTCGAATCCCTGAATAGGAATGGTACCATTCCTTCTGAAACTATTCTAAACAATACAAAAAGAGACATTCCTCCCTAACTCATTTTATGAGACCAACATCACCCTGATATCAAAACCTGGCAGATACACAACTAACAAAGAAAATTTCAGGCCAATATCCATTATGAACATTGATGCGAAAATCTTCAATAAAATACTGGCAAATCAAATCTAACAGCACATCAAAAAGCTTATCCACCGCAATCAAGTGAGCTTCATCCTGGGAATGCAAGTGTGGTTCAACATACGCAAATCTATAAACGTAATCCACCACATAAACAGAACCAAGACAAAAACCACATGATCATCTCAATACATGCAGACAAGGCCTTTAACAAAATTCAACAGCGCTTTATGCTAAAAATTATCAGTAAACTACGTTTCGATGGAACATATCTCAAAATAATAAAAGCTATTTATGACAAACCCACAGCCCATATCATACTGAATGGGCAAAAACTGGAATCATTCCCTTTGAAAAACAGCACAAGACAAGGACGCCCTTTCTCACCCCTCCTATTCAGCATACTATTGGAAGTTCTGGCCAGGGCAATCAGGCAAGAAAAAGAAATAAAGTGTATTCAATTAGGAAAAGAGGAAGACAAATTGTCTCTATTTGCAGACGACATGATTGTCTATTTAGAAGACCCCTTTGTCTCAGCCCAAAATCTCCTTAAGCTGATAAGCAACTTCAGCAAGGTCTCAGCATACAAAATCAATGTGCAAAAATTGCTAGCATTCCTATGTACCAACACCAGGGAAGCAGAGAGCCAAATTATGAGTGAACTCCCATTCACAATTGCTACTAAGAGAATAAAATACCTAGAAATATAACTAACAAGGGATGTGAAGGACCTCTTCAAGGAGAACTACAAACCACCGTTCAAAGAAATAAGAGAGAACATGAACAAATGGAAAAACATTCCATTCTCATGGTTAGGAAGAATCTGAAAATGGCCATACTGCCCAAAGTGATTTATAGATTCAGTGCTATCCATCCAGGACAGAGGCATGGGCAAGGGCTTCATGACTAAAACACCAAAAGCAATGGCAACAGAAGCCAAAATAGACAAATGGGATCTAATTAAACTAAAGAGCTTCTGCATAGCAGAAGAAACTATCATTAGAGTGAACCAACAACCAACAGAATGGGTAAAAAATATTGCAATTTACCCATCTGACAAAGGGCTAATATCCAGAATCTACAAGGAACTTAAACAAATTCACAAGAATAAAACAAGCAACCCCATTAAAAAGTGGGCAGAGGATATGAATAGACACTTTTCAAAAGAAGACATTTATGCAGCCAACGAACATGAAAAAAGCTCATCATCATCGGTCATTAGAGAAATGCAAGCCAAAACCCCATTGAGATACTACCTCACACCAACTAGAATGGCAATCATTAAAAAATCAGGAGACAAAAGATGCTGAGAGGATGTGGAGACATAGGAACGCTTTTACGCTGTTGGTGGAATTGTAAATTCGTTCAACCATTGTGGAAGACAGTGTGGCGATTCCTCAAGGATCTAGAAATAGAAATACCATTTGACCCAGCAATCCCATTACTGGGTATATACCCAAAGGATTATGAATCATTCCATTATAAAGACACATGCCCACTTATGTTTATTACAGCACTGTTCACAATAACAAAGACTTGGAACCAGCCAAAATGCCCATCAATGACAGACTGAATAAAGAAAATGTGGCACATATACACCATGGAATACTATGCAGCCATAAAAAAGGATGAGTTCATGTCCTTTGCAGGGACATAAAACTGGAAACCATCATTCTCGGCAAGCTGACACCAGAACAGAAAACCAAACACCATATGTTCTCACTCACAAGTGGGTGTTGAAAAACGAGAACACATGGACACACAGAGAGGAACATCACACACCAGGGCCTGTTGGGGTGTGGGGGCAGAGGGGAGGGGTAGCAGGGCGTGGGGGTCAGGGGAGGGATAGCATGAGTAGAAATACCTAATGTAGATGATAGGGTGATGGATGCTGCTAACCACCATGGCACGTGTATACCTATGTAACAAACCTGCACATGGTGCACATGTACCCCAGAACTTAAAGTATAATAAAAGAAAAAGAAAGAAATTCGTAGGAGTGGGAAAGAAGAAGCACTAAAATATTGCAAGGTTCTTATATAAATTAACTCGGCAAATATGAGTTGAGCACTTAGAATTTGCCAGAGGTTATAATAGTCAATTATGTGGCCACTTCATGTAACCCTCATGGAGCAGTCTAGAGAAGACAGAGAGCAAGGCCAAGATAAAAAATTAAAAACAACTTTTTGTTGTTGTTGTTATTTGAGATAGAGTCTTGCTCTGTCACCAGGCTGGAGTGCAGTGGCACAATCTTGGCTCACTGCAACATCCGCCTCTTGGGTTTTAAGTGATTATCCTGCCTCAGCCTCCCGAGTAGCTGGGACTATAGGCGCACGCCACCACCCCTGGCTAATTTTGTATTTTTAGTAAAGATGGGGTTTCAACATGTTTGCCAGGATGGTCTCAAACTCTTGACCTCGTGATCCTCCTGCCTTGGCCTCCCCAAGTTCTGGGAGTACAGGCGTGAGCCATCGCACCCGGCCGCAACATCTTTTATAACTTAATCGTGAAAATGATATACCATCACTTCTGTTCTATTTTACTGGACACGTGGATCAGCCCAGGTCAGTGGAGGAAGGTATTCACACAAGAATGTGAATACCAAGAGTAGAAGATCATTGAGGACCATTTAGAGAACAGTTAAAGTAGAGAGAAAAAGAGAGAGAGAAACAAAATGGCTAATGGCTAATGTAGAGAAAGTATAGGATCAATCATTAGAGTAGCTGGGAATCAGGAAGGTAAGATGTCAAGTTAGGAAATAAAGAAAAAAAATATTTCAAGAAGGGAGAAAGGGTTAACAGTGTCCTATGGTGCTCCAAAGTCAAATTTGATAAGGAATAATAATGCATTACTTGAACTTAGTAATATAGGAGGTATTGTTTTCTGTAGAAAGATACATTTTAGTAGAATGACAGAGAAGATAAAGTGCAGTGGGTGGAAGCATGATTAGGAGATGGAAAAGATGAAGGGAAAAAGGAAATACAGATGATTCTAGAACTTTGGGAATGACAGAAAGGTAGAGAAGTAGCTAAAGACCTATATAGAAGACTTTCTGTTAACCTTGGAAGATTTACTGCTTTACATTATTTCTGCCACTTTCTAATGAGAGGAGAATAAACCATGCATCAAGTCTCTAACGTAGATTTTAGACTTTAATAATATCGTATCAATATTTTTACCCGCTCATTATTTATAACAAGGGTACCACATGATGCAGAACAATAATAGGGGACACTGCCTGGGTGGGAAGCATATGGAAACTCTCTGTGCTTTCTGCTCGATTTTTCTGTAGAACTAAAACTATTCTTAAAAAGGAAGACTGCTCTTCCTCTCAGGTCCCGTATTTAACACGATTTGGAAAAGGCAAGTCCAGGCTCAAAACGGAAGCACATGATCCAAAGGAACCAGAGCACTTGAGCAAACTGTTTACTGGGGTTCTGAGCTTTGACACTACAGAAAATAGTTTCAGAGAACATTTTGAAAAATGGCACACATTCACAGACTGCCTGATAATGAGAGACTCCAAACAACATGTTCCAGAGGCTTTGGTTTTGTGACTTACTCGTATTGAAGAGGTGGATACAGCAATGTGTGCTTAACCACACAAGGCTGACAGGTGTGCACTGGAGCCAAAGAGAGCTGTTTCTAGAAAAGATTCTAGAAAGCCTGGTGCCCTTCTAACCATGAAGAAAACCTTTGTGATATTAAGGAAGATAGAGAAGAATGTAATTTGAGACAGTACTTTGAAAAGTATGGCAAGGCCAGGGCAGGTGCAGTGCCTCATGTTTATAATTCCAAAAGTTTTGGGAGGCCAAGGTGGGTGGATTGCTTGAGCCCAGGAGTTTGGGGCCAGACTGGGAAACATAGTGAAACCCTGTCTCTACAAAAAAAAAAAAAAAAAGCAAAAATTAGCCGCACATAGTGGCACGTGCCTGTGGTCCCAGTTACTTGGGAGGCTGAGGTGGGAGGATTACTTGAGCCTGGGAGGTAGAGGGTGTAATGAACAAAGATTACACCACTACACTCCAGGCTGGGTGACAGAGTGAGACCCTGTCTCAAGAAAAGAAAGAAAAGAAGGAAAGACGGAAAGAGACAGAGAGAGAGAGAGAGAGAAGAGAAGAAAAGAGAAGAGAAGAGAAGAAAGAAAGGAAGGAAGGAAGGAAGGAAGGAAGGAAGGAAGGAAGGAAGGAAGGAAGGAAGGAAGGAAGGAAGACGGAGAGGAAAGAAAAGTATGGCACTACTGAAACCATAGCTGTTATGGAAGACAGCAGGGTGGATAAAAGAGGGGATTTGCTTTTTGAAAATTTACTTTTATCTATTTTTTATTTTGAGACAAGATCTTGCTTTCTCACCCAGGCTGGAGTATAGTGGCCTGATCATAGCTCACTGCAGCCTCAACCTCATGGGCTCAAGTAATCCTCCCACCTCAGCCTTCCAAGCATCTGGGAGCGAAGACATGTGCCATTACACCCAGCTGATTTTTAAATTTTTTGGTAGAGATGGGGTCTCCTTATGTTGCTCAGGCTGGTCTCTAACTCCAGGAATCAAGCGATCCTCCCACCTTGGCCCCTAAAGTGTGTGGGAGGCAGGAGCCTCTGTATCTGCGCTTGCCAAAACTTTTTAGGATCATAATGCAGTTGACAAATTTGTCATTGTCACAGAGGAAACTCTGGATGCAGTGGAGGTAATCTGGCTGTGGTGAAAACTTTGGTGGAAAAGAAACTATGGGGGTAGAGGTGGTGTCAGTAGAAGAAGTTGTGGAGGAGGTGACGGTGAATACGATGGATTTGAGAGTGATGGTGGCAACTATGGCGGTGGTCCTGGTTACAGTGGAATAGGGCTATGGTGGTGGTGGACCAGGACATGAGAAAGCCAAGGTGGTGGATACAGTGGCATTGGTGGAGGATGTGATGGTTGCAATGAAGGGGGACATTTTAACGATGGTAACTGGTGGTGGTGGGAGCTATAATGATTTTGGAAATTATAGTGGACAACAGCAATCAAATTATGGACCCATGAAAGGGGGCTTTCTGGGTGGAAGAAGCTCGGGCAGTACCTATGGTGGTGGTTATGGATCTGATGGTAGACGTGGTGGATATGATAGCAGAAGGTTTTAATAACAGCCAAAAAGGGTTTCAGTTCCTAGCAGGAGAGAGAGAGAGGAGTTACCAGGAAGGCAGCAGGTTACTTTGAGACAGGCATCCCAAAGGCATTAGAGGAATTGGAAAAATCTGCCATAGAAGGAACAATGATCCATAGCTGGAAAAGTTACTGTGGCTTAAACAGAAAACCCTTCTTGTTCAGGACTGTCACAGCCAACTTTGCAAAAAGTACAGCTATTGATTCATGCAATGTAGTGTCAATTAGATATACATTCCTGAGGTCTTCTATCTGTTGTAACTTTTTCTTTTTTTTTTTTTTTTTTTTTTTTGAGACGGAGTTTCACTCTTGTTACCCAGGCTAGAGTGCAATGGCGCGATCTCGGCTCACTGCAACCTCCGCCTCCTGGGTTTAGGCAATTCTCCTGCCTCAGCCTCCTGAGTAGCTGGGATTACAGGCACGCGCCACCATGCCCAGTTAATTTTTTGTATTTTTAGTAGAGACGGGGTTTCACCATGTTGATCAGGATGGTCTCGATCTCTTGACCTCGTGATCCACCCGCCTCGGCCTCCCAAAGTGCTGGGATTACAGGCGTGAGCCACCGCGCCCGGCCAACTTTTTCTTTTCATTACATCAGGTATATGGCCCTGTAAATTGCGGTAGCAGTACCAGGAATAAAGAATTAAGGGCCGGGCACAGTGGCTGACACCTGTAATCCCAGCACTTTGGGAGGTCGATGTGGGTGGATCACGAGGTCAGGAGATTGAGACCATCCTGGACAACATGGTGAATCCCCATCTCTACTGAAAATACAAAAATTAGCCAGGTGTGTGGGCACACGCCTGTAGTCTCAGCTGCTGGGGAGGCTGAGGCAGGACAATCACTGGAACCCGGGAGGCGGAGGTTGCAGTGAGCTGAAATCGCGCCACTGCACTCCAGTACGGTGACAAAGCGAGACTCTGTCTTAAAACAAAAAGATAATAATAATTAGGGAGTTTTTAACTTTTCAAAAAAAAAAGAAAACTAATAATTTATATGAAAATGCATAAAGCCAGAAGGACAAAGAAAATAGGAGATGTAAGATAAACTCTAACCCTTCATGGAGAGAGGCAAGAAAAAGCAAGCTAATTTCCATATCAGAATCTGAGAAAAATCTCAGGAACTAGACATACAAGTTATCTCTAAATGTGGAAGTACAGAATGAAGGGGGATTGGGAAAGACTTTCAAAGCTCTGACGCTCCATAGACTCCCTCCCCTACCTCACACAGACAGTCTACCACACCCGCTGCACAGCTGCCTCTGATGGGAAGTTAACTCTTTGGAGAGGTTAAACCAAAAAAGACCTAGTCTTGGAATAGCAGAGGATGAAAGTGAGAAGCCATACCATATGGAAAGGGAAAAATTCCTAAATATAAATCCTCAAAAATTCTTTCTCTGTTTAGTTATCAGAAGTCTAGCAGCAGGGTTTATAATCCCAGTCAGAGAATTGGAGAATTCCTATCCTATGTTATTAATCATCTTTAAATGAAAAACCTATGAGATACTGACCTATGGGGACTGGCCAATGAATAGGTGAAGTCCCCACCTGTCCCCCTCAATTGAGACCCACCAGTTGACAAGCCCTGCCCATTCATGTAAGCTTCAGATCAGCTTTCTTATGCCACACTGTTAAATACAGACATCAAAGCCACACTGACATTTGAGGAAAAAAAAAGAAAATTTTTTTCTTTTTTCCTCTACCAGGAAAGCCAGAGACCAAAACAAACAAACCCCGACAAGGGACACAGAAGAGCATGGAAGTGAAAGAAAACTTCAGAAATCTGTGGCGAGAGAAATTCTGCCTCTGATTGCAATGGAATAACAAGGATTGGACATTCTCTCCCACCAAATCCCAGAAAAATATACAGAACATAAAAAACTCTTATTTTTCAAACACTGGACATCAGGTAGGACAGGACTTTAATTACTAAAAGAAGTTGAAACAAACAAGGTGATCACTTGCCCCTCATTTCTTCTTGGAAGTAACCAGATTGTGGATGCAAAGAGGGGGATGCTGAACAGAATCTACTGAGTCAAGGAGGTGTAGCGATCAGAGAGGCCAAGGGGGCTGAATGTTGTGAGGTAGAGTTCCAGAAACCTGCAGAGAGGTCTCTTTGAGTCTTTGCTGTTTACTTGGCCAGACAGGCATAGGGTGAAACTCCACGGGGTACGCAGGCAAAAACCACTGGAGAGTTGTCAGGTGAACTACGTCTAGAGCTCGCCCAGGCAGAGAGAGACTGGAGTTCTGACCAGCCCAGGTGGGAAGCCACCTGCTCTCATTCTGGGAATCTAGTGGAGACTTTGAGAAGCTGGAAAAGAAGAGAAAATAAAATTCAAAGTAAATAATAGAAAATAATCCAGATCAGAACAGAAATCAACGAAATTGAAATTGGACACATCATTTTAAAAATTAGTAAAACCTAATTTGGGGCTTTGCAAAAACATTATTAAATTTTATGCCACACTTGGTAGACTGATCAAGACCAAAAGAGAGAAGACACAAATGAGCAATATTAGGAATAAGAGGGGGCATGATTACAAATATTAAAAAGGATAATATTGGGGACATTATGAAGAACTTTATGCTGATAAATTTGACAGGTTAAATGAAACCTCACATCCCTTGAAAGATAAAAATATCAAAAGTGACTCAAGAAGAAATAGAAAAATCTGAAAAACCCTATGTCTACTAAATAAATTTGAATTTGAAAATAAAAACCTTTCTATAAAGAAAAGAAAAAATAATCACATCAATTATCTCTATAGATGTCCACACAAAAACAACCATAAGACAAAATTTAACACCCTTTCATAATAAAAACTCCCATTAATTAGGAATAGAAGGGAATTTTCTCAACTTAATAAATTTAATCTATGAAAAACCTATAACTAATGTTATATCTAATGGTGAAAGTATTTAGTCCCCCTTATGTTTTCCCCCTTAAATCAGAACCAAGACAAGAGTATCTACTCTTCCTATTTACACTCAATATCATGCTAGAAGTCTTAGCCATTCTAATAAGGCAAGAATAAGAAATGAAAGACATAATGGGCAGGAAAGAAGAAAAGCTGTCTTATTTGAAGATGGCATGACTGTATACATAGAAAATCCTAAGCAAACTACCAAAACAGCTGCTAGAAATAATAAATGAGTCTAGCAAAGATGCAGGACAGAGGTCAATACACAATAAATTCGATTTCCACATACCAGCAATGAAAATTTGGTAACTGGAATTTTTAAAATATCATTTACAATAACATCAAAGTATTTAATCTGGGGGATGAATTTAATAAAACAGATGCAAGATATACAGAAAACTACAAAACATTGCTAAAACAATGTAATGACGAGCTAAATAATTACACAATATATCAATTTCCATGAATTGGAAGACTCAATCAACATGGTTAAGTTATCAATTCTTATATTGAGCTACAGACACCAATGAAATCCCATTAAAAATGTAAAGAGGATTTTCTGTGGAAATTAAGATCATTCTAAAATTCATGTGAAAATCCAAAGGATCCAGCCTGGGTAACAAAGTAGGACCTCCTCTCTACAAAACATTAAAAAAAAAAAAAAAATAGCCAGGCATGGTGGCATGCACCTGTAGTCCCAGCTATTCAGGACGCTGAGGTGGGAGGATTGCTTGAGCCCGGGAGCTTGAGACTGCATTGATCCAGGATCATGTTGTTGGACTCCAGCCTGGGTGACAGAGCAAGATGCTGTCTCAAAAACAAATAAACATTGTATTTGTGAGAGATGTCAAATAGAAAGAAAGAAAGAAGGAAGGAAGAAAGAAAAAGAAAGAAAGAGAGAGAGAGAGAAAGGAAGGAAGGAAGGCAGGAAGGAAGGCAGGAAGGAAGGAAGGAAGGAAGGAAGGAAGGAAGGAAGGAAAGATAAAAGAACAGAAAACCTAAAGGAGTTAAAATAGTCAAAGTAATTTTGAAAAAGAACAAAGTTATATAACTTATACTATCTAAATTTGAGACTTACTATAAACCTGTTACAATTAAGATATGTGATATTGGGGTGGGGTGCAGTGGTTCACACCTGTAATTCTGGCGCTTTGGGAGGCTGAGGTAGGAGGATGCTTGAGTCCAGGAGTTTGAGACCAGCTAGGGCAACATACCGAGACTCCATCTCTATAAAATAAAATAAAATGTTATGTGACATTGGCGTTTTATTGTATGTGTGTATGTATGTATGCATTGAGACAGGGTCTTACTTTATCACCCAGGCTAGAGTACAGGGGTGCCTTCATAGCTCACTGCAGCCTCCTGGGTTCAAGTGAGACTCCTGCATCGGGTTCCCAAGTAGCAAGAACCACAAATGTGTGCTACCACACCTGGCTAATGAATTTTTTTATTTTTTGTAGAGGTAAGGTCTCATTATGTTGCCCAGGCTGGTCTCAAATTCCTGGCCTCAAGCAATCCTTCTGCCTCGGCCTTCCAAAGTTTAAAGATTTACTTTAAACTTGGTAGGAAGCCTTTGTGGTTTGGGGTACACAAAATTTTCTTAGATTGCATTCATAAAGCACAAGTCAAAAAAGGAAAAAACTGATAAATCGAATTCCATCAAAATTAAAAACTGCTGCCCTTGAATTCCATTGTTAAGAAAATAAAAAAGGAAAACATTTTCTCAATAACATGTATTTGACAAAAAAATGGTATATGGAATATACAAAGAATTCTTATGACTCAATTATAACAATGAGAAAAACATTTAAACAGGCATTTCACCAAAGAAAATTATACAGATGACCAATGAGAATATGAGAAGGGGCTCAATACCATTAGTCATCACAGAAATGCTAATTAAAATCATGCTGAGTTTGAAAGGCTGAGGTGAGCAGATCACTTGAGCCCAGGAGTTCAAGACCAGCCTGGGCAACATGGCCAAGTCCCCATCTCTACAAAAAATTTAAAAAATTAGCTGGGTGTGATATTGCTCACCTGTAGTCTCAGCTATTTGGGAGGCTATAGTGGGAGGACTGCTTGCACCTGGATGGCAGAGTCTGCAATGAGCAAAGATCGTGCCACTGCACTCCAGCCTGGACAACAGAGCAAGACCATGTCTCAAACAAACAAACAAACAAAAATTAGCTGGGTGTGGTGGTGTGTGCTTTCAGTCATAGCTACTTGGAAAACTGAGGCAGAAGGATGGATTGAGCCCAAGAGTTTGAGGCTGCAGTGAGCTATGATTGGGCCACTGCACTCCAGTTTGGGTGACAGAGGAGATTGTGTCTCGAAATAAACCAGTCAAACAACAACAAAAAACTAAACCATAGTGAGGTACAACTGCATTCACCAGAATAGCTAAAATATAGAAGGCTGATAATACTAAGTGTTGGTGAAGATGCAGAGTAATGGGAACTCCCATGCAATTGATGGTAGGAATATAAAATAATTACTTTGGAAAAAATGTTGGCAGTTTCTTACAAAGTTAAGCAGATACTTAACATACAACTTTGCAATTTGCTTTTATATATTTACCTAAGTGAAATAAAAACATATGTTCACACAAAGACTTATGTATGAATGTTTACAGCACTTTTATTTGTAATAGCCAAAAACTGGACTGAAGCAAAATGGACACAGAAGATAAATGGATAAACAGATTTAGCATATTCATACATTAAAATAAATACTTGGTGGGACATGGTGGCTCACACCTGTAATCCCAGAACTTTGGGAGACTGAGATGAGCAGATCACTTTAGCCCAGGAGTTCAAGACCAGGCTGGGGAACATGGCAAAAGCCTGTCTCTACAAAAAATAAAATGGTGGTGCATGCCTGTAGT
>NW_016107650.1:541130-547647 GCF_001604975.1 Cebus imitator | reverse complement strand
TTTTTAAAGATGGGATTTCACCATGATGGCCAGGCTGGTCTTGAACTCGTGACATCAGGTGATCCACCCACCTCGGCCTCCCAAAGTGCTAGGATTACAGGCATGAGCCACCGCGCCCGGCTTGCATGCCTGTAGTCTTAGTTACCTGGGAATCTAAGGTGGAAGAATCACCTAAGTCCAGAAGGTTGATGCTGCAGTAAGCCATGATCCCACCACTGTACTTCCACTTGGGTGACAGAGTGAGATTCTATCTCAATAAGTAAATAATAGAGAAATACTCAGCAGTAAGATGAACTAATATTATATATGGCAATATGGATGAATTTCAAAAACATTATGCTATGAAAAAGAAATCTAGATACAAAAGAGCTCGTACTTGTGGTTACAGAATACATACATTTTGTCTAACCCCACATTCCATGGGGATTCTATTTTTGGAAATCAGGAAAGATAAAATAATGCTCAGATTTTTATATATATTATCAGAAATGTTTATTTCTGTAGGTTATTGGCAAGAATCTGCTTTCTACTTCATTCAGGATATCGACAGAATTTAGTTTCCTTGCTGTCTGTCACTCAGGGCCTGTTCTCAGCTCCAAGGGCTAGCTAACTTTCCTTGGCATGTGGCCCCTCTCCATTTGCAAAGTGAGCAAAGCTAGAATCTCTCTTGCATCAAATTCCTCTCATACTTCTAAACTCTTTTACCAGAAAGAGATTTGCCCTTTTCAAAGGTTCACCTGGACAGGTCAGGACCACCAAGTATAGTCTCTTCTTCTCTCTCTCTCTTTTTTTGACACAAAGTCTCACTCTGGTTGCCCAGGCCAGAATGCAGTGGTGCGATCTTGGCTCACTGTAGCCTCAACCTCCCAGGCTCAGGTGATTCTCCCATCTCAGCCTTCTGAGTACCTGGGATTACAGGCACACACGATTATGCCCGGCTAACTTTACTGTATTTTTAGTAAAGACAGGGTTTCACTATGTTGCCCAGGCTGATCTCAAACTCCTGGACTCAAGCAATCCGCCTGCCTCAGCTTCCCAGAGTGCCAGGATTGCAGGCATGAGCCACTGAGCCCAGCTATCCTTTTTCTTTTCCTTTCCTTCCACTTTCCTTCTCTTCTCCCCTCCCCTCCCCTTCCCTCCCCTCTCCTCCCTTTCCTTTCCTTTCCCTTCTTTCCTTCTTTCCTTCTTTTTCTCTTTTCTCTCTTTTCTCTCTTTTTCTCTTCCTTCCTTCCCTCCCTCCCTCCCTTCCTTTCTTCCATTTATTTACTATACTTTAGGTTCTGGGACACATGTGCAGAACACGCAGGTTTGTTACATAAGTATACATGTGCCATGGTGGTGTGCTGCACTCATCAACCTGTCATTTACATTTTAAGCCCCGCATGCATTAGGTATTTGTCCTAATGCTCTCCCTTCCCTTGCCCCCCACCCTAGTCTCTCTTCCTTAAAATCAACTGTACAATATATAACACAACCAAAACATGAAAGATCCCGTCATATTTACAGGTCCCTTCCATGCTCTAGAGAAGGGAATATAAAAGGGTAGGACTCCTTGAGGGGTGATTTTATAATTCTGCTACCACAATAAAGTTGGCATAAAACGTAGAGCGAAGTAATTAAGAGAAATTACAGCAAATCATTGTGCTGTGGAGCTGAATAATGGTCTATATTTGTTTTCATTCTGTTTTACTGAACTTTTGTCTGTGTGTGTGTTTTGCATTTTTGGCATATTGATCAATCACAAAAAGAATACTAAACTACTTTTATTAGTGAATGCAATTATTTTTCAAATTCCTTTTCTATTTTATTAGTATCTATATACTCAGGATTAACCTTTGTTATTTGCTTCTCTCCTCTGGAAGCTGATTATTTGGGGCAATTTCAAGAAGTAATTTCTGAAGTGGGGGCAATAAATAAATCAAGCTAAAATAAAAGAAAATAGCAGTTTGACCTGACAAAAACAAGCAATGGGGAAAGGATTCCCTATTCAATAAATGGTGTTGGGAAAACTGGCTAGCCATATGCTGAAAGCTGAAACTGGACCCCCTCCTTACACCTTATACAAAAATTAACTCCAGATAGATGAAAGACTTAAACTTAAGACATAAAACCATAAAACCCTAGAAGAAAACCTAGGCAATACCAATCAGGACATAGGCATGGACAAACACTTCATGACTAAAACACCAAAACCAATGGCAACAGAAGCCAAAATAGACAAATGGGATCTAATTAAACTAAAGAGCTTCTGCACAGCAAAAGAAACTATCATCAGAGTGAACAGGCAACCTACAGAATGAGAGAAAATTTTTGCAATCTGTCAATATGATATCTACAAAGAATTTACAAGAAATAAACAACCCCATCAAAAAGTGGGTGAAGGATATGAACAGATACTTCTCAAAAGATAACGTTTATGCAGCCAACAAACATATGAAAAAAGCTCATCATCACTCGTCATTAGAGAAATGCAAATCAAAACCACATTGAGATACCATCTCACGCCAGTTAGAATGGCAATATTAAAAAGTCAGGAAACAACAGCTGCTAGAAAGGATGTGAAGAAATAGGAACACTTTTACACTGTTGGTGGGAGTGTAAATTAGTTCAGCCATTGTGGAAGATAGTGTGGCGATTCATCAAGGACCTAGAAATAGAACTTCCATTTGACCCAGCAATCCCATTACTGGGTATATACCTAAAGGATTATAAATCATTCTACTATAAGGACACATGCACATGTATGTTTATTGCGGCACTGTTCACAATAGTAAAGACTTCGAACCAACCCAAATGCCCATCAATGATAGATTGGATAAAGAAAATGTAGCACATATACACCATGAAATACTATGCAGCCACAAAAAGGATGAGTTCATGTCCTTTGCAGGGACACGGATGAAGCTGGAAACCATCATTCTCAGCAAACTAACACAAGAACAGAAAAGCAAACACCACGTTCTTACTCATAAGTGGGTGTTGAACAATGAGAACACATGGACACAGGGAGGGGAACATCATACACCGGGGCCTGTCAGGGGGTGAGGGGATAGGGGAAGGAAAGTTTTAGGAAAAATACCTAATGTGGATGATGGATTAATGGGTGCAGCAAACCACCATGGCATGTGTATGCCTAAGTAACAAACCTGCACATTCTGCACATGTATCCCAGAACTTAAAGTATAATAATAATAAAAAAAAAAAGATGCTAAAAATAAAAGTACATATTCTGGGGGAAAAAATAAACAAAATAGCAGTTTGAGAAATCCTTCCAAATTTTCCATTTTAAAAATCTAGCCACATAAGTGGTAAAAATAACAATAATAGCCATTGAATGATTCTAAGCCACTGACACATTTCATCAGCATTGCTTATCTTCTATTTTCCCCTTGTTCAATGTCATCACATGAATTGTCATAAAAATGAGATTATTACCGTTCAGTTCCTCATCAGTTCAGGCTGTGGAGATCTCCTAAAAACGGTAACCTATCTTGTGAGACATCACTGTCTGTTACTCGGGAAAAGCGTGGGATATTTTGGATTGCAAATGGAAACGGTTTTCCTCTTTAACTGAACTCTTGAGATTGTAGTGAAATCATCCATGCCCTGAAGAATCATAATCGTTCCCATATGGACACGTTCATTCAATACACGGTAATATTTGCATATTTAGATTATCCCCAGAAATAATTTGTCTGTTTTGGGAATCTTTGATGTTCAAACAGTTCTCAAGTGTATATAAGAGGATTTTAGCCCTTTTACCCACCTCCCCATTACAGCTCAGTTCCCTAGTGTTTTTCCTCCAAATGTTTTCAGAAATGAGGTAATCTGGCTCAGAGGTTTCTAAATTCTAAATTCTGGCTCATTTTAGTTCAGTCATTCCGGAGGTCCTAGTCTTGAAACAACTTCTCCTTTGTCCAATAAACAATAAGCTTAAGAAAAAAGGTTTCTAATAGGCCCATGATTCCCATGGCTATCTAGCCTGAAACTCTGTTTGCAAATCTGCTACATTTTTGATGAATAGGAAATTTACGAATAATTCACAATTATGTTTAGTTAGAGCAGGTAGGGAGTTATCAGACAACTAAGATACGTTAAAAGTGACCTGTGGAACAAGTAGTAATTTAAAAACCTGCTCAGTTTTTTTGCTTGCTTTCTAATGATTACCTTAAGATCATATCGCACCCTTTGTTTTATTTTTAGGTATTTAGATTTTCTTTTCATTTATTGCTGATATTGTTATTGCTCTGTGAAGCAATCCTATTTTTATTTATCTGGTTCTATTCCTGTTTTGGCAAACTGATATTTTGTCAAATGGCATGAGAACAGTATCAACCATACTAAGTAGTAACTAACATTTATGAACCTTTCCTTCATGTTGAAGATAAAGTACTTTAAATGTTTTATCTCTTGTAACTCTCAAGACAACTAAAGAGGTAGGTGTTTTATCATCTCCAGTATTTTATTAGGGAAGCTTCGCCCCAGATGGGTTAGATAACTGTCCCTAAGTCACATATTGGCACGACAGAATAGTTCTGATTACGGGTTGTGGTGCTTCTACACCTTCCTAATCTAAAATGCCAGTCAAGAAGTGACTTCTACTGTCATCTGCCGGTAGCTAGCCAAGTTGCTACGCTTTTGCTCATGCTGTAGCTAAGAATCTGTACAAATTAGTGTTTGCAATGAGAGCTCTGCTCTGACACGTTGTTGTTGCATTATGCCATCTATCACGCTAGTGTTTAGAACAGTGCCTGACACCCAGTAGACACTCAGTATTTATGGAATAGAGATCCCAGGAGAGTTTTTGTTGGTACAAGTTCTCAAGTTGTCCTGAAAGAACACAGAAGCTATCTCCACACAAAGCAATAATGCTACTTTTCTTTTTTCTTTTTTGAGATGGAGTCTTGCTCTGTTGCTCAGGCTGGAGTGAAGTGGTACAATCTTGGCTCACTGCAACTTTTGGCTCCTGGGGTCAAGTGACTCTTCTGTCTCAGCCTCCTGACTAGCTGAAATTACAAGTGTGTGCCACCACACCTGGCTAATTTTTGTATTTTTAGGAGATACAGGGTTTCACCATGTTGGTCAGGCTGGTCTCAAACTCCTGGCCTCAGGTGATCCACCTTACTCAACCTCCCAAAGTGCTGGGATCATAGGTATAAGCCACCACGCCCAGCCTATGATGCTGTTTTTCAAGTGTTTACTTCGTTCACTGTGCACCTGTACATTTACAATAAGCTTTGCATTTCATTGCTATAACATGGTTTATAAGTGGAGTCTCCCTCTTGTGTTTAAATTTATCAGTTACACTGTATAGGCTTTAGAAGAAATCCTAGTTTCAGAACTGAAAAAGACCTGAAAAATCCTGGCTAGTGTTTCCTAAGCCCTGTTTGGAAAGATGGTGATTTTTAAAACATGTTTTATAGATAAATAAGTTCCAGAAACAATATATTAGAGAAATTTCCCTTATTTTTTGTTTTTTCACTGTAGAGCTTTTAAGAGTATTTAACATGCTATTGTGCATTAGAAATCTTTGAGAAGGGTTATATGTAAAACTGTATTCGGCAGCTTGGGCTGCCATAAAAAAAATACCATGGGCTGGAAGGCTTAAACAACAAAAATTACTTTTCTTGCCATCGGGAGGTTGGAAGTTCAAGATCTCAAGATCGAGGTGCTGACCAGTTAGTTTCCAATGAAGGCTCTCTTCCTGGCTTGCACATAGCTGCCTTCTTGTTTGTCTTCACATGGTCTTTCCTTGGAGGATGGGCTTGGAGAGAGTGAGGGGTGCTCTTCTTATGTCGCTTCTATTAATGACACTAATCCAATTGTATCAATTCTGCACCCTTATGACCTAATTCTACCTTAAATACTTCCTTAGCAGCTCCATCTCCAAATACAGCTACACAGGAGGTGAGAGCTTCAAAATATGAATTTGGGGGGACACATTCAGTCTACTTCCCAAATAGCATCTGATCACAAATTCTTTCTCATTTAGCTCCTATTAACATCCTAAGGGGCATTAGTATTTTGTGGAAGTCACTTGGAAATTTCCAATATACTAAACTCCAGTTGCTACAGATGGAGCCCAGTGAGAATACTTTGCCTAATATCATACAGCCAGCTATTGGCAAAGCTAGAACTCTTCCTTGAAGTGTTTTTTACATGATATCATGTTTGTTCTATGTTATTTTTCCATATGAAAATAATAGTACTGTCTTTGCAGAACTTTACAGTTATAAAGGGGATGTGAACTAACATTTATTGAGTGCTACTATGTGACTTCTCTACGCTCACCCATGTTAAGTGGCTTAAACATTCCAGACTTTACGACTATTTGGTCTCACATCATGATTTAATAAATGCTTAAATAACAGTCTCTATGGTATGGGTCAGTGAGAGTCCACCCTGAGAGATACATCTTGCTGATTTTCCATGTGTCAGGCGCATTGGCCTTTTTTCTTTTTCTTTCTTTCTTTTTTTTTTTGAGACAGAGTCTTGCTGTGTTGCCCAGGCTGGAGTG
>NW_016107650.1:538235-540974 GCF_001604975.1 Cebus imitator | reverse complement strand
TTTTTTGTATTTTTAGTAGAGATGGGGGTTTCACTATGTTTGCCAGGCTTTTCTTAAACTCCTGACCTCATGATTCACCCACTGTGGCCTCCCAAAGTGCTGGAATTACAGGCATGAGAAAAAATTTTTTCTTTTTAAAACATTTTAATCTTCTAAAAACGTTTAAACTGACAAATAATAATTGTACACATTCATGGGGGCATATAGTGATGTTTTGAAACATAATGTACGGTGATCAGATCAGGGTAATTAGCATATCCACCATCTGAAACAATAATCATTTATTGGGTTGGGAACATTCCTCCTCCTCCTCCTCCTCTAGCTATTTGAAACTATATATTATCCACAGTGGTACAGAACACTAGAACTTACTCCTTCTACCTAGCTGTAATTTTGTCCTTGAACAAATCTTTCCCTGTCCTGCCCCCGCCCCGCCCCTCCCTCTACTCTCCCCAGCCTCTGTATCCTCTGTCCTACTTTTTGCTTCTATGAGACCACCATTTTTTTTTTCAGCTTCCACATATGAGTGAGAGCATGTGGTGTTTAACGTTCTGTTCCTGGCTTATTGCACTTAACATAATGTCCTCCAGTTCCAGCCATGCTCACACTGGCCTTTTTTTATGCTCTAGAAAGTTACATTGTTTTCTGCCCCCGACTCTTCAAAATGCTGTGTTCTTTTCTACTCTTCCTTTTTACCTCCCACCCTGCTCTCCTGCACGTCAGATGCATAGGATTGTATTAACCATGACTTTTGGGTGTTAATACACCTCCATCCTTGATCCATTCACGATACCATTAATAATAAACACCATCCAACCCAACAATCAGAATAAGTAACCTACGTGTGCCTTTCTTGTCTCATCCCATTGCATCTTCCTCAAATAATATTATGTTTGCTTGTTTTTTGTTGTTTTTTCTTCCCTAGCCACACACAACACCACACACACACACCTCTATTGGTTACATGGTTTCCTTTTTTGTTTCATATCTATTATGCATGAATTCACAGGGACTGGGTTCCAGAAGCTCAGGCTTCTTTCCATTGGCTCCCACACAGTGCTTCCCTGGGTAGAGCAGGCTGGAGCTTCCGTTAAACCCAGGGGACTTTCTCTTTGGCTTCTTTGTTTTTCTAATCATTTTCCTTCCCGCATTTTAGGAAGCTACCTGGGCTCTTAGAGTGCTTAATGTGCTCAATACGCACATGAATTCTCTTGGCAAGAATCTTGTCTTTAACTTGTTTGTTTACAACAATGCCAATAGCATCCTGGGTGACATTGTAGACTCTTCCCCTTTTTGCCCTGATCACACTCGCGGGGCGTTCCTTTTTGAACAGTACCCATTCCCTTGATGTCTACAATATCACCTTTCTTAAAGATTTGCATATATGTGGCCAAAGGAACAACTGCATGTTTTCTCAAAGGCCTGGAAAACATGTATTCCGTGCCTTTCCTCTTTCCCTTTGTATTCGTCATTTTGGCAAATTACTGGAAGTTGATGGGTCTGGCCAAAAGACTGGTTTTGTATTTGGGTCTCATTTTCTTGCTTCTCTGCATGAGAATCTTGGATTAGATGATGGACATTGTGAAGGTTATAGTATTTAGTGTCTCGACTTTGTAATGGCATCTGCTGCTGCTGCTGAGACACACATCACTAACCATCATGAGCAGGTAAGTTTTCTGCCGAATTAAAGAGATATCAAGAGACAACAATAGCAAACATCACCATTAGAATTGGCCCCCAGTGCGATCTTGGATATATTTTTTTGCATAAATACAGTTCAAATTTCCATAGCTGGAGTACAGCGGCATGATCTCGGCTCACTGCAACCTCTGCCTCCCAGCTTCAAGTGAGTCTCCTGTCTCAGCCTCCGCATAACTGGGATTACAGGCGCCCGCCACAACACCTGACTAATTTTTTGTAGTAGAGACGGGGTTTCGCCATTTTTTACCTCAGATGATGCACCCGCCTCGGCCTCTGGAAGTGCTGGGAGTACAGGCATGAGGCACCACGCCCGGCCTAAGTAGCTGTCTTTCACGTGTTACATAATAATCTCAGAAACTGTCTGTGTGGCAATTTATTTCACTTTCCGTATTTTGGGACAATAGAGATTAAAAGATATTTTTTTTCTTCCAAAAAGATGGTGGAAGAACTAGTATTGAAATGAAAGCAGCTCCCTTGTCCCTCTCGCATGCTGTGGGGAAGTGGCTCGCTTCTTCAGTGCCCCACTGCTCAGCTCCATAGGCGAGCATACAGAGGGACAGGTTGTGGGGCTGTGACCCCGTGGCAGTGCCTAAGGGGTGAATATTTACACCTCCTGAAGCCCCCGTGGGCGTGTTACAGAGCGCTGCCATTCTAGTCTGGAGTCTACCTGCGGCTTACGTTAACCAGCGCAATCAAGCCACCTACTTTAAGGACGGAGAGCTGTCTGTCTCCCAGGTTCTTGCCTTGGTGTGTGGGTAGGTGGGCTTGGAGAATGAATACAAGGTTTTCAGCAGAACTCAGCGGGTGGGAAATGACAGAAAGGAATGGAGTGGTAAAGCTTTCCCCTGGGGCAGGGCGTGCTGAACAGCCCGGGTCCTCCTCAGACTGCCCTGGCCAAACTTGGCTCCTTCTGCCAGTAGATAACTTGCTGGAGGCGTGTGGGTTTCTGTTGGTGCGTTCCTCCAGCAACATGATCCTCTGGAAGACCAGCCGTCTGTGTCCGCTTTCTACGGTACTGGGTTTTTTTTTTTTTTTTTT
>NW_016107650.1:409533-537970 GCF_001604975.1 Cebus imitator | reverse complement strand
TCCTCCCCCTCCACCTCCCAAAGAGGCGGGGTGGGGAGGCCGGCTATAGGCACAGGGTGGGGGCGTGGCAGGCCAAGGTGGTCTTGGGAAACGCAGCATTTGGGCAGGAAAAAAAGACGCCTGTCCTCACCTAGGTCCGCCTGTCCTCACCTAGGTCCGAGGGCCCAGGCCCAGGGGTGGAGCCCTAGCCAAGGACCACGCCCTCCTCTACCCAGCACTTCCTTTCCCCTTTGGCATCATTTAAAGGGATAGTGCGCTTCCCTCCTGTATCAGTATTACGCAACTCAAAAAAAAGTGCAGACATTTTAAGATCATTAACAGTACAAACAAAAAATTACTAAAAGTGGACAGGAATGAATTAAAAATTATACACAAAGGAGAGATCAGATTATTCACTATTTCAGAAGTAGCATTCCAGCAATCTAGAGATGTCTTTTAGGCAAGAGAAATAGGTCTGTCCTGACTCTATTCCATTGTGTTAAATACCAAGCAAAAACTCCCAATGGTCTGTGGAGACTGACAATGGAGATGTGAGAACGTTGACAGTGGGGAGCTGACCTTCAAGAAACCTGATGCATTTTATGGCATTTCTTCTGCTATAATTCCTCCTCTTCCATTCTCCATCTTTACCTTGTCATAATAATCTATCCATTATCTTCATTTAAATATAGAATTAGTGCTTGCCTAATTGGCTTTCCTGGAATCTAATTAGTTTTAAACATTTTCTCAACTTTATTTTTTGTATGTAAAAATGAAGATGGCATTGCAACAGAGTTGAGGTAATCATTTTCACAAGGAAATAATTTCCAGGGATTTATAGCCTGTACCTTGCATAATGCCTTTAATAACTGTGTTCACTAATTGTTAGAGCATGAAATGATAAGCTTCATTTCTTTTTTTTGAACTCCAGATTAGAGTCAAGGGAACATCCTTCTTCTTATACCCACCATAAAAAGAGACACAATAATCAATGGCTTGCCTGCCATCTATTACAGAAAAACTTCATGGTAGTGAAAATATGATCCTTCACTACTAATTTGACTTCATTATTTGCAATCAACAGGATCAAAGCCAAATCTATGCACAGTTTCTTTTGCTAGACTCTGAGATCTCCTCCTTGACACCAGTGACTTTGCTGCAATTATATCTACATGTCTTGGATTACAAATTTACAGTTTTTGTTTCCTTTGCTCCTCCTGTGGCCCTTGAAGCAGCCATGCTTCATTACATGTGTGACATTTCCTTATTAAGCAAATATTTATGTATTTAGCAAATAGAACACATCAGCACTCTTCTGAGCAATTAGTGCAGAGCAGTATCAAAGACACAAAGGCCTGCACTGGCACTTTTATGTCCTATATGTAGCTTCTCTCCCAAACCTACCCACTGAGTTTATTTTTTCCACTAGATTCCCAAGCCTTTTTATGCAGAATAAGAGTATTGGGTAGAGAAAGAACTGCAGACGCAAAGAAAGAAGGCCAGCTGAGTCACTAAGAGAGGGACAGATCTATAAGAGGAGAGAAAAGAGGATAAATGAACCACAGCATGGCTTGGAAATTGGGGAATGTTTGGGACAGTCTGAAAAGAGGAAGGAGAGGATGGAGGCAGCCATGTGTGAGCGTTATAAGGAGGATGGGGAAATAGAAGTTTAAGAAAGTTCACTGGGTTTTACTTATGGCAATCTCCTTTGATGTTTATTGAAATCGTTTAATAATGATTTAAATTTCCAAGTTTTTTTTGTCTGTCAGATTGATGTTTCCCTGAATAAATCACTGTGTATGAGTGGTCCACAAGGCTGCTCAATTTTAAATAGGCAGCATTTGGTAGTTAGAGTTGCTTGGTAAGTTAACGTCTAGTGAGACTATCTGATATATACAGGGTCTTCTTCTATGAGGGGCTGGAAGCTTCCCCCTGACAAACACACTGGTGGAAGAGGTATTGAACCTGGGGTCTGGAATCCTGAATGCTAATTCCAGCTTAAGCCATTTTATCTCAGACAAAGTCAGCTGACTCTCCCAGGATTAAATTTCTTCTGTAAAATGAAAGTCCAGATTATTGATTTCTAAGGTTTCTTCCAGTTCTAACTACATTCTTGATTACAATCCATGTGGAAGGATTAATAACCTAATGAATCACCTTTTGGTGGGTATACTAGTATTGCAGTTTTCTTTTACTTTTTTTTTTTTTTTGAAAACAATGCTTTCTTCTAAAGAAGTGGATAATCTTTCTAAAACACAGGCCAGTAAGAAAGATTTTAGGGGACATAGATGCATCTTAGAGTTCCCAACATCACACTACATAAAATAACTGCTTCCTCTGGTTTCTGCCTGTGTTCCTTTGTCTCAGCTCTTCAGAAAAGAAAGAAGAGTATTGTTATGTATAAAATTTTTCTTTTTGGTGCCACAAAGAAAAATTAGTACTGGGACAAAGGATCTTTCAGCAAAACAATTGTTTTCACTTCCAGCAGAAAGGTTACTCCCGTTAACAATCTTGCTATGAGAGTACTATGAACAAAGGAAAGCAGACATATTTATTTCTTACGCATTTGGGGTTGTCCTTACTGCTGTGTCTGATCTCCATTGGCTGGAGACAGACCTCACAATCTAAACTAAAACCTGACTGGCTAATAACTTGAAACTGTTCTAAACAGATAAAGGCAATGGAGAGCAAAAAAAGGAAGTCCAAATAAGGAAGGGGCATAGGCCACAAGCTGGGACAGCCTGTGAGCACGTCCAGCACAGATATCTTGGTTGAAGTACAAGGACATAGAATATGCTATGTGCCTGTAAGCATGTCTAACAGCTACACAGGATAGGGCTTCTAGCAAAAAGCAAGAAGACTTTTGAAGTAACTGTTTAAAACAAACTATTATTTCTAACATTTATGAATTTTTCTTAAACAAGAAAGGAGGAAGAGGAACTTTTCTACTTCCCACAAGTGTCAAGGATGAGAAGGGAACTGTAAAGGAAAGCACAACATTTCTCAATCATCCAACAGAAATAGAAATTGAGTATAGAAATGTGTTCAACTCTCAACTGGCCAGTCACATGGTAGAGTCCCACTGTAAAACATGCTGGCTAAATTATAAATTCCAGGTGGACTTTTCCCTACCCTTTATCAGTATTCTGGATAAGGTACAAGTTTATTGCCCTTACTCCTAGGGTCACTGCAGTTTGGGTGGAGGGGCAGGTGGAGTGAGGACTGTATCAATTAGTGTGTGCTGTGTAACAAACAATCACAAAACCCTAGTAGCACAACAGAAAGTGTTTCTTGCTCACATGTCCAAGATCAGCTGGGGGCTAGCTGGGTCACTGTGCTTTTCCTGGCTAGGCTGCCTCAGTTATCTGGGGATTGGCTGGCTGTTGGCTGATAAAGGCTAGGCAATATCATGAGACAACCTCATGAAGAGGTTCTAACACTACAAAATTAAAATTTAAAAATGCAAGTAAATATCCTCATTTAATCAAACTGTCTTTGAGAACATGAAGAAGTCAAGGTGTATTTGGAAAAATCCTTTACAGTTTTGACTGCTGCTAAGACAGAAGTAGAAAACAACTTTGTAGTTCCCTTCACTTGCTAAAAATGGTTATTTCAAAGAAGAAAAAAAAAGTACTTGAGAATATTAAAACATGGACTATTCTGGTCTCTCTCTCTCATGCATGCATGCTTATGTTTGTCTGCAGAACAAGAAAATATCATT
The DNA here is from genome assembly GCF_001604975.1 of Cebus imitator. NCBI lineage: Eukaryota > Metazoa > Chordata > Mammalia > Primates > Cebidae > Cebus > Cebus imitator. The sequence continues at coordinate 534,270 of NW_016107650.1, read as the reverse complement.
ATTAGTGAAAACAATAGCTTGTAAATTAGCAAAGCTGGCAGTAACAACATCATGGAAATATCTGCTGATGAAAGAGTAGGCAAAATTTTCATTTTGTACTTTAATTACAGATACTATTCTTTAAAATTACTTGTTAACAACTGTTGCCCTAAAGGAGATTCAGATCTGAAAGTAGCTTTTCTGCACTAAAATTCTTCAAGGGGCCTGTATGTATTAACAAGGCAGATGCAAGCCATTTGGGCCAAACAAACCCATTCAAAGTTAGAAAAGCTCTAGGCTATTTCAAGTCAGAAAGAACATGTAGTAGGAAAAAATCATGTAATAGTAAAAAAATGAGAAGGAAAGTATCTGAACCTAGTAAAATTTTTGAGCTCACCACTTACTGGCTATGTGCTATTTATTATAAGTAGAATTTTCAATACTACAAAAGAAGTAGCACTGGAATATTAATTTCCTCAGCAAGGCAATTTACTTCTGCAGAAGGGTGTGGCTCACAGATGGAAGAATGGGGAGCGCACACCTGGACAAGGAGGGGAAAGGGTACTTACGCCCTGACAGAGGTTGCCCCTACTGCTGTGTTGTTCCCCTATTGACCAGGGTTAGACCACACAATCTAGTCTAATTCCGATTGGCTATTTTAAAGGGAGCAGGGGTAGAAGCCAGAGTGGTGGGGTGGGTAGTTTTGTGGGAAGGATGGTTATGGGCAGGTCAGAGCAGGTAAGCAGGGGTTAAAGCAGGTGACCAGAGCAGGTGACCAGGATGAGTCAGGATGGGGTGGGGGACCAGGGGAACAGATGTGAACTACTGATTAGAACTGGTGGAAAATGTTGTTTACTGAAACTACAAGGAAGTTAAACTTCAGTGAATTAAAGAATAAAACAGCTGAACATACTGACATACTGATTCTTTGAAGAGAAACTTGGAGTTCACTATATCTAACATATTTAAACCGCCACTGCAAAATTGTAACTGCCCCAAAGAAGATTCAGAGATGAAAGTTGCTTCTATGCACTAACATGCTTCATGGGGCTTGTGTACATTAATACAGGTTTTATTAAAAGTCCCCACCCAAGTTCCTAGTCAGGTCTGTTTAGGCAAATGAAAGATTCAAGTTTGCTTTTGATTGATTGATACAGCTGAGGCGTCATGGGTCAATACAAATGATCCTTGATTGGCTGGTTCAGGCGAGCTCTGCAAATTCCAAAGTTGAACAGAGTTGTGGGTTTACTGGGAGCTCGGAGTACCCCATGTGACCTCTAGTTAGCAAATGGCCCTTGACTTTATTTTAAATTCAGGCCCAGTTAACCACTTGGGATCCATCTTGAAGGATTAGCTTTTTCAGGTTCTCATTTATTAATGACAACTCTATCTTTTAGATACCTTCTTAATCAGTTATGAGCAGCTTGGCTGGGGGCAGTGGCTGACGCCTGTAATCCCAACACTTTGGGAGGCTGAGGCAAGTGGATCACCTGAGGTCAGGAGCTCAAGACCAGCCTGGCCAACATGGTAAAACCTTATCTCTACAGATAATATAAAAATTAACTGAGTGTGGTGGTGCATGCCGGTAATCCCACCTATTTGGGAGGCTGAGGCAGAAGAATTGCTTGAACCCAGGAGGTGGAAGTTGCAGTGAACCAAGATTACGACATTGCATTCCAGCCTGGATGACAAGAGCAAAACTCCATTCCCCCACTTCCCCGAACAAACAAAAATTAAAAAATAAAATATGACCAGCTTGAATTCTCCCCATTGTGCCTTTGGAAGTTCATGGCCCTGGTCTGCAAGTCTCCCAGGTTGTTCCTAAGAACTTCATCTATGGAGATGATATAGAATGGAGAAGACTTGGGGGAAAGTCAGAAGATCTTAGAGAACCAGGAGGGCAACGTGGGCTCCTCACTGTCAACCAAAAAGTAAAACAAAATAAAAAAAAACAAAAAATTTCCTCAGTTAGAATAAGAAAGACCTTTGAATTGGACCAGAGTAGTGGAATTGGACCTAGCTTCATAACAGAAACCCAGGGAAACAGCGAGCTGTTGGAGGGGAGACTGCTGTGTGTCACATTAGGGCTCCCGTGACCTACGCATGGCAAAGAAGAACCTGAGAATGAAGAGTCTCAAACAGCTCTTCCTCATCTGTCAAAATATAATGCCCATTTTCTTCTAGACATGGAAGCAAAATTGTACTCCCCCAGTTATTTGAGTGCAGATGGTAGCAAAATTGAGTGAGGGAATGTTGTACACAGGTGGGCGGAGGGGGAGGGAAGGATAGTTTGTGTGGAACCCTTGCTTGGTGCACACTTTGTGTTTTATTATCAATCTGTGCCATTCTGACTCAGCATTGATTATTATATGCACAATGATAATAATCCACAGGCAAGCGTTAATATTGCTAATGATACTGCGCTGCAGAGTGATTTTCTGAGCGCCACTCTCAGCTGCTGCATCCGGATTACAGCATTTGTGCAACTCCAAACTAAGGCAGGGGTAAAATAGCCAGCACTTGTTCAGTCAAAAAGAGCTGGCAAAGAGAGCAGCCTGCAATTAGATCAAATATGCTTGTCACCAGAGGGCTGGCAGGCCTGGTTCACATGCCCAAGAGTTGGGGATGACCTTTAACAGATGTAGATTCTCAATATAAAAACTCTAGTCCAATGCAGATAAATGAACAAAGTTTTGTAGCTGGCTGCGTCACGTTTTTATCTCCATTTGAATAAGAATTTTCTGGGCTTATTGTTGAGATACAACAAGTCGTTGTTGCAGTCTCTTAAAGGACCTCAGGAAGCCAGCCCCATCTGTGATCTTAGGCTTGGATATCCCAAGGATCAGTTTCATCAAAATTATTCACTTGTGCCAATTCGTTAAACGCTTTCTGAAAATTTACCCTTTGGCTGTTTTGGACAAGAAAACTTCATTTTCAAATGTTTTGCCTAATATTTTTACCGTAACTGGGTACACCAAAAGGTCTTCCAGACACAGAAGATCACTCGTAATAGTCAAAGATTCAAGTAACTGACTCAGGAGAGAAGTGTCTGCTAGCAGTAGGACTGGGCAATTTGATATATTTAATGGAACTTCTCCCTCTCTACTTCCCATCCTGCCTTTATCAGGAAGATGAAGAAAAAACTTGGTTTTATGAAAGCCTGACCCTTTGATTACTGGCACGCTCAGGTTCACAGAAATCTTAAATGACTTTGTGTTGGCCACAACTTTTCTCTCTAGCAGATTTATAAACCACTGCAAGGCCATATTGCTAGTACTCAGCACATGCAACTTTTAACCAGATACTTCCTTATATGGGTTCTCTGTTCTAGCCTTAACTTGCTGGGAGCCTTCCTCACTCTTGGTGTGATCCTCACTCTCCACTCTCTTTCCACACATCAAAACATTCTCACCTTTAAGCACAACTCAAAGCTCACTTCTTCCAGGAGTCAGTCCCTGATAATCAGATGGAAGTGGTCAGTTCCCCTCAGGAAATAAGACAGCTGCTCTATGAAGAAAAGGGCATTAGATCAAGAATCAGAAGGGCTGAACCCAAATCCTAGCTTTGCTAAGAACTCACTGGGAGACTGTCTTAGTTTCCTAGAACTTCCCTAAGAAAGTATCACAAACTAGGTGGCTCTAAACACAGAAATTTATCATTTTACAGTTCTGGAGGCTGAAAATCTGAGACTAAGGTGTTAACAGGGCTGTTTCCTTCTGAGAGCTGTGAGGGAGAAGCTGTTTCATGTCTCTCTCCCAGCTTCTGGTGGTTTGCTAGCAATCTTTGGTGTTCCTTGGCTAGTAAAAGTGATACCCTGGTCTCTGCCTTCATCTTCACATGGCAGTCCTCCTGTTTGCATGTCTGGCTCTGTATCCAAATTTCCTCTTTTTATAAGGACACGATTCATATTGGATTAGGGGCTCATCCTATGCCAGTGTGACTTCATCTTATCTAATTACATTGGCAATGATCTTATCTACAAATAGGTCATATTCTGAGGTACTGAGGGTTAGGACTTCAAGATATCAATTTGGAGAGTATACAATTCAACCTGTAACAGGGCTCATAGGAAAAAAAATCCCTCGTTTTCCCAACCTGTAAAATAGAGGTAAAGTAGAAATAACTACGCACCAAATCCTTGGATTAGTGTAGGTAGTTACCTAGCTCTGTGGTTCAGTGGATGCATATGTTAGATTCCATATCTTATTTTTATTTTATGCTGTCTTATTATGCTTTTTACACCTCTGTATGAGTGGAAGCAGAGAGGAGAGAAGACCCAAACGTAATTGATGACTCCTTCCTGGGGGGAAGTGGGGACACCATAATGGCTTCCTTCAGCGAGGCACCAAGCTAGGCAAGGAGAAATACAGTCTATTGGAGGGATTGCAGTGCCAGATGACCCATCATAACTCGTGAGTTAATGTTTGAAAGGTGTAGTGGCCTTTCCCTCAGTTCTTCAGCTGCTGCCTGGGACACAGGATTCACTTCAGTGGAGTCAGTCATGAGATGTGGCAAGAAGAGAACGTCCTCTCCAAGCGCATGTTGATTTTATTCCAAATTTCATTTTAAGATGCATGTTTATGTAAAATGCCTGTACATTTCCTCTAGACCATCTGCTGTAGGAATAATAGGTCAAATTCAAGGGTGCTCTTTCCCTGCAGGCGTGTGTGGGTGTGAAGTCAGACCAACTCAGATCTTGTTCCCCTCCACAGACAGGGAGTCCAAAACTTGCCTCTGCTGTCCTTCTCTGATCGTCTACCAATTGGCTTCCTTACTATTATTGCACAACACTACACATAATTTTTAATTATATTACCCACAATTTCTTTTAGAAACCATGCAGAAGACCATCCATAAAATTAGCCCTACTGGGATTCGTACTGTTTCATTAAACATTTCCAGTAAGTTTCTGATCTGATAGAACAGTCATAACTACAAATGTTAGGTATTTTGGATACATGGTATAGATGTTTGGTTTCTTTCTAGACAAACGTGAAACTAGGAAAGTAGCGTATTCAGAACCGAGCTCCCTAGCTGGCTGACGACAAGCCTGGGCAGTGGAGGAGCCAGCAGGTGAGGTCCCAGGCGTTCAGCTCACTCAGCCCCACAGCCTCCCTTAGAGTGCTTTTCCGTACTTGTGTCTTAAATAATGGGCACAAAGTGATGAATTCAGAATGGACACACAGTAGGTGCTTTTAAGCATGATTCCACCTGCCTCTAGCTATCAACATAAGGCCACACTAGCGTAATCTTGTGGCAAATACAGAGCTTGGTCACAGAACTTTTGAGCAGGCAGGACTCAACAAGCAAAGCAGAGGGGAATTACTATTTATACTTGCAAAGCACCAAATAAAGTTCATACAAACCTCATGAGAGATTCCTCCTTTTGTGCTTTAAAGGAGCAAGTAGGGGCCGGACGCGGTGGCTCACGCCTGTAATCCCAACACTTTGGGAGGCCGAGGCAGGTGGATCACGAGGTCAAGAGATCGAGACCATCCTGGCCAACATGGTGAAACCCCCTCTCTACTAAAAATACAAAAAATCAGCTGGGCATGGTGGCGCATGCCTGTAATCCCAGCTACTCAGGAGGCTGAGGCAGGAGAATTGCCTGAACCCAGGAGGCGGAGGTTGCGGTGAGCCGAGATCGTGCCATTGCACTCCAGCCTGGGCAACAAGAATGAAACTCCGTCTCAATAAATAAATAAATAAATAAATAAAGGAGCAAGTGGAGGCCGGAAATGTCGAGACTTTCCTCAGGTGCCTCAGGAAGAAAGAAGCAGAGCCAGGACTCTCACTGGACTTCTGACTCAAAGCCTTTTCTCTCATGAGCCACCGGCCATGTGTGGTGGGCAAAAGTGGCTCTTACTCTCTTCCATAGCTAACCACAGGAAACTCCCCAGGGCTGAGGGGAAGAATGTGCTGAGGGTCAGGAGGTGAGAACTACCCTCACATAGTCCCATTCTGCAGGAAATGGCAGAGCAGAGGCCAGCACTTCAATAAGAAGTGCTGAGAAGTGACTAGCACATCTTTCTCAAGCAAGACTCAATTAAGGGATAGCAAACCTTAGGAAGGAAACTCTGGACTGCTCCATTAGCATGGAGACAGCCAAAGGACATCCAGGGTACTCTGCAACATTTTGCTCACGGAGATGGGGGTGCTACAGGTGCTTACTTTAAACTGAAAAAAGGGAGTGTTCTCTGCACTTTCCTTACTCTTTCCCATTCCCAAACTCGCAGACTGTGATAAGCTATAGTCCCACTGTTAGACTGTAATCCCCTGCATGGGAAGATCTTTATATTTCATATTTCCAGAAACTCAAATTGAATCCAACACTGAATAGACTCTCAGCAAAGGAGTGTTAATGATGATGTTAGATTTCTCTAGACAGATAAAGGATTTTCAACCCTGGTACTTTTAGCATTTTCAAGCAGATAATTTTTTGATTTGGGGAGTTGTCTCAAGTAAGATGTTTAGTAGCATCCCTGGCCTTGACCACGAGATGCCTGCCACCAGTTGTGACAACCAGAAACGCTTCCCAACATTGCTAAATATCCATTGGTAGCAAAAGCACCTTTGGTTGAGAATCACTGCTTTAGATGAAGAAATGAACTAACGTATCTGAGCCTATCCTATGTGCTGGATGCTTCATTGATGTGATCTCAGTTTGATCTTCACAATTACCCCGTGAGGTAGGTATTACCATGTGCAGGTGAAGAGACTGAGGCAGAGAGATTAAGTAATTGGTTCAAGAACACTCAGCTTAGAAGTGGCAGAGCTGGGAGGGTTCTGAAGCAGGCCTGTCTGATTCCTATGCTGACAGGAGGCGGAAATAACAATCGAAACAAGATCTGTACAGTCATTTGTGGGTGTTCTATCACTGTCGTTCACATAATCATCATTCTCATGTTTTTTTCAGTTTACTAAAAGGTTGAAGTCTGAATGGGTATTTTAAGCACAGATTTCTATTTTTTTCTCCATAGAACTATTAAATGCAGTATTCATAATTTCACTGTACATTTTCTCCAGCATCACTTGAGAAATGTATTAAAAGTCAGATTTATTTTCACATGGAACGAGTACTGGGCTCCCCCTGGTGTTAGCTTAGATTATATTTGACTTTAAAGGAGCTCATGTGTGACTACATTTTAAATTAATGAGAGCTTTCTCTAAGAGGAAGTTTAAAAAATTCGGCTGGCTCTCATCGACATTATAAAATTGCTTTATTCAGATTTTGCAAATATTCTATGTAAAGCCCTAATATAACGCAAGTTTTATAATGTTACAAAACAACTACTTTGAATTTGTTGTTTAAATTATTTTTTATGGACTCAGAGACATTTCTGAAGATGGAAGTACCTAGCAAAAACAAACATATATACAGTCATGAGCTGCATAACAATGTTTTGCTCAATGCCATACCACATATATAACGGTGGTCCCATATAACACCATATATTTACTGGACCTTTTCTATGCTTAGATATTCAAATACTTATTATTATGTTACAGTCACCCACAGTGTTCACCACAGTAACATGCTGTACAGAAACCCAGGAGCAATAGGCTATACCCTATAGCCTAGTATGTAGCAGCCTCTGCCCTCTAAGTTTGTGTAAGTACATTCTGATGTTCACACAATGAAATCACCTAAAAATAAATTTCTTAGAATGTGTATCCCTGTTGATAAGCGATGTATGGTAGATATATGCACACACACACACACACACACCACACATAAATGGAAATGTTCAGCCTCACTTTGATGAAAAGAAGTGCAAACTAAAATAACATAGTTACCCTGTACTCTGTACTCTACCAAACACATTTTTCTTTAAATGACACCAAATTCTGTGAGGGCAAAATAAAATAGAAATACTCTCATGCATTGCTAATGGCCTCTGGTGCAATAATCTAGAATAGTCAAATATGCAGAAAGAGCCATAAAATCTGTGTATTCTTTGACCCAATCATCCCATATCTAGGAATGGTTTAAACAAATATCTCAGAAGGAGGGAAAGCTATTTTTGCATAGATGTTCATTACAGCATTAATTGTAATAATAAAATATTGGAAGCAGCCTAAGTAGATAACAATGATCAACCTGCCCTGGCCTGGTGGCTCATGGCTGTAATCCCAGCACTTTGGGAGGCTGAGGCAAGTGGATCACTTGAGGTCAGAAGTTCGAGACCAACCTGGCCAACATGGTGAAACCCTGTCTCTACTAAAAATACAAAAATTACCCAGCATGGTGGCACGTACCTGTAATTCCAGCTATTAGGGAGGCTGAGGCAGGAGAATTGGAGAATTGTTTGAACCCAGGAGGCAGAGGTTGCAGCAAGCAGGAGGTTGTGCCATTGTACTCTAGCCTGGGTGACAGAATGGGACTCCATCTCAAAATAAATAAAGTATCCCCCCACAAAATACCCCCAAACAACAAAAGGTGATATATTTAACTAAATTATGGTACAACCACTCCAGCATAGTAGCAGTTAAGGTGGGTTTTGGAGTCAGACTGTCTGGGTTGAAATGCTGGCTCCAGTGCTAGCTCTGTTGCTCCAAAGAAGTTTAATGTCTTCATCAGTGAAATGGGTATAATAGTAGCGCTGAGCTATAGGATGTTTGGAGGATTAAACAAGATCAAAATGTGTGGTACAAAGTAAGTGCTCAGTGTATGTCTTGATGCAGCTATTAAAATTGAGAATTAAAAAATCAGAATTACAAAATTACATAATCACTTAAAAATCTAATGCTATGATATATTTTAAGAAAACATGGTACTGAAAGAGAAAAATGTTCTCTATAAGCAATGGTGGAAAAAATACAAAAATAGAATAAATATGTCAACATGGGAAATGATTGATGCCTTTCTACTTTCAATTTTCTATATTACTATTATCATTTAAATACTAACAAGTAAGCAACTGGAACTTAGAAAAAAGTTATATTTATGTATTCAACCAGTCATTAATTGGTGTCTTCTGTGTTTTAGGCACGGTGAAATTCGGCTAAACAATTAAAACATTCTCATAGAAAGCTTTATAGTTTTATAAATATAAAAAGCTTTATATTTAGTAGAAGAGACAGGCATAAACAATAACAACTTTAAATGGATTATGTGCAACCAGGTCACCAAAGGGACATCTAAATGACTCTAAGATGGCGGGGGAATGGTCAAGGAAAGCTTCAAGAATGACATAATGTATGAGCGTATCCTTGAAGGACATGTGGAAACGAATTAAATGAAGAAGGGCAAGAAGAACATTCTAGAAAAGTTACACAACTCAGAATGACACAGGTGAATTAAAGCACAATGGGCTCAAGACGGCTGGGGGAGCAGATGAGAGATGTTAATCAGAGAAATGGCAAAGGGAGAGGTGTTACGTATCTAAGACTTGAAGATGGTGGGTATGTGGGTGATGAGTGAGAATGAGGAACTTGGGTTCTAGGAGGACAGGATCTCATCTGATTTGTACAGCACTGTCTCTTCAATGCTGGAAATATCTATCAAAGAAACACTGCAGGAGAAAGAAGACAACATATGCATATAGATGTTTGTTTCAGCATTGTTTATAATAGTAAAAGGATTACAACTGTGCCTTGTTCTTTGTAAGCTCTCAATTTTTGTGGAACAAATAATAAATCTATGACTATAGTTTAGGGAAGAGGGCGAGGTGCAGTGGCTCATGCCTGTAATCCTTTTGGGAGGCCGAGGCAGGCAGTTCACCTGAGACCAGCCTGAACAACATATAGTGAAACCCTGTGTCTACTAAAAATACAAAAGCTGGGCATAGTGGCACATACCTGTAGTCCCAGCTACTTGGGAAGTTGAGGCAGGAGAATGGCTTGAATCCAGGGGGCGGAAGTTGCAGTGGGCCGAGATAGCGTAGCTGCGCTCCAGCCTGGGCAACAGAGCGAAACTCCATCTCTCAAAAAAAAAAAAAAATTATTTTAAATAAGTAAATTTTAGGGAAGAGGACTCATAGGTCTCTTTAGAACTGTTAAACATATAGATGACAATGACAATATTATACATTTTAGAGACAAGAGAGAAACAGAGGCATAGTAGTAGACAGAGACAGAGGTTTATGGTCTTGCTACTTAACTCATGAATTATGCTTTGGTGTGCTTTTACCCCAATATGTGGTAGGGGTGATCAGCTTTTTCCAAGAAAGACATATTAAAATATACACTATAATTGTGAATGCATTCTTTCTCGTATATTTCTGCTCTTTGTTTTCTATAAATCTTTTTTTGGGGTGTTAACACAATGAAGAACAGTGTATCTGCCTAGATAATTTTTCTGCTTTTAGTTTTCAAATTATTTTTTCATTACATATTATCTCTGCTATTAATTTTGCAAAACAATTTCTTTGGGGGGACAGTTTTGCCTGGAATGTATTTTTTCCATTCTTTTTCTTCTAAATGTTCTGTGCCAATAAATTTTAGGTATTTTATAATCAAGGTATAGCTGTGTTTTTTTACTCCTAGTCAAATACTGTCTTTTAAATGGGAAATTTAATCGATTAACCTTCATTTTGATATTTGGTCTCATTTTTAATATTTTACTTTGCATTCTAAGTTGTCATGCCAGTCCTTTTATGATTTCCTGCTTTCCACTGGACTCTGATTTTTTATTATCCCTCTTTTCTGAATATTATTTTAGTGGTTACATTTAACATCAAAATATACACCTGACTTAATCTTTCTTCTGAGTTCAATCTTTTTATTTCAGCACGTTCTTTAGCATTAATTCTTTTAGGATGGATCTGTGAGTGGCAAAACTTTCTGGTCTTTGTTCAAAAATTATTTCACCTTTACACAAAAAAAGTTCATCTGAGCACAGAATTTTAAATTGAGAGCTATTTTGCTTTAGAACTTCAAAGATACTATTCTATCGTTCTATGACTTCTATGATTGCTGATGAGAAATCCATAATGTTGTAGAAGGGAAGCAAAACTTTACTTCTACCCTCAGGATATTTTGGCTGGGCTTGAGAATTAAGCTGACATAACACAGGTCAACAGGAGAAAAGCGTATACATTTATTGAATGCAAGTTTTATGTGGCACAGGAGCCTTCATAAGGAAATGAAGACCCAATGACAAAGAATGGAACGCTTATATGAAGAATTCGACAAAGTGCAGTAAGTTGTGAAAATGTGACAAGCCAAGGGGCTTGGGTTAGGGTAATTAATTAGGTGGAGAAGTGATTAGAGAGATAAGGGTTGGTGTAACAAGGTTATGTGTACAGATTTAACTTGGCCTTAATTTTCTGTCGTTGATGAGAATAGTACTTTCCTTCTGGTACAGGGATGACATCTTTCATTTCGTGCTTTTAAGAAACAAAAGAAATATGTGTTCGTGCACCTGCTGTTTTTCGAGTGTCTTTAACTCCAAATAGTTAATATGTCAGAGTGACATATTTTGGAATGGTGTGTTCTGAATTCCTTCAATGTGATTGATTATTAATAAAAAGGAAAAGGAAAAAATAGCATATATTTGTCCCAGTTGTTGCTAAACTGTTATTGTTAATAGCCAACATTTATTTTTAATTAACAACTCTTACCAATCTTGGAATTGCACAATTTACATTAAAACCGGCATAAGCATTAGGAAGTGTCATATTAGCCTGGTTTTAATAAAAAATAAGTCGGCCGGGCATGGTTGCTAACGCCTGTGATGATGGGCACCACCTGACTGTCAACTCGCTCTCTCCAGCCTGCCTGCCGCTTCCCTGGAGGCCCGGGGCCGGTCCGTGGAAGCCCGTCAGGGCAGCCCCAAGCCCCTGGGCGGGCGCCTAAGGTTCTCACCCCCACACGGAGTGGGCCCGAAGCTCCGGACCTAGGCGGAGGGGGCGGGGGCGACGGCGGGGTCTGGCCGGCTTCTCCCGGGGCCCCTCCAACGCCGCCCGCGGGCCTTTCCGTTTCCCCAGCCAGCCCTTGCTTGTCAGCTCGCTTTGTCCCGCCCGCCTGTTGCTTCCCCTGGGACCCGGGGCCGCCCCGTGGAGGGTCGGCGCGGAAGCCCCAGCCCCCTCGGCCGGTGCCTGGGGCCCTCACCCCCACGCGGAGCAGGACCGGAGCGTCGGAGCTAGGCAGGGGCGGAGTCTGGCCAGCCCCTTGAGAGAGAAAACCGGGGAGCCAGCTTGCTGGGAGCGTTAGGCCCCCGCGCACCTCCCTGCCTCCCAAGCCGTCCCTTTTCAGCTCCCTCTCTCCTGCCGGCCTGCCACTTCCCCTCGGGCCCTGGGCAGCCCCAGGCTCCCTGGGCAGGCGCCCAAGAACCTCACCCCCATACGGAGCGGGCCCGGAGCAGAGCTCCAGAGATAGGCAGGGGCCGCCCCTGGCAGCTTCTGGAGGGGAGAAAGGGCCTGGGAGAGCCGACTTGCTTGGGGCTTTGGGTCCCCAACCCCCACCAGAGCCGCCTGTAGGCCTCCCTACCGCCCCAGCCCTTCCCTATCAGCTCACTCTCTCTCGCTTCACTGCTTCTTCCCCTGGGGCCCGGGGCCGCCCCAAACTTCCTCGCCCGGCGCCTGAAACCTTCGCCCCCAACCCGGAGCGAGCTCGGAGCTCCGGAGCTAGACAGGGGCCAGGTCTGGCCGGGCCCTCGAGAGGAGAGAGAACCTAGGAGAGCTGGCTTGCTGGGGGCTTTGGGCCCCCAGCCCCTCCCAAGGCTCTTGCGGGCCTCCTTGCCGCCCAGCCATCCCCTGTCAGCTTGCTCTCTCCCGCCGGCCTGCCGCTTCTCCAGAGGCGCGCGACCTCCCCATGTTGGCCCGCCCCGGCAGCCCTAGGCCCCCTGGGCCAGCGCCCAACGTACTCACCCCCACATGGAGCGGGCCCGAAACTCCGGAACTAGGCAGGGGCCAGGTCTGAGCGGCTTCTGGAGGGGAGAGAGGGCCTGGGAGAGCTGCCTTGCTGGGAGCTTTGGGCCCCCGGCCCCTCCCAAGCCGCCTCTGGGCCTCCCTGCCTTTTCAGCCATCCCCAGACCATCAGCTCGCTTTCTCCCCATGAGGCCCTGGGGCTAGCCAACTGCCCCTGGGCCGGTGCCTGTAGCCCTCACCCCCACCCAGTAATCCCAGGACTTTGGTGAGGCCGAGGTGTGTCGTCAGGAGTCCGAGACCAGCCTGGCCAACATGGTGAAACCCCCGTCTCTAACTAAAAATACAAACATTAGCCAGACGTGATGGTACATGACTGTAATCCGTTACTCAGGAGGGTGAGGTAGGAGAATCACTTGAACCCGGGAGGCGAAAGTTGCAGTGAGCTGAGATGGGGCCACTGTCCTCCAGCCTGGGCGACAGAGGAAGACTGTCTCAAAAAAAAAAAAGGTCAATATCACCATTTTATTTATTATCACTCATAACCATTAGGCAATGCATTTAGACAAGAAAGTCAACTATTTAAAACAACAGGAAAAAATTCTGTGAGTTTTTCTGCCTACCTGGAAAATCAGAGAGGAAAAAAGATGAACAGAAATGACAGAATTTAATAAGGAAATACAAATCAGTCCAAAAATAAAAAATGTTTTGTCTGTAAAACATGGTCAATAAGAAAACATAATAAAAGAAACCTAAATATTTTCCCAAAATACAGTAATAAAAAAGAAGATCTGGAGATAAACTCTATGAAATGTGTGAAAATTCTATAAGGAAAATCAGAAACTTACATAAGTAAATTGTTTTGAAAAGTCAAGGGACATGTCTCCTTTAACATGTATTTACAATTTTTCATACATCTTATTGTATCTAAATATTTAATGTAATTTTAATAGGCTTGCATTAGAACTGGAAATGAAAGTATATTTTGCATTTGGAATAAGAGAACACACAGGTTCTCTCCTGTAAAGTCAAGTCCCTCCTTCTCTGCCTTTCCCTACTCTGTGCTTCGGCAAGTCTGGGGAGTTAAGTGCCACTTTCTTGATGAAGTATCTACAGTAATTACTTGGAATTCATCTGTATAGATTTGTCTTATATATCCCGATTTTGTTTCACATTTGCCATGTTTTAAATATTACCCAGTTTTATTCAACCTGTAGTTGCCCTTTCTGTTTTCAAAAATCTTCCGGTTTTGCCTTGCAAATTGCATCCCTTATTCAATCTTTATGCAGGTTAATTCACAATTGACTTTGAACTTGATTGTCCTTACTCGGCATGTTTTATTTTATAGAACTTTATAACTTTCTCCATACCTGCTTCTATATATGCCTTATTCTGTGTAGATATTAAGTGTTTAGCAGTGACTTTTTTTGAGGTAACGTCAATTGTTGAATATCATACAGTAATTTTTAGTTATTTGGCAGCGTTACTAAATGGGTTTTGCGTTTCAGTTTCTCTTGTTTAGTGCACAAAAAGCTAACACAATTGTGCCTCTTTTTAGTAGTCAAAACTTTTGAAGCTTTTACTGTCCCAAATTTCTAAACCTCAAATTATGTGAGGCCTTTTAGTCTCATTCCTGCCTGACTCTATCTCACCATCACATATGGTATAAGGTTTCTCAACATTCTTACGTTTTAAGAATCCTATTCTTTAACAAAATGCCGCGAAGCCACAGGTATCAAATGTTTACCCAAATTTTATTTTACTTACATGCCACATGAGTATTTTGTGAGACTGCCTATTTGAAATTTTCTAAGATCCACTTTAACCAGCCATGCTGATGTTTTCTGAACTCAAAACTGGAAGGTTACACACCTCTCCTGCTTGTAATCCAATCTTCACTTCCATACGTAACTCTTAACTGACATAACTAGTTTGAAATACAGCCTCGCTCATATCACCCAGATGAGTGCAGTGGCGCGATATTCCCTTACTATTAACTGCCGCCCCCCATCATCAAGCAACTCTCCCACCGCAACTGCGCAAGCAGCTGGGACTACAGGCCTGCGCCACCAGGCCCGGCTAATTTCTGTGGGGACAGAGTCCCAACTATGTTAAACTAGATTTAAGCGACCCTCCCATTTCGATCTCAAGTGGAAGTTCTGGCAAGTGTGAGTCACCACACCTAGTTCTGTGTAATTCTAAAGCTTAAGTACCTTTAAAACGTCAAACTAATGGTTGACCCAGTGCTCCATGGAAATTCCCTCATACAATGCGGAAGTGCACTTTGAAGGTATTGCTTCTGACAGGCGCTTGCTAAGATGACTGCTTAACGACAGCAGTAACACGTTTAGTAATGCACAGCCTTTTTTGAGATAGTATGTGGCTCTGAAAAGAGCCTTTTTTTTCCCTGAGGTCACAGATGTAATCCGGAGAAATTACTTGTTTTGAGATTTATGGTGGTGACTCTCAGTCTTCTTGGGCAGCAATACAGCTTGAATGTTGGGCAGGACTCCGCCCTGTGCAATCGTCACGCCACCCAACAGCTTATTGAGTTCCTCATCATTGCGGATAGCTAGCTGCAGGTGTCGGGGAATAATGCGAGTTTTTTTATTATCGCGAGACGCATTGCCAGCCAGTTCAAGGATCTCTGCGGTTAGATACTCCAACACTGCAGCCAAGTATACTGGCGCGCCCGCCCCTATCCGCTCTGCATAGTGGCCTTTGCGAAGCAGGCGGTGGATTCGACCCACAGGAAACTGTAAGCCCGCCCTAGAAGAGCGGGACTTAGCCTTGGCCCGCACTTTTCCTCCCTGCTTCCCGCGTCCAGACATTTCTTCAAAGCAAAATTGCAGCAACGGAAAAATGACCCTCTCAGGGTCGCTACGGGGCCTATTTATAGTCTAACTGAGGTTGGCATGTGCTCTCTGATTGGTTGATGATCGTTCTACCCAATCAGAGAGTCTTACTAGAAACGCCTTATTTGCATTCACGCCACTTCCCATTGTCCAATCAGATTTTGGATACCCAACAGGCCATTTGAGGACCGTGCCTATAAATACAGCAGTTTTGCGTCTCTGGAGTTATCCGTTTACTGGGCGTGCTTCGGAGCTAAGGTGCTGAGGAGAAAAGAGCTTGTAACACTCTAAAAGAGCTGCTTAACACTCTGAAAGAGCTGTAACACCCTAAAAGAGCTGTAACACTCTCTAAAAGAGCTGCTTAACACTGAAGAGCCGTTAACACTCTAGAAGTGTGCGGTCAGCCATGCCGGAGTTGTCTTCTAAAGGAGCCACCATTTCTAAGAAAGGCTTCAAGAAGGCGGTTGTGAAAACACAGAAGAAGGAGGGCAAGAAGCGGAAGAGGACCCGCAAGGAGAGCTATTCTATTTACATCTACAAGGTGCTGAAGCAGGTCCATCCGGACACTGGCATATCTTCCAAAGCCATGAGCATTATGAATTCCTTCGTCACTGACATATTTGAGCGTATAGCGAGCGAGGCATCACGCTTAGCTCACTACAACAAGCGCTCCACCATTACTTCCAGAGAGATTCAGACAGCAGTGCGTCTGCTGCTGCCGGGAGAGCTGGCTAAGCATGCCGTGTCTGAGGGCACTAAGGCTGTCACTAAGTACACCAGCTCCAAATAAGTCTGCCTAGTAAACGGAACCCAAAGGCTCTTTTCAGAGCCACTTAAATACACTGAAAGAGCTGTGCACTTCATAGCTGGGCAGTGGC
Source organism: Cebus imitator (assembly GCF_001604975.1). Taxonomy (NCBI): domain Eukaryota; kingdom Metazoa; phylum Chordata; class Mammalia; order Primates; family Cebidae; genus Cebus; species Cebus imitator. Next base: position 517,749 of record NW_016107650.1, on the reverse strand, counting down.
TCATGCTTATAATCCCAGCACTCATTTTGGGAGGGCTGTGTGGCTGGTGGATCTGAGGCTGATTAGCTGGGCGTGGGGGCGGGGGCCTATAATCTCCGCTACTCTGGAGGCTGAGGCAGAATCATTTAAGCGTACGAGGGGGGCGTTGAGTCGAGATCGACATTGCTATTCCATCCGGTGCGACAGTGAGACTCCGTCTCAAAAGGTGGTCCAGGCGTGGTGGCTTAGGCCTCTAATCCCAGGCAGGCGGATCATGAGGTAAGGAGTTCGAGACCAGCCTGGGCCGACATGGTAAAACCCCATCTCTACTGAAAGTACGAAAAATTAGCTGGGCGTCAGGGTGAGCGCCTGTAATCCCAGTACTCGGGAGGTTTGAGGCAAAAGAATTGCTTGAACCTGGGAGGGAGAGGTTACAGTGAGCAAAGATTGCTCTACTGTATTCCAGCCCGAGTGACAGTGGGTCTCAAAAAGTGGGTGGGGCGGGTAGGTCGACTAGTTAAGACCGGTAGTTTTGTCTAAGCCACTTGCTAACTTGACACTGGGAAGTTTAAGGTTAGCAGTACGTATGTAAAGGTGCAAAGCGCAGGGATGCAGACAACTTGCACAGTGATTCCAAATTTTAAGACCCTACAAAAGGAATAGTTGGGAGGGAGTTCGTTTTTGTGTCGTAGGTAAGTCAAGATACGGAAGTGATTTGAGGAACTCTGGCGAACCCACCAGTCTGGTTAGCAGGATTGAAACGAACTTAAAATGTTCTGTAATTTTCTTCAGTTTATAATGGTTTCATTGTGTTACTGGATTTTGGACTACATTTGTAAGCTGACAAGCATCAAACTAATATGAGCTGCCTTGAAAACGGATCAAATATTACCTGGAAACCTGTGGTTAGCTGGGATTCTCAATTTGTTTAACTCATGTTCGTTTAACTTTTATCTTGCAATGAAATATTGGATGCGTATATGCTTTAAACAGTACCGTTTAATAGGATATATCAATGTACAGCAAGACCTATTAAAACAAGTGCTTCCACACTTGTGTGCACAGTAAGACAGCCCCTACACAACCCCTGCATGCTTTAGCTGGGAAATCTTCCAAGGAGGTGACAAGTGGGCGGGGAAGGGGCATCTTTGCCCACCTTGTATTGGCGATGGGATCATCTGTAATCGGGGATTCCTGCTTTTCTAGCACCCTGGAAAACAGCAGGTGTCACACAGCTGTCAAATAAACTTGTCAACTTTGTGACCACTGTCAATAGGTTACCCTGATTATCCAAGAACTTTTAGGATTATCTGGGCAATCGATAAGTAGGAATACAAGCAAATAAAAACTCTTTTCAGAACCAAACCTCATGCAGCTTTTATATCAAATGTATTTTTGGCTGCAAATAACAGGAAACGCTAGCTAGACTTGTTGAGATAATAAGCAATGACACCAAACAGAACACTTAAAGGCAGAGAAGTTCCACTAATAGGATGATCACAGCCTTGGCTCCACTGCCCTGCAGTCTTACTTCTGTTCTCTATACTCTGACTTTGACATCATGCTGGTCAAACAATTCCAAGTGTTCACCCAGACAGCATAGGATAAAGTAAAAGCAGGAAAAGTCAGTCTATTCTACTGGGTCTTGGGGGTCTTCCCAGAGGATCACATTCCTTTCAGGTTCATTTTCTAGAACTGAGCCTAGTTCAGGTGCTGCCTGAGTCATTCACCTAAAGAAGACCACGGGATGGGTGTGAACTGATCACCCACTTTTATATTTGGCATTTTAAAGAGTTAAATATGGTTCTGGGTATTTTGTTTTTGTTACTGTAAATGAGGTGGTAACTATTCATTTTTAAAATATTTTTTGTTATATATGTAAGGCTGCTTTCTGTGCATTATTTTTAAAATATCCTACTACCTCACTGAATTGACTTATTTTCCTATTGGTTTCCTGGTATATTTTCTTGGATTTTACATATTTGCAATACAGGTTGAGCATCCGTAATCCAAAAAGCTCCAAAATTCAAAACTTTCACTGCACTATGGATTTCTTTGCAAGTCTAGCTAATCCTATACACATGTTAATATAAATTTCTTTTTTTTTTTTTTTTTTTTTAAAGACGGGGTCTCACCATGTTGGTCAGGCTGGTCTTGAACTCCAGACCTCAGGTGATCCACCCACCTTGGCCTCCGAAGTGCTTGGATTGTAGGCATGAGCCACCACGCCCAGCCCATTAATATAAATTTCTAAATGCATTCAATAAAATATAAATTTAGTACTATTAATAAAATACCAGATTGAAAGAGTTTTCAAAATATTTTTTAAAATGTGTGATATAGTAATATTTGTACTTCAAATAAGATCTGAAACGGTAAATTTTAGTGCATACATTAGGGAAAACAGTACAGAATTTCCTCAAAAAATTAAAAATAGAATTACCATATAATCCAGCAGTCCTACTAGGTATATATTGAAAGAAAATAAAATCAGTTTCTCAAAGAGATATATCTACTCTCATATTCATTGCAGAATTATTCTCAATAGACAAGATATAGAATCTAAATGTCCATCAGCAGACGAATGGATAAAGAAAATGTGGCATATATGTATAATAGAAGACTATTCAGTCTTACAAAAGAAAAAGAATCCTGCCATTTGCAGGTACATGAATGAACCTGGAGGTTAAGTGAAATGAGTGAGGCACAGAAAGACAAATACTGTATGATCTCATAAGTGGAATTTTAAAAAGTTGAACTCTTTAGAATTAGAGTGCAGAGTGGTGGTTACCAGGGGCTGCAGTTGGGGAGTAGTGGGACGATATTGGTCAAAGGTTATGAAATTTCACTTAGGGGTAGTAAGTTCAAGAGCTCTATTGTGCAACATGGTGATTATAGTTGGTAACAATATATTGTATCCTTGAAAATTATAAAGAGTAGATTTTAAGTGTTTTCATAACAAGTATGTGGGGTAATGCATATGTTAATTAGACTGATTTAACCATTCCAGAATGTATACATATTTCAAAACATGTTGTACACAGTACATAATTTTTGTCAACTTAAAAAATGAAAATAGTTGGGTGGAGAGTGAATTTTAGGGAGGCAAGATTAAGAGCAGCGATACTGATTAGAAACTGTAATCCAGGTGAGACATCATGAGTATGCAGACACAAATGGTAGCAGTGGAGACGGTGAATAATCAGACAACAGAAACATGTAGGAAGTAAAATTACCATATCTTGAGAGATTGAAGTGGATGGAGGTTAGACTATCGGCGAAAAAATACATTTCAGGCTTGGACAACCATGTGAATAGGGTGGTACTCATGGATATATGGAACACAGTTCAGGAACATTTCTGTTGGGATTGACTGGAAATCCCTGGGGAGAGAATTCTTAAATGGCTAAGCAAGATAAGAACTGTTACATTGAATAAACAGTTGACTTTTCTGGAGTTCACAAGAGATGCAAGCCTTGGGCTTTGGACCTCAAATCCTGGCAGTTCAAGGGCAGTTAGCTTGATCACTTTTTTAGAATATGTGAGAAAAGAAGGAGCCTGAAAAGCATGAGATGCTGCAAAGAGAACTATTCCGTTTACATCTACAAGGTGCTGAAACAGATCCGCCCGGACTTGGTGGACGTTATGCACACATTATGGCCAAAGTCAAGAGAAAGCAAACAGCCTAATGCTCAATGCCAGACTTTCCTAAGTGGGGAGCTCCAGGCCTCTTTTGTTGTCATCATACAGGGTTTGAAACAGAAAATGTTGTAGACAAAAAGGCCTTATTTCCCCATAGCAGTGTCTACAGGAAGAGTATCCCCATGAACCCAGGGTTATGGGAGCCCCCTTTGAATTGCTTCAGCTGTGAGACTAGCTTTCACCAAAACTGCTGCAGATAGTTAATGCTAAGTTTAGAATTAAAGATTACGGTGTTGCCTAATCTATCAGTCTGGCAATGAGGTATACTCATAAAACAGCCTACAGCCCTATTAGAAACTTATCAGTGGCTCTTAAAAGAGCCTTTGGTTTATGGAGCTCATCTGCTGGTTAGATCATGTTTTACTTGGAGCTGGTGTACTTGGTGACTGCCTTTGTGCCCTCTGACACCGCGTATTTGGCTAGTTCCCCAGGCAGCAGCAGGCGCACGGCCGTCTGGATCTCCCTGGAGGTGATGGTTGAGCGCTTGTCATAATGCGCCAGGCGGGAAGCCTCATTGGCAATGCGCTCAAAATTGTCACTAACAAAAGAATTCATAATACTCATAGCCTTGGAAGAGATTCCAGTGTCGGGGTGAACCTGCTTCAGTACCTTGTAGATGTAAATAGAATAGTTGTCTCTGCGGCTTTTCTTGCGCTTTTTGCCTTCCTCATTTTGAGTTTTAGCCACGGCCTTCTTGAAGCCCTTTTTGGAAATGGTAGTGCCCTTTGAAGTAAGCTCTGGCATGTTTATTTTACAAGTTCTCTGGGAGATCAGTAACTGACGTTTGACATGAGCGAAGTGTGGTATTTATAGGCATGGCCCTCAACCTACGTCATTTGCATCCAACATCTGATTGGATAATAGAGAATGTACTTAAATGAGGCCATAGCAGTAAGGTTCTCTGATTGGATACAGGGCTATCAGCCAATCAATCAGATAATAAGCCACAATCTGCCATCAGACTAGAAATACGTTGAGGACCCGTTTTAACGGCTTTTTCCGTTTTAAGTTTTATTTTTGAGCTATGTCTTAGACGAGGGGAGCTGGAGGGAAAGGCACGCGCTGGAGCTAAATCCCGTTCAGAGAGGGCCTACAGTTCCCCGTGGGCGGGGTCCACCGGCTGCTCAGCAAGGGCAACCATGCCGAGTGGGTCGGGGCCGGCGCGCAGATGTACCCAGCAGCGGTGCTGGAGTACCTGGTAGCCGACATCCTAGAGTTGGTAGGCAACGCAGTCCTCCACAAGAAGACCCGCATCCTCCCTCGCCATCCTCAGCTGGTCATCCGCAACGACTAGGAGCTCAACAAGCGTCTGGGCCGAGTGACGACGGCTTAGGGTGGCGTTTTGCTCAACATCCAGGCTGTGCTGCTGTCCCAGAAGGTTGGGAGCCACTACCACAAAGACCAGTGTGAGTAACTACGCAAGTTGTAAAGGCCAGCGAGTGGTTTGAATGTCTCATGTCTAGAAGAAAAAAAAAAGCCCAAAGCTGAAATCAAAGGCTCTTTTCAGAGCCACTCAATTTCTGAGAAAGAGCTAGCTTACAAAAGGATTACAAAATGCTGTTTCTCCAATAATAAACTTAATTAACTTCAGCTGTCCTAAACAGGACTCAGCAATTCTGGTTATTGGAGTATCCGAAGTAGTTTCCTTTAAGGCTCAGTAGTATTGAATGTGGAACTTGATGTTTTTGGGTGGAATTGTTTCAGCACCTACTTCAGGCAGGCAGGGCAATCATCTTAGCAGGCTCCTGGAAGGGGAAATGCCAGCTTTCTTGGGAAAATGAACAAATTAGGACATTATTGTGACAACCTATGTAATTCCTGAGAAAAATAATGTGAAGATGGAAAATCTTATTTCGGGGGTTGTATTTTAGTTAGGGTGTCAAATTAGAGTAAAAGAAGCAAAGGAAGATTTGTAAACTTGCTGCTTTCAGCACGACTCTTGCTGGGAGAGAATGCCTGTAATAACATCAGTCAAGGCATGGGCATATCTAAACATATTCCTAGGCTATATGTTTTCTTCTACCAAAGAATTTCCTTCCAGGAATTCTAGGATGGTTGTATGTCTAGAAGACCGTAGCCATGATAAAAGGTACATACAGATACTTGATACCTTATTTATGTTAAAGTGTTTAATACGCTATATTAAAGTTTATAAGGTTTATAACTCACACACTAAGATACAAACCTATAAGTAGGCTTTGGTTTGAAATATAAAGGACACATTATTATGTAAATACTTAAGTTTGTGAGTATAAAGATATAAATATTAATTTTTTAGTATGTGGGTTATATCTCAAACCAAAGCCTAATACCGTGTGTGTGTGTGTGTGTGTGTGTGTGTGTGTCAGAGTCTTGCCCTGTCACCCAGGCTGGAGTGCAGTGGCACAATCTCGGCTCGCTGCAACTTCTGTCTCCTTGGATCAAGTAATTCTCCTGCCTCAGCCTCCCTAGTAGCTGGGATTACAGGTGCCCACCACCACACCAGGCTAATTTTTGTATTTTCAGTAGAGACGGGTTTTTGCCATGTTGGCCAAGCTGGTTTTGAACTCCTGATCTCAGGTGATCTGCCTGCCTCGGGGTCCCAAAGCGCTGGGATAATAGGTGTGAATCACCGCACCTGGCCTCATATCATTTTGATGGTGAAATACAGAGTACTGTGACAAGGCACCTTTCTTTCATCAATTATTCAGAAGTAGTAGGCACTGAATTCTAACCATTGAATATGAGTTAAAATATCTTGTTGCTCCTTTAGTATACTGCCTGTTAGTACATACCCACAGTACAATGAAAAACAGTAAAGCAGCCAAATACAAAATTACAGTACAAAAATGAACTTGCCAAAATTCTCCGAACACAAAGCAAACCCAAAATCTGCACATTTATAGCTACAAAAATCCCTTTAAAATCCACAAAGTTAAAAAAAAAAAATTTTAAGACAGAGTTTCATTTTTGTGCAATGGCGCCTTCTCGGCTCACTGCAATCTCCACCTCTCAGGTTCAAGCGATTCTCCTGCCTCAGCCTCCCAAGTAGCTGAGATTACAGGTGCCTGCCACCACACCCAGCTAATTTTGTATTTTTAGTAGAGATGGGGTTTCACCATGTTGGTCAGGCTGATCTCGAACTCCTGATCTCAGGTGATTTGCCCGCCTGGGGCTCGCAAAGTGCTGGGATTACAAGTGTGAGCCTCTTCCCCCAGCCAAAAATTATTTTCTTCATAATGCTTGTGTCCAGAAAATTATTAACTAAACCTATATAATTAAATAGATAGAAGAGCCATTTGTTGAAAACAATTATTAAACTTCCTGGGAAATTAATTTAGATAGAAATATATACGGATTGTTTTAAGGTTTCAAGGACATAGTTTAAAAAAACCTACGTTAACATATTTGAAAATATTGAAAAAGTGTAAGCGTTTCTGTAAAAATAGAAAGTGCTTAAATTAAACCTAGAAAACAGTGAGTACTAAGATAAATGGGGAAAAAAAATGAGGTCACCAGTGAGCTAACATCTTCAAATATCAGCTTCTTTTTAGACATTTAAGAAAAAGATAAATCTATAGCTAATGAAATGGTTTCAAATTATTACAGAAATCTTTTTTTAATATTTAAGAAAATATGTTCTTTATAAATTTTATGTATTTATTATATTTAAGTTCTGGGGTACATGTGCAGAACGTGCGTGTTTGTTACATAGGTATACACGTGCCATGGTGGTTTGCTGCATCCATCCCCTGTCATCTACATTAGATGTTTCTCCTAATATTATCCTTTCCCAATCCCCCCATCCCCTGCTATCCCTCCCCTACCTCTCCACCCCTCGGCAGGCTCTGGTGTGTGATGTTCCCCTCCCTGTGTCCCTGTTCTCATTATTCAGCACCCACTTATACTACTAAGTTCAGCACATTCTCAGTTATAGGTAATTATACACACATCTTCCATTAAATATGAACAACCAACACTGGTAGCCAATTAAAAAGTCAAAAATGATAAACCAGGATCCATCTATGAGTGGAGCAAAATGCAAACCTATTGACTAAAGGAAAAATAAATCTTAATGGAGTAGATGCTTAAAAGGCATTTGTTAATATGTTTTGATGGATAATCTTTGTTTCTTAGTGGAACACTAGTAGTTATTGTTAGAGAACTTTTAAAATCACTGTTATTTAATAATGTTCTTGATGATTAGACAAATCTTGAAAAAGTTCTTGATGATTAGACAAATCTTTAAAAAGTGTATTAAAGGCTGGGCGTGGTGTCTCGCACCTGTAATCCCAGCAATTGGGGGAGCCGAGGAGGGCAGATCATGAGGTCAGTAGATGGAGACCATCCTGGCCAGCATGGTGAAACACTGTCTCTACTAAAAATACAAAAATTAGCCGCGCGTGGTGGTATTTTCCTATAGTCCCAGCTACTCAAGAGGCTGAGGCAGGAGAATCACTTGAAGCAGAGGTTTCACTGAGCTGAGATTGTGCCACTGCACTCTAGCCTGGTGACAGAGTGAGACTCCATCTCAAAAGTAAAGGGGGGGGGGGGACAGGATAGTAAAAAGATTCTCCTACACTAGTAGAAAGAAAGTAAAATCAGGTGTAAGTAACGTCTGCAGGGTAATGCCATAATTAACTGAAAAATAATTATATTGGAAATCAACAGTTCTCCTCAGAGCCATCCACCCTTTCAGAGAAGGAGCTATAAGTTTCAAAACATATCATTTCAGTAACTCATTTATGTTCAGTATAGTACTTGCAGCTGATTCAAAATGATGGCATTAATCTGTCATCCTCAGTTCATGAAAACTGTATTATATGAGAACGGGTTTTAATAAGTGAAACAGAACATTTTTGGTGTTAGCTGTTTTTAATTTGCAAATTCAGAAAGCCATAGTAAACATTTACTAAAGGAAATGACAATATTCTACAGTGATTATACTGTGGAAGGGAGGGGAATGTAGGGGGATAAAAGACAAATGAAATTGAGAGTGAGGAAGGACACTTAATCTTTGTGTTAAAATCCAGAAGGGAAATAAGTACATCTGATTACTCTCTAAAGTGGGTGAATGAGGAGCAGAGGAATTAAGTGAGCAATGAGGCTCTAATGCAGTCTGTTCTGCAAAAGATCAAACAACGGACCCGTCTTACTGCTGTAACATATTACAAACGCCTAATCTGGAAACATCAGCATTGACAGAATTCAAGTACCCCAACTGTACAGTAGAGCTAAAAGCTTTTTCACTTTTTTTTTTTTTTTACTACATCAAACATTAAGAAATACCTTTTATTGCATGACCAAAGTCACAGTTAGGGAAACATGCATACACCAAGAGCTAAAACAAAAGTTTCCAAGAACAATATGCTATGGTGGAAGCATTCCGAGATTACTTTCTGAATTATTGTGTTGTGTTCTGTGGTTTTCTTGTGTGTTCTGTTTCACAAATGGTTCATGATTGCTCTTCGGAACAAGATTGGGATGATGGAAATGGTCAATCAGGGCAGTCCATTCTGCACTCAGGTTTAGTCAATACAGGGACTGCACTCACTGGAGTACCATGATTGGTTCAAAGGGTGGGAGCACCACCCAAGCTGAGCCAGTAAGAATCTTTCCTGATATTTTCAGACCTGGGGATTGAAGAGACACATTAATAGGGATGCAGGACAAATAGAAAGTTTTAGAAAGTTAATCCAGAGCTGGCAGTGGCTGAATCTTCTGCTCTTGGAGCACTTTAAAAAATAAAGGTGACATCAGAAGTAAATATTTCTGTGGCTGTTTGAAAAGGAGGTGCGATGGGGTGGTAGGAGGAATGTCTGATTCCACACTCTGAAGACTTCAGTCTCAGCAGCTTTTTTTTCTAGTCTATGGTTACCTCAGAAGAGGACTGTTAATGGGCCCCACCCTTTCCCCCTTAATTTATCTCAATAGTGAGTTTCTTTTGTAAGCATACCTGTCTGACAAATCTAAGCAAAAATTTTCAACTTGACACAATAAAAACCCCATCTCAAAATCATAGTCAATTAAATGTGTTTGGTCTTTAACCATGGCCCCATATCCCAGTACTCTTTTTGATGAGATTAAATGGCCTTGTTCTTAAGGGTGTGCCATAGGGGATAAATGAAGAATAAGGAAGAAGCATGAAATTAAGTTAAAAGATGGAATTTTTCTTTTTCCTCTAATACTGTAAAGGAATTAAAAGACAAATTTAAAGCCAAACAAGGGGTACGGCTGGTACTCTGAGAAGATTTTTGGATCCTCAGAACATTTTAACTTCCTTCCATGAGGTCATTAACCCATTCTTTCCTTCTGCTGTTAAAACAGAACCCATATCAAACCAGTGGGATGGGCAGGTCTGATTCTGTTTCTTCTGTTATACTACAATTCTTTTGAAATCCTGAAATTTATCAGAACTGGACTATATTTTATATAAATTTGTTCTCAAGGTCTTTCTATACAGTAAAAATAAAATTAATCCTTATTATCTTTTCCATCTTAAGTTGTACAAAATTACATGATCCAGCTGAACTCATTATGAAATCACCTTTGCAAAAATTATAGCAGTGAGAAAATTATGACAGTGGAAGAAATCTGACCTAACCAATTTTATCTTGCTAGATCTTGTTAGATCTTACCTAATAACCTCCAAGCTGCCCTGGGTCATTTCTGGGTATAGGCCAAGCTACCTTTGGGAGAAATTTAGTTTATAGTTTAAATTATAATAGCCCTTCTCAAGAAACTAAACCACCTTTGTAAAACCAATGAAAGCCTACAAGGTTAGAAGGATGAGAAGGGTCTGAATTTGTAGTTAAAGCATTATTCCATTACCAGCCATTATTCTATAGGTGACAAGATGTACAACTTCTCAAATTTGTGAATAATGTCATTAGTGTAGAATCTAAGATTAGCTTTTTGAGATGTCTTTTCAGGCTTTTGCATGACTGGATGTCCCCACCAGACCCATGACCCAACTCAACTGGTCCTATAGCCACCACTCAGAAGTGGACTCAGCTTCACCATTTTCCCCACCTCTATGATTGTATCCTCAGCCAGTCAGCTGCACCCATTCCCTAGCCCCCTGCTTGCCAAACTACCTTTGAAAAACCCTGGCCTCCAAATTTTCAGGGAGGTTAGACCAGAGTAATAGTAAAACTCTGGTTTCCCTTCTAGCCTACTTTACATGTATTAAACAGTTTATTGCAATTTCCTTGTATTGATAAGTTGGCTTTATCTGGGCAGCAAGCAAAAATAACTTACTGGGTGGTTAAAACTGCTATTACAACCAGTAATATATGCCCATCATATGGCACCCAAATAATGTGATTTTGGAAATATAAGTTACTGCCTTCCAATGAAATATAACAATGTTACAGGTCACTGACAATTTCTCCCTTTAAAATTATGATAGCAAAATTAGGAATTCCTTCAAAAGAGTCTTCTCTACTCTTGTTACTTCAGAGAAATGCAAGTCCTACATTATGTAAAGCGTTTTATTTCTAACATGTTTCTTCTGATTTTCCTTAATCCTAGCCATACAGATGCTACTCAGATTCTAGATTAGTATCTAAAATCAGGAGAAAGGAAAACTGTTCACTCACAATTAAATTCAACTGTATATTAGAAGTACTTGCTAGTACAATAAGGGAAGAAAAATAAAGGCATAGGGATCTGGGAGAAAATAAAACTCCCTACATTCACAGATGACATGACATGACATGACATGATTGTTTATGTGAAAAATCACAAGAAATCTTTTTAAAAAGTGCCAGATAGAGGAACTAGAATATCTAAAATTATTTTGAAAAAGAATAAAGTGGTAGGGATCACTGTAACCAAATTCAGTACTTATTATATAATGTAGTAATCAATACTGTGTAGTAATGACAGGTTAGATGAATGGAACAGAAGAGAGAACACACAGATAGCTCTACACAAGTATGATCAACTGAGTTTTGACAAAGATTAAAAAGCAATTTAATGAAGGAAAGATGCTTTCTCAATAGCTGATGCTAGAACAATAGGCAAAAATATGTATCTTTACTTAAAACTTATACCTTGCACAAAATTAAGTCATATAGATAATACATTTAAACATGAAAAATGTAAAACTATAAACCTTTTAGAAAAAATATCTAGGAGAAAAGTCTTTTGATTCTAGAAGTATACAAAAAGTTCTTAGATGTGAAATCAAATCAATCTGGAAAAGAAAAAAAAGTAAAAGGTTTTGTTCTGTGAAAGTCTCCATGAAGAAAAAAAGACAAGCTGCAGACTTACAGAATATATTTGTAAACCATATATATGACAAAATACTTGATCTACATTAATATAAAGAATTTTCAAATCTCAATAGTAGAAAACCGAGCTATCCCAGTAAAAAATGGACAATATTCATGAAGAAACATTTCACCGCCAAGGAGATAAAAAAGACAAACACATGAGGAGATGTTTAACATTAATGCTTATTAGGAAAGTATAAATTAAGACTAGGATGAGATATCACTACACACCTATTGGGCAACTAAAAAAAAAAAGTTGTCAACATTATATGATGGCATGAATATGGAAAAATTTGATCTCCCATACAGTGCTGGTAAAACTATACAATGGACAGATCACCTTGGGAAATATTTTGCAGTTTGTGAAAAATCAAAATATATACTTACTATGTGATCTAGTATTCCCACTGTTAGAAATAGCTACTTGATACTGCAAAGAAAAATTAGCATTGAGACAAAGGCACTTTCAGCAACACAATTTTTACTTCCTGGACTGCAGGAAGGGTAGTCTTGCTAGCCATCTTGCCAACAAGAGTACAATGAACAAAGGAAAACACACAAATTTATCTGCTATGCATTTGGGATCGTCCTTACTGCTGTGTCTGATCTCCATTGGCTGGAGCCAGACCTCACAATCTTAAAACTTTTCTAAACAGGTAAAAGCAATGGAGAGCTGGGACATGCCTGTGAGCATGTCCAGCACAGATACCTTGGTTAACGAGGACAGAGAATGTACTACGTGCCTATAAGCATGGCATGTCTAACAGCTATGTAAGATAGGGCTTAACAAAGTAGTTCTTTAACAAAAATTCTTATTCTTTCACACACTTATTCTTTTTTTTTTTTTTTTCTTTTTTTTGAGACGGAGTTTCACTCTTGTTACCCAGGCTGGAGTGCAATGGTGCAATCTCGGCTCACCGCAACCTCCGCCTCCTGGGTTCAGGCAATTCTCCTGCCTCAGCCTCCTGAGTAGCTGGGATTACAGGCACACGCCACCATGCCCAGCTAATTTTTTGTATTTTTAGTAGAGACGGGGTTTCACCATGTTGACCAGGATGGTCTCGATCTCTTGACCTCGTGATCCACCCGCCTCGGCCTCCCAAAGTGCTGGGATTACAGGCGTGAGCCACCGCGCCCAACACACTTATTCTTTAACAAGCAAGAAAACTTTAAAGAGGAACTTTTTTACTTCCCACACCCACTATGGAACATTCATCCAAAGAAATGAAAATGTACGTGCTTTAGTCAGTTTGGGCTGCTACAACAAAAATGCTATAGAGTGAGTGACTTAAATAAACAAAAGTGTTTTTCACAGATCTGAAATCTGGGAAGTCTAAGATCAGGGGGCTGGCAGACCTGGTCACTGATGACGGCATTCTTCCTGGTTTGTGGATAGCCTTCTTGTATCCTCATATGGCAAATAGGGAAGACAGATAGAAAGCAAGCTTTCTGGATTCTCTTTTCATAAAGGCACTAATCTCATTCATGAGGGCTCTACACTTATGACATAATTACATTCCCAAAACGCCACCTCTTAATACCATCACACAGGAAGTTAGAATTTCAATATATGAATTGAGGGGACAGGAACAAATGAACTAATGGACACAAACCTTCAGTCTAAAATGTTATAGTCACACAAAAATCTTTATGGACATATCCATAGCAGATTGTTTTTTAATAGTTAAACCTTAGAAACAATTAAAATGTCCTTTAATGAATGAATGTTTAAACACACTGTGGTATATTTATAACCTGAAATACTACTAAGCAACCAAAAAGAAAAGCTATTGGTAAACAGAGCAAGTAAAATGGACTCCCAGGAAGTTGAGTGAAAATAAAGCAAATATCAAAAGATTACACACTGTATGCTTTCATTTGTATAGCATTTCAAAATAAAGTCATAGGGATGAAGAATTATTTAATGGTTGCCAGGAGTCTGGGATGGTGAGGTGGCAGGGATAGCATGAGATGTGGTTATCAAAATGTAACATTAAAGAGACCTTTGTGATGATGGAATTGTTCTGTACTTTGATTGTGGTGATGGTTACTGTAAGATTTATTGCTGAGGTAAAATGAGGAAACTGAGGCAAGTATAAGAAAATGAGAAGCTAATTTATTCAGCTCTCGGGGGAGGTTCTGTGGTCTAGGAAGGGGCCAAAGAAGCCGAGCCCAGCTGTTTAGGGAGTGGGGTTTTATAGGGAGGAAAAGCAATTGATTGGCTATTGAGGAAACAAAGCGACGGTAATTTTATCGGCTGTTAAGAAGAAGGAAATACCTAGAACTAGCTGCCCTTGGTAGGCAGGCAGGACTTTGGGTAAGTGGGCCTTGATTGGCTATTGGGAAACAAAGCAAAGGCAATCTTATTGGCTGTTAAGAAGCAGGAAATACTCAGAACTAGCTGCTATTGGTAGGTGGGCAGGACCTTGGGTAAGTGGGCCTTGACTGGCTATTGGGGAAACAAAGTGAAGGCAATTTTATTGGCTGTTAAGAAGCAGGAAATACCTGGAGCTAGTTGTTATATAGGCGGGCGGGACTTTGGGTAAGTGGGCCTGCTGGGGGTGTACAGGGCAGACTGCTACTGGGCAGGGTTTGATGGGGCTTCTTTAAAACACTTTTCTGCATGGTTTTTTAACAGCGGGCTGGGGGTTAAATGCATAATTTAGTGTTGAATGTGGGTTTGGGTCTGGTATGCGGAGGCGGGTGTGGGGAAGCTATGCTGCGAGGCTAGATAAAGAGCTTGGGTGATGACGTAGTTATCAGGCACGGAGAGAGATGGATGTGTCCATTTAACCCTCTGCGAGGCAGCCGGCCTTACAGTTACACAAATCTACACATGATAAAATTACATGGAACTATTCACACATTGTACCAATGTCACATGCCTGGTTTTGATATTGTGCTATAGTAATTAAAATATGGTCATTGGGATAAAATTAATGAAGGATATAGGGCACCTCTGTATACCAGCCTTGCTACTTCCTGTGAATCTATAATTATTTCAAAGCAAAAAGTTAAAGAAAACCAGTCCCTTTTAGCTATGAGGTGACAGTATAACTCATATCTGTTAGTTACTATGTAAAAAAGCCAGAGCTGGAGAAATTTGGGATCAAGTAACATTATACAAATAAATTAAAATTTTATGAAGAGAAATGTAAAGTCACAGGCTGGAGCAGGAACTGACTGACATAAGGGAAGACAATGATCCTAAACCTCAGTTACTTGAAAAACTAACATATGAGCCACATTGTCCAGACAATGCAAAAAACAAACAAACAACACACCTGGACGTTTATAACAAGGTATAACAATGTTAAGCATCTACAAAGTCATTTTTTAAAAAATTTTGGGTTTCTCAAATATTAAAAATTATTGATTAATATATATTATTTGTTGGATTAAAACAGTTATACTGAACTTCTAACTTCATTAGGAAAAGAATAAATAACCATGGGAATGGTTTAACATTACAAGAAAATACAAGTTGCAAAAAATTTAACCACCAAAGACTGGACTATATGGATGCAAGATACTGATGTTACTGATTAGCTCCTTTCACAAAAAAGTGAGTTTATTCTCAGATTTTTATAAAGATAATTCTGCAAATGAAATGGCTCAAAAAATGAATCTCAATTCTAACACATTAAGAAAATATATAAGATATCTGCACTTCCATGTTAATTATAGCATTACTCACAATAGCTAAGATACGGAATAAACTTAAGTGTCCATCAGTGTATGACTGAATTTGAAAAATACACTATATATACACAGTGAAATACTGTTCAGTCTTAAAAAAGGAAATCCAGTCATTAGCAACAACACAGATGAACCAGGAGGATGTTAAGTGACATAAGACAGACATACAAAAATATCACGTTATCAGTCATATGTGGGAGTTAAAAAAGTTGATCTCATGGACATAGACAGTAAAATTATATTTACCAGCAACTGTGAAAGGTTGGTGTTGGAAATGGGTTTGTAACGTCAGGAAAAATCCACACCGAGACAATGGATGACTCAGCAAGGCTAGTTTACTTCCTGCGGGAAGGGTGCAACTCACCAGCAGTCTTGCCATGAGAGCACACCTGAACAAAGGAGACAGGGACATTTATAACTTTCATAACCAGATGCAGTCACCCTACTACTGTGTCCAGCTTCCATTGGCCAGAATGGACCTCATATTCTATGCTTGACCCGATTGGCTAAAAAGTTGGAAATTTTCTAAAACTTGGAAATTTTCTGAACAAGTAAAGGCAGAAGAGAATAAAGGAAAAGAGGAAATAACTTGAGGAATGCCTAGAGAAACAAAAACATTTCCAAATAAGGAAGGAGAATAAGCTATGACCTAAGACTTGCCTGGGCTTGTCCAGGCATGTCAGGGCAAATATCTAGGTTAAAGTGTAAGAACTAAGAAAACGGGATGCACTTATTTATTTATTATGATTAACAGCTACTTAAAGATTATTAGCCAAAGCTTTAAAGTAAATTAACCTTTGAAGAAACTGTTATTTATTCATAATGAACTAAGAGGAAAGCTTTGAAAAGGAACCTTTTATTTATTTTCCTTTCCTACATTGGGGAGGTGGTGGGGAATGAAGTGAGATTGGTTAATGGATAGAAAATAGAAGGAATAAGTTCTAGTGTTTGATAGCACAGTAGGGTGACTATCGTTAACAATCACTTATTATATACTTCAAAATAGCTAGAAGATTTGTAATGTTCCCAACACAGAGAAATGATAAACATTTGAGGTGATGGATATCCTAATTACCCTGATTTGATCATTATGCATTGAATTCATGTATCAAAATATCCCATTGTTAAAGTATACAAAATATGGCTGGGCACTGTGGGTCACACCTCCAGCACTTTAGGAGGCTGAGGCAGGTGGATAATCTAAGGTCAGGAGTATGAGACCAGTCTGGCCAACATGGTGAAATCCTGCCTTTACTGAAAATAGAAAAACTAACTGGGTGTGGTGATGGGCACCTATAATCCTAGCTACTTGGGAGGCTGAGGCAGGAGAATCACTTGAACCCACGAGGTGGAGGTTGCCATGAGTCCATATCACACCACTGCACTCCATTCTGGGTGACAGAGCAAGACAGTCTCAACAACAAGAACAACAAAAGTACAAAAATACAAAATTAAAAAAATTAGCCCAGCATGGTTGTGCACTCCTGTAATCCCAGCTACTCTAGTGGCTGAGGCATGAGAATCCTTTGAACCTGGGAGGGAGAGGTTGCAGTGAACGAAGATCATGCCACAACAGAGTGAGACTCTGTTTCAAAAACAACAAAAAAAGTATTCAAAATATCACACTGTTGAAGTATGCTCTTGGCCAACAGACAAAATGGACTCCCTGTAACAAACTGAGGCTCTTAAACCTCAAACAGAACCAAAGGGCCATAGCTGGGTGAGGGAGTGTTCAAGTACTCTGTGTTCTCAGAAAACTGTTATAAAATTGTTACAAACGTCCTTTTCTATAATCAGGCCAAACCAGTCATTGTTGGTGCCGAGATAAAACTATAGCCATAGCCTCTCTGAAACCACTCCCAAGGGTGAAAGCATCATGACAGACTTCTTGGCTTGGAAGCCAAACAATCAGTGTTCAGCACTCGTAGCCAATCAGAGTTCAGCTGTATCAGGGCTTGACTGTATTGACTAAACAGAACTCAGTTACATTGACCAATCAGAACTAAGTGAAGATTTAAATTCTTTATTTGCATGAGTAGGCCTGACTAGGAACCTGGGCAGGAAACTTTTGTTATGAAATCAAAACCTACTGGGACATGGTGATTCATGCCTATAATCCCATCACTTAGGGAGGTCAAGGAGGGAGGATGGCTTCAGACCAGGAGTTGAGGACCAGCCTGCTGAACATACTGAAATGCTGATTAAAAAAAAAAATAGCTCGGTGTGGTGGCATGTGACTGTAATCCTAGTTACCTGGGAGGCCAAGGCTGAAAGAGAAATAGGCTCACTCGTACAGCTGCTGGTGGAAGTGTACAATGATATAACACATATGGTAGGAAATTAGCTAAGTATGGCGGCACACACCTGTAGTCCTAGATACTCAAGAGGCTGAGGTGGCAGAATTCCTTGAGCCCAGGAGTTCAAGGCTTCAGTTAGCTGTGATCCTGCCACTGCACTGGGCAACAGAGGGAAACCCCATTTCTCAAAAAATAATAAAATAAAAACATAAAGTATACATTTTGTGGGGAATTTAGTAAAACCTAACAAAATAATGTATGTCTTAACCATGGACTTAGGAATTCTAATAATCTACCTTGAAAATCCACCTATATGAAACAACAAAGATGTTTAAGGTTGTACATGCAAATTATTTCTAATATAAAAAACTGGAAATAATGTTAAGGTCTATCCACAGGGGAAAGGTTGAGTAATGTCTAGAACAGACTCACAACAGAACACCTGGGAAGCCATGAAAATGAATGAGAATCATCTTCATGTGTTGCTACAGAAGTCTCCATGATATATTTGAAGTTTTTTTAAAAAAAGATGAAAAAGCTGTATTTTTTTTTTAAGTACTACTTTTTTGTAAAGAGGAGGAACAATTTAAACCATGTTAATGATTTAGAGATTCAAGAAATAAAATTAAATCACAAGGAAAATAAGCAAACTCTGACACTGAAAGCAAACTGAAATGAATAAAACAAATTGTATTTTGTATTGATAACATGATTACACAGAGAATAGATTATTTCCGACAACTTTTGAATACAGTTCTCTGATGATACATTATTTATGAGATGCCTTCTATTTCTTCCAGAAACTTAAAAAAAAAAAAAGTTCTAGGTTTTGTAAACCAATTCAAAGCATAGAAAAATTGCATCTTCTATGTAATTCTATGAGCTAGTGTTACCATGAAATCAAAACTAGATGAAGGAAACGCAAGACAACCTGAAGCTAATCTCAACCACCAGAGTAGATGCAGAAGTCCTAAACAGAATAACATAAAATTAAATTAGGTAGTTTATTAAGAAAAATATATATTGTGAAAGTACTTGGTTTATGCTTGCAATGCCAGTATACTTAAGGTCTTAAATGTCATCCACGTTAAACAAGTGCAACTGAGCACGCACATGTGACAACTACCACTCCTGGCCTGAGAAAATTAGGTAATGTTTCAAGGAGTTTATGTGTAATAAAATGGACAAAAAACCCAGATACTTTCAGAAAATCATAAGTGTGAAAGAAAGCTGTTGCTATAGCAGATATATATACAAAAGTTCATGAGAACTACTGGGTTGAGCGTATGGTTCTGACTGGAGAGGGAAGAGGGTGAGAAAAGATTCCCAAGGAGAAGAATGTTTTGAGTCAGATATGGAAAAGGGTGTCACTAAGTGCCATGCAGAAAAAAGGGCAAGGTCCATTCAGGAAGATAGAAGAGAGTCATCAAATGCACTAAGGCGTGGCCAGCCATGGCTTCTTTGAGTAATACAGACTAATCTATTATGACCAGAGAACATGGACATACAGTGGGGAGATATGACTGGATGGCAGCTTGAGGTCAGTTGACACAAACCTCTGTGTGGCATGCCAAGGAGATTGGAACCTCTGATTAAAGTAGACATCCAGGGCTTCTGAGTACAGGAGTGAAGTGGTCAGAAGTGTGAGTAATCAAGAAACTGGTGGCATCAATGTGGATGGATTGTAATGGGGAAGTGGGGAAGCATGAGGAAACACACCTATCCAGTTTGCTTGAGACAGAAATTTGGGATTCTCTTAAGTTGTCACTTAAGAGGCTTAATCTTAATCTCTATAAGCAGTCACCAATGTAGACTTACAAATGAGGACCAAGTGTTAAAATTGCAGGAATTTTGCAAGCTGATTGTTAAACACCACCATTATTAAAAATTAAATTATATGAAATTACAATTAAGTTAAAATTAGAAAGGCGAAAATACAGTATATTTTACTATTTGCTCTCCATGCTCTTGAGGTTATTTGTGTCAATTCTATTTGAATGGTAGAAATGCTATTTAATGGTATGCTATTGTGCATCTCTTTCCAGCTCTGCATTCACCAATGTGTGGGTAGTTGGAAATCAGCCTGGTGGACATTCTCACACCATGAAATCAACAAACACTATAAACTAGGACTTTATTGTTGATTATCTTGATGTAAGAAAATCTTCAAGAAAATGTTAATAATATAGATTAAACTTAAAAGTGTGACATATCTGTAACTATTACATTCTGAATAGCCCCAAATATTAAGGAAATATTATTTCAGTATTCAAAAATTACTAGCCAATTCAGCAAGTAGCTGCACATGCCACTGACATCTCAGCAAAGTTTTGACATACTTTCATTTTCCTTCAATTTTTTTTTTGAAACATGAAATAAAAGAACATAACCAACATTTATGTCAGGACTACACCCATTAGTTAATGTGTGAGTGACTTCTGTGATCAGATAGTAATCAAGCAGTTTTCATTCTGATTTTGTGACACTATTGTTGGCAATAAAATATAAAAATGGATAAAATTTATAAGAAATAGTAATTCTTCTAAAGTTACAGGACTAAATTGAAAATCAAGAAAGCAGTTTAGCTTAAAATTTATTTCTCAAATTATATACAGAAATTTTAACAGACGTTTTTACATTAGCCTGCAAGTGGTTCCATGGATTTTATTAACATATATATGTATGGATATAGATGTGTAAATGTTTTGTGTGTGTATATATGTATATTCACTTTTCTCTTAGAGACAGTTGTGAAAAATGTACCGGCACATAACTATCTACAAACTATACATTTGAGAAAGGCCTCCAGATAAAATACATGTACAGAGGACAATGAGAGAGAAAGAAATACTTGCAATATATTAACATTTACTTGGTCTTTGGTCTAAAATTCAAACATGTTTCCTGATGAGAGTAAGGCCAGATCATGGCAAGAACACCTTTTCCCTTCACTAAAAAAGATAGAGAAAAAGTAAAACTTGCCCAATCTTTGTGCTACAGACTTTCCTAAGTTGGAGGCCTTTTCTTAGGCTTCAGGTCTGTCTATTTCAGACTTGCAGAATAATGAATCATCAAAGTAACAAAAACAGATGATCTGGCCTCTTTCTAGATGGGACTAATCCATTATTCACAATACTCTGATATTGTGGCTGAAAGGTCTGAGGGACCAAAACCATGAGGGCATCGTCAGGGCATTTATTAGTTGTCTCTTTAGAGCTTCTCCCTTATATGAAAAATTGGTTCCATCATATTTCATCTGTAAAGTTCAGCCAACAAATCCTCATAGGCTTTCTAGAAAAAGTACTATTGCACAAGATTGCTTCAGAAGTCTTTAAAGATATACTTGGAAGTAAATTCACTTATTTGACTTAAAAGACAGAGAGAATAGCTCATGAGCAGATTTTAACAATCCTAACAATAGCATTAGCTGTTATCAGTCTAGTGAACTTAAGTGTTTACTGTAGCTTCAAATAATAAATTCAACAAAAGTGAATCAAAAATGAATGAATTCAATAAAAATACAGATAAGACATGATGCAAACAACAAAATATGTCTTATCTATATTAACTGTTATCAGATTAACTGTATGATTCATAAATAGCATATATATATGCAAAGCATATAAATATGGAAACCATAGTTAATCACAGCTCTTATTTTTAAAACTTAGTTGCTCTGAAAAATCTTTGGTTTTGATGATCCTTAAACAGCTTATTTTCAGGTGGAATCTTTGATGACTGCCTCATGGAGCTCCTCTTCAGAGTGCATGGATGTCCATGATTCCAGTATAACAACATTTATAAAGGTAATTAACCAAGTAAGTCAATAGAGATAAAATATTACATTCCTGACAATAGCTGCTAAAATGCATTACAAATGCTAGATTTGGGTGAAAACTCTTAATAAACTGGGAATAATGGGATAAATTCTAAAAACTGTTGAATGGATACATCCCAAAAGAAGGCCCAGCATCCTAAGTTCAGTAGTAAGATAGTTTTATTGCCATTAGAATCAGAAACCTGCAAAAAAAAAAATCAAATTTTTATCACCACCATATGCCTTGTGGTGGAATAATAGACAAATATCAACAAGGGTTGAGCTGAGTAACCAGTGAAAAACAGTATGGCAGAATTGATAGTATGCCATTTGGGAGGTTAGGTTATAAGACATAATGCAACTTCTTTTAGTCACAAAATAGGAAGCAGAGCCAACAAAGCAACTGACAGCTATAGACTGACAATAAAAAGAGATACTTTATCACAACTCTTATTTTACAAGTTCACAGTATGCTAAAAAGTATCTTTGATTGTAATGACAGGGGCCTCTCCAAGCAGTTCACCAAGAATATCACAAACAGAGAAACTTAAGATGTTTGAGGCTGCAGAGAGGATGCCAATATCAAAGTGAGTCTACTTTGGCACCTCCTACAGGTAGCAGAGCAACCAACCCAGTGTACTTCTGCAGCAACATTGCCATTCTTTTGGGTTAGGGCATTCAGGGAGCTATTCTAGGGTAAAGGAGCAAAGTGCAATTGTTGTGGCATTCTGATAACAACACAGTTCCTGAACAAGAAGAATAAATATGTAGATCATGGTAGATCCATGGGGAAATCTTCTTTTAGGGCTTCCATTTCAACAATATAAGAGTAGACTTAAATGCTGGTTGGATTAGAAACAATGAAAGGAGGTATGTAAACTTGCAGCCTCCAGCTCAACTGTCTGGTTGGAAAGTATGACTCTAGGATATTAGTAAATCAGACAGCAAATAACAGTACACCTCCAAAGCTGCACAAATTCTTCCAGTATTTTCCAGCCAGAAATATTCTTCCAAGAAACCTACTGTTACGGACAGAATGTTTGAGTCTCCCTCAAATTAATATGTTAAAATCCTAACCCCTAATGTAATGAGATTAGGAGGTGATTAGGTCATGAGGCTGGATTGCTCATGAATGGGAATAGAAGAAGAAGAGATATGAAAGCATGTTTTCTCTGTTCTTCACCACTGGAGGATACAACTTTCTGCAGTTGGAGAAGACAGATGTTTGCAAACCAGGAAGTGGGCCCTCATCAGATACTGAGTCTGGTGCTATTTTGAGCTTCTCGGACTTCAGAATTGTGAGAAATACATTTCTGCTGTTTAAGCCACCCAGTCTATGGTATTCTGTTATAGCAGCCCAAATTGACTAACATGCCAAGGATATATTGACATTTGGAAATCTATAATCTGGAATTTATAATTCCAAGCCAAAAGATTCAAAAAAGTGAATTCAAAAAATTCAAAATTTGCTAGATGGGCATATGTGTATATTTGTTACTTATTTTAAAATGCTTAGTAAAGCAAGAATAACATTATTCTTAATATATGGCCAAATATCCCTTAACCTAAACCCCAATGTCTTGTTTGATGGTGAAATGTCAGTACCATGTCCATGACAGTCAGGAACACAAAAGGTCTCAGATTGGTGTTACTGAAGAGGGGCAAACACAAAATCTCTCTGGAGAAACAATCTCTCAATCCATGGCAGGGTTAGCTGAAATAAAACTCATTAAGTATGAGCTCACAATCTGAAACTACACAATACGTCTGAAACGATCTCATGTGAGCAAGAGTCAGGAGAACACAACATGATTGGACATCTTTCCCCAGATTTTCAGATAATAGAATATCGTAAGAAATTATAGAAACTAGGAAAATAGATACATAAAACACCAATAAACTATTTATAGGGCCTAGACAGAAAAGGGGAAAAACTGGAGGGGACAAATAAAATCTAAAAAAATGGAGTCATTGAAAATAAAACTCAATACAAGTGAGTTTACTACCAAATTAGACATTGCTTAGTTCTTGAACTTTATACAGGTAATGGCTTAAACAAATAGAATTTTATTTTTCCAATTTATAGGCAGTTCAGAACTGGTATACCAGTTCAATAAAGCCAGAAGGACCCAAGTTTTTTAAATTTTTCTACCTGATCCCATCGTAGAGTATCGTTCAAAGATACTTGCTGCCTTCCTCACAGGGAGGATCATGCTTCTTGGCTGCATTAATGTCCATCTGGATCATGTGACTTACTTTGATCAATGTAATTCAACCAAAAATAACATGTTTCCAGACATAAGTTTTCCCACATATTCTCTCTTTGCTGTGCCATGAGACTGTCAGCAATGTTTCAGATGGAAGTGGCCCATAAGCCTGGTATCAACATGAAGATGTTGTGGATTAGAGCTGCTGCTGGCTTGTGTTAAATATGTATCTTAAAGCAGGAAATAAAATTACATTGTGTGCCACTAATGAAGTCTTCATCTCTTACCACAGCATAACTTTGCCTTTTATAACCAAAACAGAAATTAATGCAAGGCATAGCATAGGGTGTTGCCAAAGACTAAAAACAAAATAAAACAAGGCACTGCCTTTTCTTGGGCATTGGCTTCAGGGACGGGATAGGAGCAAAAAAGAAACCATTATTAGAGTTTAGAAGGGCAGTAGTACTCAATTTTCACAGGTGAAACATTTAGAAAACTTTAGAAATTAATTTATAGGTAATTTCCCTATTGAGCTTATTATTTTTGGTGAAGTTCTTGGCATAATCAATGCAAATTGTGTGATTTACTATTGACTATATTTCACAAAGTATAATAAAACAAGATATAATCTCAAAAAGTAATTAGCTGGTTTGAAAATCAGAATGAAGGAAATTGAGAGAAACTAAAAACTCTAGACATACTGAGTTGAAAGACACTATTTCTCAGCTACAAACAGTTAAAGATAAAACTGAGAAATGATTTAAGTAAGAAAGTCCTTTTAAAGCTTGGCCTTGTGCAAGTATCAAATCAAGGTGGTAACCATCCATAAATTGTTAAACAAATATCTGAATGGACTAAGATAATGTTCTATAAATAACTTCAGTTGGCAAGTGGCTCAAAATAATGAAGCAAAGGTGATGGCTTTTCTATTGAAGCCTGATAGGCTCAAATTAACTCAAGTCAGAGAGAGAGAGAGAAAGAGAGAGAGAGAGAGAGAAATATCAAATCTCAAAAAGAGCAGTGGGTATAATTATTGGCACAAGTAAGCACTTACATAGGAAACTGGTTAAGATTTCAAGTGACATAATAGGACAGGACGACTAACCTGGATAAAGGAAGCTGTGACTCATCAAGTGTTATGCCACTTTGAGGGGAGGGGGTGAAAAGGAAGGACTGGCCAGAGCAGGGAGCCAAGACCCATAAAAAATAATATCCTGGGGTCATTACTCATGGTGTGCAGAGCCACAGATTAATTAGGGACTATCTCATGTGGGTAGATAGAAGGAAGACTGTAATATCTACCCACATGATTTCAGATTTCTTGGAACTACAAACACTGTGTGGTTCTTTTATCTGCAATTATCTTTTCTGTGTCCTGGCATGACCCATTGGGTGTGCATAGGTGTGTAGGGGAAGCAGACACCTTGTCTTGTTAGTTCATGAGTTTCTGGAGCAAGAAAAGCCATATTCAAGCTGATGAGATAATATCATAAAATTGTCACCATCAGGCCTGAAGCTGTAATTAAATGAGACTTAGAGTTGGCTTTTCATAGGATGGGAGTAAGTATATTTTGTGTGCAGAAAGGATAGTTAACTAAATAATTTTGAACTGAAGATTGGACAATGATAGCTTTACTGTTCAAAAATTTTCCCTGGCCCTCCCTTGGAAAGAATTATGTTCTTTTTTTTATTTTTAAAAATTTATTTATTAATACTTTAAGCTCTGAGGTACAGGTGCAGAATGTGCAGGTTTGTTACATAGGTATACACGTGCCATGGTGGTTTGCTGCATCCATGGATGGGTTTGTTTGTTTTTTTCTTTTAAATCTATTTTAGTTCGTTGTAGATTGCGGATATTAACCCTTTGTCAGATGGGTAGATTGCAAAAATTATTTTCCATTCTGTTGGTTGCCGATTCACTCTAATGACTGTTTCTTTTGCTGTGCAGAAGCTGTGGACTTTGATTAGGTCCCATTTGTCTATTTTGGCTTTTGTTGCCAATGCTTCTGGTGTTTTAGTCTTGAAGTCCTTGCCTATGCCTATGTCCTGAATGGTTTTGCCTAGGTTTTCTTCTAGAGTTTTTATAGTGTTAGGTCTTAGGTTTAAGTCTTTAATCCATCTGGAGTTAATTTTAGTGTAAGGTGTCAGGAAGGGGTCCAGTTTCTACCTTCTGCACACTGCTAGCCAGTTTTCCCAACACCATTTATTAAACAGAGAATGGAATTAATTATATTTCTCTATCTTGGCTCTGTTGGGCTTGGCCATCTGACTTGCTCTGCCCAATGAAATAAGAGTGGAGGTCACACCTAGGCAAAATCTTTAAGAACCAGCACTTGGCTCACCATGATTTCCCTTTTACTTCTTCCACAAGACCATCTGTGTTCCAAATAAAGCCTGATTTGTCAAACTGGGCCCTGAAGTGAGGAAAACATGGTGAGAAGATGTTGCCAAGACACGATGGTCATGAATTATGAACAGTACATAAAACTTTGTTTTTATAAGCAACTGAGATTTTTGGGTCATTTGTTATTGCAGTATAACTTAGCTTATCCTGACTGATACAGTCATCAGTGGTTTCTTAATTTTCATCTTGACTCTTGTCTCATGAGCATCAGACACTTGCCACACCTCTAGATCTGATATCCACTCTTAAGCCAGGGAAAAAAAGAAAAGAAAAAAAGATGAGACAGAGGTCTACTTCTTTTTATGCATCAGTGGCCAGAAATGTGTAGGCCCCATTTGTTTCAAGGAAGCCACAACAATGAAGTTTTTGTTTCTATATTCCTTACAGTAGATCCAAGCTAGGGCACAGAAATTTGGAAATGTAGTTTGAGTTGGCCAATTAATAGTGCCTGCCACATCTACTGCTGCTTCTCCCCACAGAGCATGTGCTGTTTATTGGCTATAATACAATCAAGTGATGCTTAGCGATGGGAATAAGTTCTGAGAAATGTGCCTTTCAGCAATTGTTGTGTGGATATCATAGAGCACACTTACACAGACCTAGATGGTACAGCCTGCTGTACACCTAGGTTACGTGGTCTAGCCTATTGCTCCTAGGCTACAAACCTGTACCACGTTACTGTACTGAATATGGCAAGCAATTAAAACAAAGCGATATTTGAGAATCTGAACATATCTAAGCAGAAAAAGTACATTACTGGGTATATATCCAAAGGATTATAAATTGTTCTTCTATAAGGATACATGCACATGAATGTTCATTGCAGCACAGTTTACAATAGCAAAGACCTCGAACCAACCCAAATGCCCATCGATGATAGGCTGGACAGGGAAAATGTGGCACATATACACCATGGAATATTATGCAGCCATCAAAAACGATGAGTTCGTATCCTTTGTAGGGACATGGATGAGCCTGGAAACCATCATTCTCAGCCAGCAAACTGACACAAGAGCAGAAAATCAAATACCACATTTTCTCACTCATAGGCGGGTGTTGAACAATGAGAACACATGGACACAGGGAGGGGAGCACTACACACTAGGGTCTATTGAGGGGAAATAGGGGAGGGACAGCAGGGGGTGGGGAGTTGGGGAGAGATAGCATGGGGAAAAATGCCAGATATAGGTGAAGGGGAGGAAGGCAGCAAATTGCACTGCCACGTATGTACCTATGCAACAATCTTGCATGTTCTTCACATGTACCCCAAAACCTAAAATGCAATAAAAAAAAGAAAAAGAAAAGAAAAAGATAAAAAAGTAATACGTCTAGGACACTTATCATAAATGGAGCTTGCAGAACTAGAAGTTACTCTGGGTGAGGCAGTGAGTGAATGTGAAGGCTCAGGACATGCCTGTACACTGCTGTAGACTTTGTAAACACTGCAGTTAAGCTACATTAAGTTTATAAAAAAAATTTGTCTTTCTTCAATAATAAATTCTAGCTTACTATTTTATTGTTACTTTATAAACTTTCAAATATTTTTGAACTTGTTGACTCCTGTAATAACAAGTTGAAACACAAACACATTGTAGTGCTGTACAAAAATATTTTCTTTATACCCTTATTCTATAAGCTTTGATCTATTTTTAGTTTTTAAAATCAAAAAATATTATTAAAACTAGGACACAAATACACAAGTTAGCCAACACTGACACAAAATCAAGACCATATTAGAGGCTTCTTGGAAAATATATTTTCAAGTGTTTTACTTTTCTAATAACATTGACAAAACACTTGTAATCAACTTGGGGAGTTGGGCGTCACTGATGGGAGGAATTGCAAGTGTAAAGGCCTTGAACTTCTGGGAGAACACAGAACTGGGTGGATTTAGTGAGGGAGTAGCAGGAGGGCAGAGGTCAGTAAGGTTGCCATGTCCAAGGTGATATAGGGTATCGGAGCACCTTCAGGAAGGTCAATTTTCTTTCTTTTGTCCTCAGTTCTCTGGGAAGGCTCTGGAAGACTTTTACACCAGTAAGTAACATGATCATATGTACATTTCCAACATTCTGCCCACTATGTGTAGATGGATTAAAAGAGAGAGAGTGGAAACAGCGGGGCCAGGTAAATAATCATTTTATTTACCCTGGTGATAGATGAATGTGATAAGAATGGAGGAAATACTAATAATGAAAAGAGATGAAGGTGGAACTGATAGAACATGCTGTTGAGATGAATGTTGAGGGAAAGTATAGAATGAAGGCTGTTTTTGGCAAGATTAACAGGGTAATGGTGATGCCATTAACCAAGATGGGGGTTCTTGGGGCTGGAGTAGGGTTGGAGGGAGATTCAGGAGTTCTGCTTTCAGTCATAAGACTGAGATACCTAATGGATATTCAAGGAGAGATGGAGGAAGCTGCAGCTCAGAGAAGAGGTCAGAATTGGGCATGTAAGGAAAGGGGACTCTTTGGGATCTCCTTGGGAGTGAGTTTAGATAGGGAGGAAGTTCAAGGACAGAGTCTTGGGCACACCAACATTAGACACCAGAGAAAAGATAAAGATTCGGCAAAGCATATTGAGAAGGAACAACCAATGAGACATGAGGAAAATCAGGTCTCAATGAATCAAATGAAACAAGGCATCAAGAAGGAACGAGTTATGGAATCTGTCAAGCACCGACAGATGAGGCCTGGGAAGTGGCCACTGGATTTGCTGGCAGAGAGGCCTGTGATGGCTTTGCTAAGAGCTGTCTTGTTGCTGATGGATTCATGAGAAAATTAGAGGTAGGGAAACAGAATGCGAATATGTATGAGTCTTCTCAAATGTTTTGCCACACAAGGGAGTAGTTAATTTTCGCAGAAAACTCAATGGACTGTTTGCAAAAACTTACAATCAGAAAACCACAAAAATCACTCAAGTTAACCAAAATGTATTAAATCTCTCCTCTGTGGAAAGCTCAGTTCTATTAAACAGGAACATGGTGGAAAAGTGACTCAAAAGGGACAAAATGTACCCCATCTCCATGAAGATTATAGTAACTCTGAGAGACTCCAGAAGGGGACAGTGCTATCAGTAAGGCTTGTGGGGTGTCGGGATCCTTATAAGAAGGGAAATTGATTCTGATTAAGGATGAAGGAAGACATAGGTGACCTCAGCTGACTTGAAGCATGAGGAAGATTTAATGAGCTTGGTTTGCTTATCAATCAAAGAATAAAATGTAAAGTTAAAAATTAAACCACTGAGCTAATAAAATCCTCCCAGCTGGTAACATAAGGGCTAAAGGTTTTGGGTAATCATTTATCTCCTGGAATTAGACAACTGCAAAGAGCTGAGAGAAATTTATTTGAAAAGAATGAGGATCCTGCATTCTTCCTCCCTCAGGTTCGTTGACTTTCTATCTTTTACCCTCAATATTCTGCTTTTGAGATGATGGGGATGGGTTATTTTCCCTTAGAGAGCAGCTTAATGTACTGTTTGGGGGCAGAGATTGTGGGAGTGGAGAAGAGAATGCCTGTGTCTTGAAATAATTCTGGTAAGTGAGAAAGGATGTTGCCTTAAGAGTCCAGGAACTACAGGGAATAAACTCAAGAGAATAAAATTTACTAAAAGTATAGCTGAACAGAAACAGACAGACAGACACACAGACTCACAGACAGACAGACAGACAGACACACACACGCACACACACACACACACACAGAGAGAGACAGAGAGAGAGTGTGAGAGAAAGAGAGAGAGATAGAGAAACTAAATGATCTATTTGGACTGTTTTTGTGAAATACATTAATTTTTAAAAACATTGATCAAATCTACAATGAGACAGTAAGTGCCAATACTGAATTCTCACAGAGGAAGATTTTCATCAGGCCTAAAAAATTAATCAAAAACAAATTGTTCTGTTTTGGTTCCAATGAATTTATGGGAAAGCAAAATAAATAAAATTTCCTATGGCTTTGGGAAATAGTTAATGGTGAAGAGTTTAGGGCAGAGGACTTTATTTGTGAGCTGTGAATAAGAGCCATGGGCTGCTTCTCGTAAGGAGGAAAAATATTCAGTGCTGAGACCACATACGATGACACTTAAGATATTAATAGCTCTGCACAGCACCTTAAGGAAAAGTCTCATTCTACAGTAAACTGATGATACCAGAATCCAAAAAGAACAGACACAAGCAGTCTTGGCAAGAAAAAACTGATGAGAGACTGTTATAAGAATGGCTGACCCAACTTCTTTGCTGGTTTTTCCTCATTTACCTGGTTTCAAAATAAATAGATAAGGCTGATGACTTCCGGGTTTTTATTTCTACCAAGGCACTTCTGTTCTTAGCAATAGATCCACACGCACAAAACCTACCTGGCAATCTTCCCTTCTGGGTCTAACAGGAATCTCAACCCCATCTGTCCAAAATAAAGTTCTTGCTTTTCCTCTGAAACTTGCCTTTCCTGCTCATTTCCCCAGCTTCTTTGAGTGCAACACCATTTACTTATTTGCTCAAGCCATGAGTCTAGAAGTCTCTGATGTTCCTCCCTTTTCTCTCCTCCCCATATCCACCTCATTAGCAAGTCTTAGTAGCTTATCTGTAAAACAGGTCCTGAATGTGGTCTTTTTCACCACAGCCAGCCTAGCCCATCCACCATCTACACTTGCACAGGTGAAGAAACAGCTTCTTGTTGAGTCTCTTAGTTCTCAATATTGTCCTTTATAGCCCATGTGCCACACAGTGGCCACAGTAAATCCAGTCTCCTTATCAGGCCCCTGGCCCCTGGCCACCCCTTTGATCTCATCTCCTACCAACCACCTCCTTGTTCACTCTGCACTGCCATGTTGGACTACCTTCTGCCTCGAAAAATGTGACAAACTTGCTGGTTCCTTTGCCCAGCACTGCCTCCTTCTCAGTGTTCCCATTTCAGCTCAGATATAACCATTTCTCACAATCACATGAGGTAAAGTGGTTAGGCTCAGCAGAGTGCTTGCCCTCCTCTCCTGATGCTAGTGACCTAGTTGCTGTCAATGCTACTCTTTTGTTTTTCTCATACCATATGGCATTCCTACTTCTTCCTTTTCCTATGTGCCCCTCCTGGGATGTAACTTTCTCGCGGGTGTGCCGTCTGTGCCTGCGTCCCTTGCCCCACAACACGTGCTGTCCTCCCTTCACCCTCAGCTGGCTGTTCCCACTGCTCTCATTAACGCCAGCAAAGACCATCATCACCCATTACTGAAAAAACTGGCAATTGATTTTGGATTATAATAAGTACAAGGAGAGGACAGTTTAATGAGTACTAGGTCCTTCAGTAATGCAAGAGAAGGAGCTATGAAGCCACAAAATTGCAGTCACTGATTCAATAAATGTTTCCTGAATCAATGAATGAACTGGTGGCCAGTGAACTCTTAGGCATTGAAATGCTAGAAGAGTATGGGTATAGGCTGTGGGAAAACATATTCCCTGAAAGCTATGTCTTTAGTTCTTATGACTGATATTATTTTTTCATTCAACTCATTGCCCTGAGGTGTGAACAGAAATGATAAGCAAATTATTTTTCCAGTAGACTATTCAGTCCCCTCATTTTACCAAGTTTATTTTCAGAGTTACCAAAATCATTCCATTTGCCAGTGAGAATTTGTTTGGATTTCCGTTTAATTTTGAGTGTGTTTTTGAATTCCAGTGCAGACTAGAGGACTCCATGATCTAAGATCTGTGGTTTTGAATGACATCATTGAGGCATCTTCTCTGTCAGTTGCTCACTTACCAACTTTAGTGGTGACATTATGTAACATTTCCACTTATCTTTAAACACAATCAGCTCTGCTTTCTTTTATATTAATAGGAATAGTACTTCACAGAGAGCAAGTGGAAAATGATTTCATTTCACTGGCACCTACTGCTTATCCCTTTATATCTTATTCCTTTACATCTGCTTGGTGCTGTAACTTCTCTGATCATTTTCAGATAGTAACAGGTTTACTGCTGATTTGTAGCCTCCAAATAATCTCATTTTGTAATTAATAGGTCCAGTCCAATGAAAACCAGAGCATTCCAAACTTGATCTAAAAGTAAATGGTCTCCCCTTGCCCCTGTACTACTGCTCCAACTTGGGTCTGGGGAGGGAAGGGGTCATTTGGTTGGCATCTTGTTCCCTTTCTCTGTGAGCTCCTCCTCTCACCTCTCTTGCTAGCTGTGACTTCTGATCTTTCCAGGGTTGGTGGGTAGGGACTTACAAATAAGAGGCAGGGAGTGTCTGTCTTAGCTGGAACTCTGGTGACCAGGAATTGGTGGTCTCTGGGTTGGATGGATGTTCAGTGCTGAATCCTTTATTGTACCCCATTGGGAATATCCACCAGTCCTCCCATGTCATGGATGATTTGTGTTCACTAACTCAGCAGTTAGCGTTCCTTTCTCAGGTATTGGGCATCAGGCAGTCAGCCCCTGCTTTTGGGCTCATGTGGCCTCTCCAGGCAGTTCTCATTTTAAGAGATTGTAAACTGGATTTCACCTGAATCATCCATATCTGGTTCACAAGGGGCCTGCTGATCTCCACCTGGGCATCTTCAGCCATGCTGCTATGGGAGGCATGACAACCTCCAGTGTGGCGTCAATGTCTGCTGTGCTCTGCAGCCTCAGACCAAGAGTCAATGCCTCGTGCCCTTAGATTCTGAGGCATGCGTCACTCACCTTTACACACACCCACTCACATACACATAGGGGACATGTGTCAAGCTCCCTGAAGGACCCCCTTGCAGGCAGCTCCTATCATTTGACTTGAAGTGACAGGACAGTGCCCTCCTCCTTTCTTTCCTGGAGTGAGTGTGATACCTGATGCAGAATATCAGCAACTATCTCTAAAGAAATTCTCACCTTCTTTATCTCAGCCTATTTATGTCCCTGAACTTTATTTTTAACTATAGTAATAATTCAAATTACACTATTGTTGTAACACATTTAAACGCTAAAGACAAAGTTCAAAAGAATGGCCGTTCCTGCCCTCCCCATTCCTTTGCGCAGATAGTCTCTATTTCTGCCTGGTTTCATCTAGGAGGGTTTCATAATTCTAGGAATATATTATCCATCTCCTCTAGGTTTTCTAGTTTATGCACATAAAGGTGTTTGTAGTAGTCTTGAATGATCTTTTTATTTCTGTGGTATCAGTTATAAAATCTCCCATTTTGTTTCTAACTGAGCTTATTTGGACCTTCTCTTTTTTTTCCTTGGTTAATCTCACTGATGGTCTGTCAGTTTTATTTACCTTTTAAAGAACCAGCTTTTTGTTTCATTTATCTTTGTATTTTTTGTTTGTTTCAATTTCCACTTAGCTCTGCTCTGATCTTGGTTATTTCTTCTGCTGGGTTTGCATTTGGTCTGTTCTTGTTTTTCTTTTTTTTTCCTCGTTTCAAGTTTTAATCAAAGCTTGTATATAAGGTTACTTTATTCCTGCATCTTCTCTCAATTGTTTCTTCCTTGTATTTGCCCTTTTCCTTTCCTACTTGGCGAGATTTGGCTTTCCGTTCAAGGATCTTTTTGCAGTCTTTCTCCAGTTTTAGCCTAGTGATAACCACCTTGCTTGGGTGAATGCTTACATGGACAGTTGTGCCATTAGCCTTTTCCTGCTGTACCCGTTCAATATAGTTTACATATTTCTTCCTGTAAACCTGGACTACTTTGCCAATCTGCTGACCTTTATACTGTCCTCGTACAACCTGAACTTCATCATCCTTTCGGATGGGCATGGATCGCACGTTGTACTTCTGTCTCAGCTCTTTGGAAACGGGAGGACATAATCTTCCTGCGAATGTGGGAAGGTGCATTGAAACGCCTTTTGCGATTCTTGCTTCAGTCGGAAGTCACAAAGGGATTGAACTTCATTTTGGCAGCTCCCGCTTAGGTGATGGCTGCAAAAGGGAAGAGCTGTTCTTGTTTTTCTAGTTCCTTGAGGTGTGAACTTAGATTGTCTATTTGTGCTCTTTCAGACTTTTTCATGTAGGCATTTGATAGCATGAACTTTGCTCTGAGCACCGCTTTTGTTGTATCCCAAAGGTTTTAATAGGTTGTGTCACTGTTGTCGTTCAGTTCAAAGAATTTTTAAATTTTCATCTTGATTTCATTGTTGAGCCTATAATCATTCAGGAGCAGGTTATTTAATTTCCATGTATTTGCACTGCTTTAAGAGTTCCTTTTGGGATTGATTTCCAGTTTTATTCCTCTGTGCTGAGGTAGTACAATCAAAATCAAATTTTGATTGCCTTAAATTTGTTGAGATTTATTTTGTGGCCTATTATATGGTCTGTCTTGGAGAATGTTCTATTCGCTGATGAATAGAGTGTATATTCTACAGTTATTGGGTAGATTGTTCTGTAATTATGTTAAGTCCATTTGTTCTAGGGTATAGTTTAAGTCCATTGTTTCTTTGTTGACTTTCTGTCTTGATGACCTGTCTAGTGCTATCTGTGAAGTCCCCCATTATTATTGTGTTGCTGTCTATCTCATTTCTTAGGTCTAGTAGTAATTGTTTTATAAATTTAAGAGCTCCAGTGTTAGGTGCATATATATTTAGAATTGTGATATTTTCCTGTTGGACTAGTCCTTTTGTCATTATATAATGTCTCTCTTCATCTTTTTCAACTGCTGTTGCTTTTAAGTTTGTTTTGTCTGATATAAGAATAGATATTCCTGCTTGCTTTTGGTGTCCATGTGCATGGAATATCTTTTCCCACCTTTCTGCCTTAAGTTTATGTGAATCCTTATGTGTTAGGTGACTCTCTTGAAGACTATAGATACTTGGTTGTTTACCTGTCTTTTAAATCTTTATATGCTTTAATATATGTATCCAATTCTTTGATGACTGTATAGTATTACAGAAAATATCTGCATTTAACTATGCAAATATTAAATAATCATTAGTTAGCTCCTGACTTTTTGCTTTCACAAATATTGCTTTAAGGAGTGTCCTGGAACATACTATTCTGTGTGGCTGTGCCCATTAGTCTCTGGTACACACCGTGAAGCAGCAATACCAAGTGGAAGGGTGCAGCTTGCCTCCCTCAAACAATAACTGATTTCCCCACATTTTTGCCTAAGCTTGGTGCTAACAGTCTTAAAATGTTGATGAAAACTGATAGGCAAGAAAGAATAGGATCCTGTTTTTTTTTTTTTTTCTTCTTCTTTTTTGAGACGGAGTCTCGCTCTGTCACTAGTCTGGAGAGCAATGGAGTGATCTCGATTCGCCGCAACCTCTGACTCCCGGGTTCAAGCGATTCTCCTGCCTCAGCCTGCCGAGTAGCTGGGATTACAGGCACATGCCACCACCCCCAGCTAATTTTTGTATTTTTAGTAAAGATGGGGTTTCACCATGTTGGCCAGGATGGTCTCGATATCCTGACTTCATGATCCGCCCACCTCAGTCTCCCAAAGTGTTGGGATTACAGGAGTGAGCCACCGTGCCTGGCTGGATTCTTTGAATATCTATGTTCTTGATAGTGAAGTGAAGCACATTTCCCCATGTTTGTTCTTCATCTATACTCATATATTGTTCCAATAGTTTCCTACTTTTTACCAATTTACTGTCTTTTTTAAATTAGCTTGAAGAAGTTGTAAAAATACTACTCCATATTTGATAGACTGCTATAATTTATTTCTCTTCTTCTATCAGTGATCTTTTATTATAAATAAGTTTTGTTCTTTTTGTGTCCTGTAGTATCCTTAAATATGTTTAGGTGTAGCTTTCATTTCATTTCTCTAGCTTAAGATTCATTGTGATTTCTGAATCTGAGAAATCTTGTGGTTTCATCTATTCTGAAAAATTCCTATTTGTTATTTTCTAAAGTATTCCTTTTTCTCAATTCTCTTAATTTTCTTCTCCTAGAAGTCCTATTCAATTCAACATCTATTGGACCTTTTCACTCAATTTTTCAGGTTCTTAACTTTGCTGTCATCCCTCATCTTCTCACTGAGCTTTATTCTGTATAATTTACTGTTTACCTTTCATTTTACTAATTCTTTCATTAGCTATGTCTAGTCACTTAGTTTCAAATTTTAATGCCTAAATTGTTTTTTTGTATTTCAGGTAGCCTCTTTCTTAAATCTGCCTATTCTTTCTGGTATCTTTTTATGTTTTAGAGTCCATATTTTATTTCTTCAATTATTTAAAGCATGCTTAGATAATGTCTTTGTCAGTTTATTCTATTTTTGGAAGTTGTCAGCAGTTTAATTTTGCCATGTATTGAGTCTAAAAACTTGTTTTGGATGGATCACTTCCTTGAGTGTTTATAATTTTTTATTTTGAGCTCATAATATATAGAGCTTCATCTGCAGTAATTCAATGTTACCTGTTTTGAGCAAATCAGACTGGGCTTGATTCTTCGCCCAGTTTTTTAGCTGGGGATGAGTTCTTAGACAATGAAGACAATATCAATTCCAAACCTCAATTCTCCATAACCTAGTTATGAACTTTCACAATTTTCAGGGGAGACTCTTTATTTTCAAACCACAACTCAGGACAAAGAGATTTGTCACTGTCTTATTGTTTAAATGGGAAGAGCCTCTTTAACCAAGTTTTGAACCCCTTTGAGGCATCTGACTCTATATTAGGATCTCCCTTACAAAACTGCCTTACTGGCATGGGCCTAAGCCTTCATCCTTCATCCCCACAGGGCCTTAGATCTCAGGCCCCCGCATCACCGAAATTGATGCTTCTGTGCCCCAATCTCATGGTCACTGGAGTTAGTGCAGACATTTAACTCAATAGAGATATCTCTTATTGTCTTTGCAGCTATGTAAAAGGATGTTTGCTATATTTTAGGTAATATATATAGGTATTTATAATAGTTTTTTGGGCAATTTAATCCACTGGAAACTTCTAAATGAAATTTCAAATAAAATTGTCAAGCTTTCATGTTCATTTGATACTAATATCAATTCAGAGACATGGGAACACAGAACTAGAAAGAATCTTACAATTTATCAAGGCAATCCAGGTCACATTCCTCACTTTGGAGATACAGATACTAAGAACCAGGGTAAACTGCGACCTTTCCAAGGCCAGCCAATTGGTTAGTGATAGAGCCAGGATGATAAATTAGTTTTAATGAAGCATAATG
The DNA here is from genome assembly GCF_001604975.1 of Cebus imitator. Classification (NCBI taxonomy): domain Eukaryota; kingdom Metazoa; phylum Chordata; class Mammalia; order Primates; family Cebidae; genus Cebus; species Cebus imitator. Next base: position 480,298 of record NW_016107650.1, on the reverse strand, counting down.
TAGAGCTTTTCTTACAGAGCAACATTTGCTCCTAATTCTTAGAAAGAACTGGGGCAGTATCATATAAAATTCTCTCTGTATTTGCTTTTGCGTTCTTTTATTTCAGTAAGTAAATGCCAGTCCCTGGGAAGAGAGAACCAAAATGTCTACCGGAGCAGATATCAAGGCTACAGTGGGGGACATTCCCAATGATGGCAATTTAAACATGGCTCAAGAGGAGTGCTCCGGGAAAGGTAAATCATGCACAGTAATCTGGTAGTAAATAAAACTAGGATCTATGGCACCTTGACTTCTCTTTTGTTGATACACATCATTTTTCTTGCTGTTACCAATTGCCAAGAATTCTACATAGCTATAAATTGTTATTGATAATTATTTCATTTCTAACAGGAAACTTCGAAGGTATATAAGACAGGCAGGTATCATGACATTATTTAGAAATGAAGGAAGAAAATCAGAGCAGATTCTAAGTAGGAAATAGAGACATCAACCTTGGCTTGTCTGATTCTAAGTCCAAGGCATGTCGCATTAGATCTCTTTGCTCTGTTAAATCCAGACCTGCCCCGACCCCAAAATGGGCTTTTCCTTTCTACTATGTCATAGAAGTCATCTTTCTTCCTTCCTCTTATCTATATTACAACATTATGCTTTCTATCATATGCATTAAGGGGAACTGTAGAACATTTTACTTTACCCTAAATGCTTAATGACTTATAACTATGTTATTCATTAATTCTTTTAAGGATATAGTCGTTTCATAAGACAATGCCTTTAGAAAGAAAATCACTAACCACTGTCGAATGCTTTGTAAGACTCAACATTTTAGCCAGTTTGTCTGTTAATAATTATGTATGTCTTCAAGAAAAGAGATTTCTCCTGATCTCACCCATCACAGAAGAAATCAGGAAATGTGAATGTTAGTACTCACCCTAAAACTAGCTAACATTTGTCCCAGAATAAATACTATTCCAGTAGTCTTGGCCGAAGGTCTCATTTGTTTCTAAGAATTTCAGAGTCTACTAGACTATACCATTGGCCAAATTATTTTATCCTATCATTCTGTCTCTCCCTCAAAATCAGTAATATGAAGAACTTACGTGTAAAAATTTACTAAGGTGCAGTATAGCATACTGGGTGAAAGCTCAGGTCAGAAATCAGAATACTTGAGTTTGCCATCCTGATTCTGCCATTTATGAGCTCATTACTACCACTCACATGATGTCCCTTCCTCAGTCCACCTTTTGGCAGTCATTGGAAAGTTCATTTATAATTTGTCTAACGTGGAGCTCCTGTGGTCTTTCTGGTTCCTTCTATAGTCTCCTAAAACATCTGGCCCACCATGCCACCCAGTTCTCTGGTGACCACCCGGGAGCTATAGCTATATCGGACAACACCTTTGTAACTTACTTTACCCCAGCCTGTTGTTTCAAACAGCATCATGCTGCTAACATTCATCCTTGTTTGGCAGTCTCAGCCTACCTAATAAGGCAGAACCCCAGCTACTCCTTCAAGCCTTACCTAGTTATTTTGTTGTGTATCCAAGTATTTCTCACAAATGCTTAGGAATAAACCTTGCTGATTGCCTCGTCAGTTGGTGTCCTACATCACTTTTCCTCTCATCTCCTTCTCTGGCTCATGGTCACTAGGCATGGCTGGATCTTCTATATCAGACTCCCAGGGCACTGCTGGGGCTTTCTCTGGGTACCAGTCCCCAAAGGCTACTGATGTCTTTGCTGTGCTTCTAAGATACTCAGAGAGCTGAATCCAGGTATTCCATGGGATGTGGAGAAATGCCCTCTCCCGCGTTATCTGGTCACCTGGTTACACAAAGGAACTGCTCCAATAACCCAGAAACCTTGAGTGAAAAAAGCTGGGCCTTCAGGTTCTGCCTAAAGATCAGTAGTTTTTCTCTATCAGGCTCAGTTAGGGATTTCTGGAGCTGGGCGGAAGACAGACATCACTTTGACCTTCTGATCCCCTTTTCCCCTAGAGGTCCATGAGCTTCTGTATCAGTCTGGGCTATATCACAAAACCAAAAGCAAATTTGGCATTTCTGAGAAGAAAGAAGATTAATATAGGGGACTAGAAGATTCCACAGATGTTGGAAGGTTAGGGAAGCAAAAGTCAGGTTGGTTAACTTTCAGAAAATCCAGGACATGACACTGCCAATAGTCTGAGCCATGTGCATCACAAAGTGCGTGATTTTCAGGATGCCCCAAAGTCACAGGCCGAAATCCCATGTTTAACATGACTGATCCTTGCTCACCCACCTGCAGCTGCCTCCAGAGCATAGTGGTTTCTCATTGAGTTCAGCCTGCCATATTGTGCCAGAATGCCCTCATTTGTAGAATCTGAATGGAATCTTTTTGCACGGTAGTCTGATGACTGTAGCTTCCAGATATTTGTCCCTTTGTTACTGTGAAGGCCACAGAAGGGTGGGAAAGGCACTGAGAATGATATCAGGGACAGTATCCTTTCTCCATATCAAAAGCCTGCAGGGAAGATACACTGCCCACCTCCACGGGGAAGAATGCCATCGGAAGGCCAATTTATAATAGCATCCCTTTCGGAAAGCCATGGAAATGAATAAAACAAATACAACACTTTGAGAAAGTACCTCCATCTAGGTTGAAATCAAGGAATTGTTCCTACCAATGACACACTACAAACTCCAAGTCTCGCAGACAGATTTAATACAATTTGGAAGAAACTGAGAGAGGAACCAAGAGCTGATAAAACTCCCATCCGTGAGGCATGGGGCAGTGTTAGAGGAATAACAGAGGATGCTGTGGAGTTTCAGCCTGTGCTCCCCAGCTTGGAGCGGCAGTGTCCAGAAGCAGGGCAGACCATAGGCATCATGAGCCCCTCAAGGGTCTGCAGTGCTGGGATGTGCTGGATGAATCGTGCATGGGCCCACATCCTGTGGCTTTCCCCTTGCACTTCACTGGCCTTTCTGATCTGCAATTTAGCATCAGAGGGCCAGTGCTACAAAGCAGTGGAAAATATGAGTGATTGGAGAAATCAATTTGGAAATTTGGAATGGTTTCTCTCAAATTCTGCAATGTTATTGCAGAATTAAAATGGTACAGTAGTTAGCTTCCCTTGAATTGGTGAGGGAATTTCCTACCTCCTCCTCCCTGCCGCCTGCTGCCACCAGCCCACCCACATAAACCACCGCATCATAGCTGGGCCTCAAACCAGCATAGGTGACCCTGTGCAGGGGTTTTAAAATGTGAGAACAAAGTCATGCACAACTGGCCTTTATAGTTCAAAGCTGTAGGGGTGACTACAGGGGACTTACAGAAATATGCTTGCACAAAGGAAAGAATAAGGTAAGGCATGTGTTAAATAAAAGAGAAATTGACAGACACACTTATGAAAGATAATAGTTCATTGTAATAGCTGTCACATGAGTGCATGCCCTACATCAAGCACTGTTCTAAGCAGTCTGTATGTATTAATTCATTGACTTCTCACAACAATCCTTCAGAGAAGGTACAACTAGCATCATCTCCATTTTATAGGAGCCTGCACTCAGGCTCAGAGGTACAAAAAGGCAGCAGCTAGATTCAAAACAGCTATTGTTACCCATTACATCACACTGCTATGCCTATGTTATTATGGGGAAATTGAGGAATATTTTCATCTTCAATTTCTTAAAGTTTTCAATAATGACAATAATAACAATAATTAAGCATACAGTGTAGGAAGTAAATCAACAGAAGAATATGGAACAAGTCCCTAACAGAGATGAGAAACAAAACTAAGGAGGAAAAAAATGTCACTGTGGAATTAAAATGGAATTGGCAGTGGCAAGGAGAAGACAGATTTGAAAAAGAAAAGAAAACAGATTATGTAATAATAAATAAAAACTAGTTAATTAAACATCCAATTCACTGAGCCTACAACTTCAAGGAAATTATGTAGGAAAATGAAATAGACAACATAAATGTAGAAAATAATGTGAACTCAAATCATGAAAAATTTGGATTAAAAAATGTATCTGAGAGCTGGGTCTTTGATTAAAAAATATGCCACTCATGGTAATAAAACAAACAATCCACTACTCAGATTAATCAGGCAGAGCGATTAAATAAAAGTAATTATCAGAAAATAGGAGACAGAAGCCTTGAAAATGTATAAGATACTAATTATATGAAAGGTACCTAAGTAAATGATTTTCTAGGAATTATAATTTATAATGATAAAAACTTCAATTATCATTATTTATGAAAATTTAACATTTTAAATATAATTTAATTATATTATAATTTTCTAGAAATTATGGTTTCTAGGAATTATACATTTTATTTTTATAATTTATAAATTGGGATAAAGAAAAAATTGTACATGTCAAAAAACACAAATGAAGAAAATTGTCTAAAAGTTATTCCTTTTAAAACAAACACAGAAAGAAACAAATATATCTGGTAATTTCACTAGAAAAATTATATAAGATTTTTAAGGAGCAGAAAATGCCTATTTATCCTGTGCAAAAGAATTCCAAATAATTTATATAGCACCCCACCTTCTGAAGATGGAGCTGAGCTCCTTCATACTTAAGTGTGACTGGTGTGTGTGACTTCCTCCAGAGTACATTTGTACATATTAATTCATACAAAAAATTAAAAAGATAAAAAGAAAAAAGTAATTTTACAGTGGAGCAACCTGGAAAACACTACCTGAAGCCAGGGACCAAGATCAACTCAACAGTAAGAAGTCTTGATGACAGTGTGTGGCCTTAAGATGATGTGATAAGCATGGCAGTTTACTTCCATGGCCTTCCTCTAAAAAACACATAACCTCAGTCTAATCATGAGAAAAATATCAGACAAATTTCAATTAAGGGACACTCCACAAAATACCTTACTGGTATGCTTCAAAACTGTCAAGGTCTTTAGACATTTTAGAATACAAGGTATTTAGAATACATTTTAAAAACAAGGTAAGTCTGAAAAAGTGTCATACCCAAGAAGATTCCAAGGAGACGTGACAGCTAAATGTAATGTGTTTCTCTATATAGGATTCTGGAACAGAAAAAAGGACATTAGGTAAAAACTAAGAAATGTGAACAAACTGTGGACTTTAGTTGTTAATAATATATCAATGTAGGCTTATTCATTGCAACAAATGCACCATAAGATGTTAATTACAGAGGAAATTTTGTGTGAGATATAGAGAAACTCCATAATTCTATACATCTAAAACTGTTCTAAAATTAAAAATTTATTAAGAAAAAATGGCTACGTGCCTAAAACATCTCAGATCATAAATTGACATGGAAGCTTATAACTTTTTTTTTTTGAGACAGAGTCTCACTCTGTTTCCCAGGCTGGAGTGCAGTGGCGTGATCTTGGCCTCCCCAGTGGCAGCTACTGGGGAGGCTAAGGCAGGAGAATTGGTGGTGGGCAGAAGTTACAGAGGTGGGGATTACAGGTGCCTGCCACCGCGCTAGACTAATTTTTGTATTTTTAGTAGAGATGGAGTTTCACCATCTTGGCCAAGCTGGTCTTGAACTCCTGACCTGGTGATATACCTGCCTCAGCCTCCTAAAGTGCTGGGATTACAGGTGTGAGCTACCACACCCAGCCATAACTTTAAAAAATAAATAAATAAAAACAAAGCTAGAATACCAAAAAATAACACATACGTATATACATAAACAACATATTAAGATCAACTGTATATACTAAATAAAATTCTAGCTAAAGCATTAGCAAAATACATCATATTTTAAAAATTTTAAATAGCCTATTAAGAATAAGAAGAGATCATCCCAATAGTACAAAGATAGTAGGCTATTATAACTATAATGAACTTACATAAACTTATTCAATTGTTATCACAGTGCCTTGAGGTAGACTCTATTATGAATATCATTTTTCAGGCAAAATTTGGAGCCACAGAGAGCTCAGTACCTTGCCCAGAGCACACAGCTATAAGTAGAACACACAAGTTGGAATTGGAATGCAGGTATCTGATTCCAGAATTAAAACACAGTTTGTCAAACCTATTTATTCCCATACAAAATATTTAAAAGTAGGAACAGAATAGTTTAATATAATTAAAGTACATGTCACACCAACAACTAGAGGCATACCTAATGATGTAATGTTTTGAAGCACTGTCAGTAAATGCAAATATAGCTGAGGTGTCCATTCTTACCATTTCTATTTAGTCCATTTTTTGAAAATGACAGTGAATTAAATTACCCAGGAAAATGAAATACATGTTGCAAATAGTAAGCATAATCAACTATATTTTCCCATCATTTACATATGATTTGTCTTTACTTCTTTATTGAATCAAAACCCAATGGGGGAAAAACTGATGAAAATGATGGGGAAAAAAACTCAGTTACACAAAAAGAAAAAGTACTTTACAAAATTTGTGAAGGCCTTAACTATAAAATTCCACCTTGGACAGATTAAAAGACTAATACTCATACATGGGTAGGCTAGAAGACAATACTATAAATGTGGCAGTCATTCTTAATTTAATCTGTCGTATCAATATGACTGATCAAAATTCTATTGTAGATTTTTTGTGGATGGTGCATTGGCCGGCTTGGGGGTGGGAAACAAAATGCTCTTAAAGTTGAACCAAAGATGAGATCTGTCAATTTCTGGAACTTAGCAAGAGCACTACCACACAAAAGGAAACCATGCTGTCCATTCCAAGAGCATTTGCTCCCTTTCAGGAGCCAGGAAAATGACATCTTCATACCTTGTGATTATACATTACCTCTGGGATTTTTCTACAGGGAGAGTGGATGAACTCCTCTGTTTCAAACTAATGTATTTGGACTCAACCACAGGGATATCCCCAGAGCTCCTATGGAACACTAGCAAATTTTGTGTAAGCATAGAATAGAAGTTTACTTCCATTAAGTATTAAATTGAAGTATTAAGATGAAGTTTAAATGATTCTATGAGCTAACCATCGCCTATCTTTCAAGTTTCATCTCTCTCCAGTCTCAGACAAACTAATCTTCCATGTTTCCTGGTTATAAATGGCACTTTCAGCTTTCCCAGCTGCCCAAGCAGGGAACTTGGGAGTCATTTCCAGCAATTTCCTCTCTCTCACTGCCCATATCCAGTCACTGCTCCCAGCCAATTTTTTCTGTAAATCAATTTCTTCCCATTCCCATTCTAATCTTCTTATCCCAGAGTCCTGCCTGAAAAGCTCTCGCTTAATGCTTGTTCTGACCAATTCCCCACATTCTTCAAGTCTCTGAGGAATGCTTCTGAGGGAGCCACCTCCCCCATTACCTCCCATGGGGACAGATGTCCACGACACACCTACAGAGGAATGTCTGGTCTCCCTATATTTCTGCATTCCAGACTTAGGAAGAGTAGGAGAAAAGCATTCTGATTGTGACTTTGCATGCCCTTCTCCTCTCAGGCTTTTGTTCAATCCGACATGGACTGGCCTTCATCTTGCAGCTGTGTAATTTTTCAATATGTACCCAACAAATGAATTTGAGCATTGCCATCCCAGCTATGGTGAACAACACAGCCCCTCCCAGCGAGCCCAATGCCTCCGCAGAATGGCTCTCCACTGACTCCCAGGACTACTGGAATGAAACGCTAAAACAATTTAAAGCAATGGTAAGTTTAATGAGACTCTGGACTCTTTCTTTGACTCAAATAATTTGACTTAAAGAGTTATGTTATAAAAGAGTGAGATTCATTTATCCACTAAGATCTACTGAACATGTACCATGTGTCAGGAATGGCACAAGTAGATAAGTATCAGGCCGAGCATGGTGGCTCACACCTGTAATCCTAGCACTTTGGGAGGCCAAGACATCTTTACTAAAAATATGACAATCAGTCAGGCATGGTGGTGGGCACCTGTAATCCCAGCTACTCCGGAGGCTGAGGCAGGAGAATTGCTTGAACTGCGGAGGTGGAATTTGCAGTGAGCGGAGATAGCGCCACTGCACTCCAGCCTGGGCGACAGAGCGAGACTCTATCTTAAAAAAAAGAGAAGAAAATTTTAAAAAATGAAAACTATAGTAAGTATCTAAGGGGATTGCATCCCTACTTAGTGTCTGTGAGTATAACCAGAGACTAAGATAGAATGAAGGAAACATTTTACCATTTAATGGACATAAATTCTTCCCCTACAATGATGAAAATCACTACAAAATATGTTTCACAGATTTGTCTGCTTTCTCTTCCTATATTTTAGTACCTTACTTATGATGCATTTTTCTTTATAGCCTTTGTTTCTTTACAGGCTCTCTTATATTTTTATTTTTTGGTTAATTGTGTCAGGGTGAGCAGAAAGAGTATGTTGGGCATATATTTAGGGGCTTTAAATATGTGATACTGGTATATTGGAGGAACTGGAGAGATGTAAAAGGAAAGAACTGCCAATTATTTTTTGCTTCTCAAGTCCAGACAATAAAAACTGTCAATTCTTCAGCTAAAGACAAACAGTAACTCTCTTTGTCATCTAGGCCCCTGCATATGACTGGAGTCCTGAAATCCAGGGAATCATCCTCAGCTCCCTCAACTATGGCTCATTCTTGGCCCCAATCCCCAGTGGTTATGTGGCTGGAATATTTGGAGCAAAGTATGTGGTTGGTGCGGGCTTGTTTATTTCCTCAGTCCTGACCCTCTTCATTCCACTGGCAGCTAATGCCGGAGTGGCCTTGCTCATTGTCCTCCGGATTGTACAAGGCATAGCCCAGGTACCAAGATATTTTCCAGGTATAAGTGAAATATAGGTTCCAGAATGACCTCAGATCTCCAAGAATGAAATTTCCCCTCCCCCCAGGTTACGGTATTAACTGGTCAGTATTCAATTTGGGTCAAATGGGCTCCCCCACTGGAAAGGAGTCAACTCACCACCATTGCTGGATCAGGTAACTGATACCCTAATCCCCACCTTATATATACTGTCCAAGAGAACTCTGCAAAGTCCTCTCAACAGAACCAAGATCTTATCTATCAATCACTCTATCTTCCTAGTCCTTGCTTTAAAGAACTACCCCATGCTGCCTTTCTTGATCATAACTGAATGACCCGAATGTTTACTATGCGCCAAATATTCTTGTGTTTGCACATATTTTCATCTTATCCTCAAAACAATTTTATAAGTCAGCTATATATAATTACTTCCATTTCACGCATAAGGACTTTCAGATAAAAATAGACTAATAACTTGCCCAACATCACATAGTTACCAAGTGAAGGAGCAGGATTTGAACCTAGATAGTTTGGATTGAAGCTCATACCTTCAATCACTGTGCAACTCGGCACTGAAGAAAGCACATAGAGCCCCAAGATGGGTCCTCTCACCAGAACATCCTTGCCTCCTCTGTTCAGGGTCAATGCTGGGGTCCTTCGTTGTTCTACTTGTCGGTGGTCTCCTCTCCCAGACCATAGGATGGCCTTACGTCTTCTATATCTTTGGTGAGTGTGCTTTCCAAATCTCAAATTTTTATGACAGAAAATTCTGTGATGCAATTTATCTATAGTTAACTAAATCCTAATAGATATGGATATTGATATAGCTAAAGCTGGTAGTGTTCAGAGCCAACTATGTTTAACATTTATGTTTCAGCAGCCTGAGTTTATAGTTAGAATAATTTTATGACATTAGAGGCGTCATAACATTCCTTATTGCTTCTAAATTTAACCTAAAGGACCTCAGAGCAAACAATTTCATAAGATGTTGAAAATGTTATCTTAGGGTGAGTGCAGTGGCTCATGCCTATAAACCCAGCACTTTGGGAGGCTGAGATGGGTGAATCACATGAGGTCAGGAGTTTGAGACCAGCTTGGCCAACATGGGGAAACCCCATCTTTAGTAGGAATACAAAAATTAGCTGGGCGTGATGGTATATGCCTGTAATCCCAGCTACTCAGGAGGCTGAGGTGGGAGAATCGCTTGAACCCAGGAGGCGGTGGTTACAGTGGGCTGAGATCACACCACTGCACTCCAGCATGGGCGACAGAGTGAGACCTTGTCTCAAGGAAAAGAAAAGAAAAAAAAAGAAAAGAAAAGAAAAGAAAATGTTATCTTAGTCGTACTACATTTTAGTCATGCTTTTTAATTTAACATATTCTTTTAAATTTCTCCAGTTACTATTATGGCAAAAACCACAATTACTTTTCAACCAACCTAATATAATAGCCAGAAAATTGTGTGACTGTGACTTAATCATAGGTAAAATACTTTTTAGAGTGGAGAATCAACCAGTGGAGCCTACAGGGAAGGGCAGATGATGTGAGGTTCAGAGTGGACATAATACACAGACAGACATGGCAGAAAGGTTCCAAAGACACATGGGAAGTTCCAGAGGCAGTATTTTACTACATTACAGTTTTACTTTCATGGAGCTGTGCTTGGAATCCACCTAGCTGCTGTCAGCTAAAGTTTGTTTAATTTTTGAAACATGATCCAAAATCCCACCCCTAAATTGTCTATGGTAATTCCTTCTAGTCCCACTAGTGTGTTCATTAGAGGACAGGCATCTTTGATCAAGGGTTTCTGTAACATCATGTAAATATATTCACCAAAAAACACATGTAATTATTCCTTAGCACAGCACACTAACCTTCAAAGTTTCTATTATGAAAATTTTGGAAGGGCAGTTTACAAAAATTATTCAAACAATGAGAAAATCTTACTGTGCTTATGGTTTTGAGAAACAGTAAGGAACATATACACAATAGAAACCCACTTCATATTTGTTGAATAAATATTAACATCCTCCAACCACAATGGGTAACATTATAATTTTCATATCTATCCCTCCCCACTTGATTAATTTCCTTGATGGCAAAATTGTTTCTTTGTCATTTTATATTCTCAAAATTTAGCAAAATGCCTGGTATATGGTGGCTGCTGTATGATGCTTGTGAAGGAATTTGTAAATGACATGCTAGCCAAATAAAGAGAGCCCATAAGATTTCTTAAGATTCTAAAAAGGGAATCTGAAGATGGGCCATATTTCCACTCAATACTGATAATGTTAAATTCTCAACTCTGTAATAATATATGTATTAGAAAAAATTTCTTTGCTGAGGATTAATTTCATTTCATGTCTAGAAATTGGGTAATCAATTTCACATAATAATGTACTGCTGCTCACTCTTACGTGCTTTGAGGAAGATAAGAGATAGCTACGGAAAGGTTTAGTGATGAAAGGAACTCTGCAAAGCATGACTAGCAGGAGGGATGCTGACGGGTACATGAACAGTGAGGGCATTTTCAAGCACGTGGGGCAAACATGCTACTAACTTGTAACAGTGTGCTATAGCTTAAATAACAGTGCATTTCAAAACCTCCCAAAATTCAGTGGCTTAAAACAATAATCATTTATTCCTGTGGTTCTTTGTGGGACAGCTGGCCAGCTCCATTCTTGAGAATGGTCTTCCAGTAGTATTGGGATTTTTAAAAACATGCTTTTTAATGCTTAGGCTTGAAACTCCTCCATGCTATTGGCAAAAGCAAGTTGTATGGCCGAGACCAAAGTCAAGTGGTGGGGAAGTACCCTCCCCCTGTGATAGGGCCATGCAAGGGATAGATGGCAGAAAGAGTGTAGTACTGAGGCCAGCCATTCTGTCAACCACAGGATTCATCTTAGCGTCAAACTGAAAGAAGAACTTCAATCAATCTAGTGCTAACTGGATCCTCTTGTCCTAGGAGGAATTGGCTGTGCCTGTTGTCTTCTCTGGTTTCCTCTCATTTATGATGATCCTGTGAATCATCCCTTTATCAGTGCTGGTGAGAAGAGATACATTGTGTGTTCATTGGCTCAGCAGGTACATTGAGGAATTCCTCTGACATTTCTCTGTGTCCCTCTATATGTCTCAGAGATGAAGAGTGCAGTAGAGAGAGCTGTCTTCTGATGGAGGGGACATTGATGTGTGCTTTCTTCCAGGATTGTTCACCAGGCTGGTCTCTTCCCATTAGGGCTATGATCAAATCCTTACCACTCTGGGCCATTTTAGTCTCTTATTTCTGTGAATATTGGCTTTTTTATACCATTATGGCATACACACCAACGTACATCAGCTCGGTACTTCAAGCAAACCTAAGAGATGTAAGTACAGAGAAAGCTCATTCTGATCTTCTGTTTGCTTAAATGCTTAAATAAATAGAGCTCATATATAATCCTGTCTCTCCCATGATCAAAATCAGGGGATTAGGACCAGGACCTCCACAGAGGAAATGCAATCTAGTTAATTTGGATTCTGATTGATCTCAATATGGTTTACTACTTACTACAGCAGGATGATACATATGGTTCTAGGTCAGCTTGATATTCATATACTAACATATTTTAAGGGCCCTGTGCAGAAATTTTATACTAAATCCAATCAAAATTTGCAGACAAGATGCTCTGCTGGCAGCATAAATAATAAAGATTAACAAAACAAAATTTTGCCTTTGAGAAAATTGTGACAGAGAAACATAAACAACATATGCTGAAAATAAGACATTAATAGCACATAAAGTCCCAAATAAGACCTACAAAAAATTTGTGGAATAACGTTTGTTTCAAAAAGTCATTTTTATTCAGGTATAACATATAGAAAGAAAAGTGCATATATGTGTACAGCTCTCTGATTTTTCACAAAATAAGCAGATGTTCTGATTGGCTGATGAGAGCCTTTCAATTTCTGCTAGATGGATGTCTTAAAAGTGGCTAAGAGTATATCAGATTTCATAACCTGTTAGTGACAGTTAACAAAGCCATTGTTACTCTTTTATTCTCACTCTGTACTCAGGAAGAAGCTTTCTCATATTGATTGGGTTCCTCTGGTGAAAATATGCTAACTAGCCAACAGAGAGCTGACCTTCTTAGCAGTGGTCAGCATCTGCATGCAAGTAGGCTGCAGGCACTGAGATTAGAAAGCCCCAGGAGGGAGTGGCTCTGGGTCTTTTCGAAGAGGAGGAGGGCCAGCAGCAGACAATTAAACCAGAACCTTAATCCAGGGGATCAGAGACCATATAAGCAAGATGTCAGTGCTGGGCGGTAGACTTCCTGAGGTTGGCTGTTGGGAACGATTTGTCTCTCTCTGGTGTAAGGCTGGGTGGGCTTGACCCACAGAGGCCAACGATGAGGAAGAGGAAGACGGGAGGATGAATGGAAAAGACAAGTTGTGACGAGAAAGCAGAGCTTCCCAGGCTAGGAAGTCAAGAGACCTGGATGCTCATTGCCCTCAGGGTATTTTCTCACTAAGTCATGTAACCTGGACAGCCTTGGCTTACTCATCTGCAAAATGAACTACTTGAACCAGGTAGAAGCTAAATCCTTTCCATTGTTTGGATTATATACAACAGAAGAGACTCTTTTTCATTGTGTTTTATTTTAGAGAATCTTAATTTAGAAGTTTAATTGATAACAACAAGGTTCAACATTTTAAAAACTATATTAAAAAATAGAGTGGGCTGGGCACAGTGGCTCATGTCTGTAATCCCAGCACTTTGGGAGGCCAAGGCAGGTGGATCATCTGAGGTCAGGAGTTTGAGACCAGCCTGGCCAACATGATGAAAGTCCCATCTCTACTAAAATTTTACAAAAATTAGCTGGGCATGGTGGTGGGTGCCTATAGGCCCAGCTACTCTGGAGGCTGAGGTATAAGAATTGCTTGATCTGGGGAGGCAGAGTTTGCAGTGAGCTGAGATAGGGCCATTGCACTCCAGCCTGGGTGACAAGAGTGAAACTCCATCTAAAAAAAAAAAAAAAAACAGTGAGAAATCTTTATTTCCTTACTTTTCCTAATGTGCCCTTTTCTCCCAGCCCATTCCAATGATAACTCTGTAAATTTCTTTTTTCTTTTCCTTTTTCCTTTTGAAATAGGTGTCTTGCTCTGTTGCCCAGGCTGGAGTGCAGTGGTGCAATCTTGGGTCACTAAAGCTTCAATTTCCTAGGTTCAAGCAGTCCTCTGACCTCAGTCTCCTGAGTAGCTAGTAGCTGGGACCACAGGTGTGTACCACCATGACTGGCTAAATTATTTATTTTTTTGTGGTGATGAGGTCTTGCTATATTGCCCAGGCTGGTCTCAAACTCCTGAGCTCAAGTGATCCTCTCACCTCAAACTCCCAAAGTGCTGTGATTACAGGTGTGAGCCACCATGCCTGGCCTAATTTCTTTTATATTCTTTCCTTATGAGAATGCAAGCATACATGAATGTATATTCTTATTTTCTCAACTTTTTAAAATACAAAACAGTATACTCTGTAATATGCCACTATGCTTATATACTAGGTTTTTGCCACTTAATATATCATGGGAATCTTTTCATATCAGTACATGAGAACCTTGCTGAGCAATATTTGGATTGTTTTTCATCTTTGAGCAATGCTGCAGTGAAAACCTTGTTCATTTGTCATACATTTGTGCAACTCTCTGTGGAGAAAATTTCTGCATATGAGATTATTGAGTCAAAGGGTAAACGCACTATAAACTTTTATATTTGTTGTCAAATTGCCCTCAATAGAGCACCAGTAATATTTGTGAGAACCTGATTCTCCACAGTGTTAGCAGAGAGTATGTAAACAAAAAGTGTGTGTTGGGGGGAGGTTTTTGCCAATTTGATCCATGAAAAATAGTATCTCACCATAGTTTTATTTTGTATTTCTTTCATTATGAGTAAGATTGGAAACCTTTTAACATGTTTAGGAGCCACTTATTTTTCTTTTTTCTGTAAATTGTCTGTCGTTATTCTTTGCCTATTTTTTTTACTAGGTTTGGGTTTTTTAAATATTTATTTCCTTCCCCGTGATTTTTATGTATAAGGAGAGCATTAGTTCTTTTTTTTTTTTTTTTGCAAGCTGAGCTATAAACATATACATACTAAAACTATATTGGCTCATTCCAGTAACATGGTATTTGTATTAAAAGTGATGCGTATATAAAGAAAAGCCCCAAATGTGTACAATCTGTCCAAGGCCGTCTTTGTCATGGTGGGGGTGGTAAGGGCACATGCACCTGACCTAATCTCTGGTCCTCAGAGTGGGATCCTGTCTGCCTTGCCGTTTGTTGTTGGATGTATCTGCATTATCCTTGGAGGTCTATTGGCAGACTTTCTTCTCTCCAGAAAAATCCTCAGACTCATCACCATCAGGAAACTCTTCACTGCCATTGGTAAGGGCGAGGCTGGACATGGGTGAACGTGGGAAGCTCAGAGCAGCCTCCAATTTTACTCTGTTTATCCTCCTACTCCAGGGGTTCTCTTTCCATCTGTGATCCTCGTGTGTCTACCCTGGGTCAGATCCAGCCACAGCATGACCATGACCTTCTTGGTGCTGTCTTCTGCCATCAGCAGCTTCTGTGAATCAGGAGCCCTTGTTAACTTCTTGGATGTTGCTCCTCGGTAGGGACCTCTTTTGCCTCATCCTCTTAGAAACTCAGTTCAAGTCTATCAGCCCTAAACCTGCTCTGATGCGCAAGTAAAATGTGGCAGGTACAACTGGTTGCCGGAAGTGTCAGCACCAGCTCTACACCCTACATCTAAATAATCCCAGGAAGGGATGCAAAGCTGGTCAACCATTGTGAACTTAGTTTTTCCAGGTGTGAACAAGAGGAGTCAGTGGCCATGCTCACAATCAACTGAGGGAGACCCACACACATCTCTCTCTGTTGTGGATTGCAGCAGTTGCCCAGGGTGGGATCACTGAAAGAATTCTTGAGATTCCATAGGGTATGCTCATGAAAATCTTCTTTAATAAAGACAAAGGACACAGGATTGCAGAAGAAAGATCTGTCTCTGATACAGTAAAAACAGAGTTCACTGAGACTTCCAATCATAGCTCCCAGGGTCCCGTTCCAGTCAACAGGACATCCTTCATCTTCAGATAATGAACCACCAAGAAATGTCGTCTCAGGGGAGCCAAGATCTCATTCGATGAGGGATCTTTTATACCCACAGAAGGTATAAAAGTTACAAGATCAGACTCAACAGTAGAAGCCAAAACAACACAACAAAAACCTTATAAGCCAGGTGCAGACCATCCATGTGACCATCTTGCATAAACAATGTTGACAAGTTCATACAGGTTACCCCCTTGGGAGTACCAATCCCTAGCACAGGATTACACTAATAATTAATCAGTACATTTCATTCCGGTTTCACCAAGGCTTACACAATTCCAGCCATCCCCAGAGATAAGTACAGAGTTGCAACAGACCAGCTGAGATTAACCCTTTGTTTGCACAGGAATGTTTCCCTCCCTCTCTCAGGTACTGAGACTTTTAAACATAGGTATACTTGGGTATAGTAGAGTACCATCTCTCTCTCTCAGGTACACGGGCTTTCTCAAAGGACTATTGCAAGTCTTTGCACACATAGCTGGAGCCATCTCTCCCACTGTTGCTGGATTTTTCATCAATCAGGTGAGGTCAAATGTTCTGATGAGTATTCATAAGAGAAACCTATAGAAGCATGGTGTTTTCACATTTGCCCAGGCTTCTATCCTAGAAGATGCATTTAAAGTAGTCAAAATAAACCAACTTACATCATGACTTAAGCATTTCCTAAGAATCTTATTGGTATAAACTTTACATGAATAAAGAAGTGTATGGCATTCTTCTTTTCTGCCATATACTTCATTTACTTGTGAAAAGCACTTACTGCCATATACCATTCACTTACTGGTGAAAAACCACATGCAAGTTGAAGGATGACTTTCCTGTGGTTTTGCACCAGTAAGTCAGAAAAATAAATGAATAATAACAAAGAAAGAGTATTCTTTATGAAATCAAGTCCCTTATCTTTTTTGAAGCTTTGATTCCCTTCTAGGCACTAACACACACACTGTCGGGAAATGGTAGCTTAAAATGCAAACTCTCAAACTGATCTTGTTTCTCTTGTCATTTATTGACTCATTCATTCAATAAATATTTGACATTAGTATGTGCCATGCACTATTTAAGTGAATAAAACACAATTCCTTCTCTTGTGAAACCTATATCGTAGAAAAGAAACAGAAAGTAATCTATCAAAGTAAAATATATATTGAATGGTAGCAAATGCTAAGAAAAGAGAATAGAGTACATAAAAGGGGGTTGAATTTCTATTTTAATTACGGTGATCCAGGAAGGACTCACTGAAAAAGGAACATTTAAGCAAGGAGTGAAAGGAAGTGAAGGTGTGAGACAAATAGATTTCTGGGGGAGGAGCATTCCAGCCAAGGAAATGCCCAGTACTCTGGCCCTCATGGCAGAAATGTACCTGAGTATTCCAGGACCAACCAGGAAGCCCACAGGAGTCAGAGTGGAGGTAGGGGAGGGAGCAATAGGACACAGAGCCAAAGCCTTTCTGAAGCAAGAGGGACAAGAACTGGGTTAACGTTAATAACTTGTAATTTTCTACCTACAGGATTCAGAGTTTGGTTGGAGAAATGTCTTCTTGCTTTCAGCTGCTGTTAACATATCAGGCCTGGCTTTCTACCTCATCTTTGGCCGAGCAGATGTGCAGGACTGGGCTAAAGAGCAGACAGTCACCCACCTCTGAGCAAACCGAGAGATGTGTTAGATCCCGGTGCTTTGTTGCTTTTTGTTTTCCCTCACAGACATTTCCCTTTCATGCCTGCGTGACTGATAAGCCATTAGCTAGACCCTGACTATGTAATCCTAAAGATTTTAGCATGCCTGGAGATTTTACAGGGGAAGAAAATAGGCTATTTAACTGTAAGCTACCAAAAGCATAGGTGTGTTGAGATTTCCATATGTTCTCCACTCTTCCACTGTTATCCTGGTAAAAGAATCAGGGGCTGGGGACAATTTCTTTCAAGCAAAAGAGGAAGCCAGACCTTGGGACCAAGAACTGAGAATCACAAGGGTGTTGTGCCCAACATGCAGAAGATGAATCCTCTGAGTTGTCATCAAAAGAAAGCCCCAAACAACAGAAAGCATAGTGTTTTCCATTGTTGGTGAAAAATGCCAAGGAGGAAAGAACAATAATGCTTCTATCATGACAAGGGAAAAGAACGTGCCTGCAACTAATGGGAGTGAGACAGGACGCTTTAACTTTTTCAGACAGCTTGCATTCTGTGGATACCAGCTCTGGAATCAGAGTCGCTTCTGGAATATCTGTACTTCTAGAACCAGCTTTTGGACAGTTACCGTCTTTCAGGCCATCTTGTTCTGGCCCACATCTGCTTTTTGGCTTGGTGCAGATCTTTGACATCTTAGTGAATGGACATTGCCCAGTGTCTCTTCTAGCCCCTCCAACAGTTCTTCATGTGTTACTGCTGCTGGACACTGACCCATGATGTCTGCCTTCATCTGCCCCTTTGACTATTGGAGTCCCACGCAGCATTCAGTAGGATTCAATTCAATGTGGAACCATTCAACATTCACCTCCTTAACCTAAAATATCTTCCAAAGATGTGTGTAAGACACACTGCCTTGACCTCACACAAAATGTCTGGAGAAATGTGTGTAGTGCTTTTGTTAAAGCCCCTATATGGGTAGCATGGGGTATCATAAGATAGCAAAACCATTTCAACACTGAGAGAATTGATGCACACACACCTTGTGGGGATGGCAGAAATTAAAACCATACACAGTATTAAGCAGCAGATAACTTAAAGTATCAAACACGTGAATATGTAATAACAACTGTAGAAATAATGAGTGGTTACATGGCGTATGAAAGTGGATGATAAGTGCACTAATCTGAGTGTAAGGGAGGACCACCCCTACAAAGTTTCAGCTGAGTTGGGATCTGAAGGACAATAGTTAACTGGTGTGGGAGGCTGAGGGGAGAACATTCTAGGAAGAAAGAACAGCATAAGCAGAAGTTTCATGGCAGGAGGCAGCAACTGGGTATGGCCAGAGTACAGCGAATAATGGAAGTATGGTTTGTGAGGAGGCTGTAGAAGAATTAAGGTCAGGCGCACACAGGATTCTGCGGGCTCAGTGAAGTGCATTGGTCTTTATTTTGAAATCAGTGGGAAGTGTCCTGGTTTTCAAAGGCTACTCTGCATGAGAGATCAGGCTGAAGTAGGATGTTACAGTGTAGTCTAGGAGCCACGATGGCCCCTGGCATGAAGGGAATAGACATGGTGAGAGGTGAATGGGTTATTTGATTCAGCGAATAAACCTGACAGACCTAATAACAAATGATAGAGTTGGGCTCAAAGAAGGAGTTCAAAACAAACATGTTTAAGATTGTGAGAAGGTCCTGGCGACACAGAAAAGTTGCCTATGCCCCAAAACACAAAGCACTAATGGAAAGTTCCTGAAAAGGTTGGGACAAGGAGGAATTTTGTGACCTGAAGCCCAGTTATGAAAATGATGAGAGATGGTGTGAGGACAGCTCCTGCCTTTTCACCCGACAGCCCAAGATCGTGTCTTCATCCACTAGTGTGAGATCCAGGGAGGGTCTTATTTTTATATCTTTCTTCCTACTTGGAAGGGAGGCAGTAAGTGGAGAAAGAAAAAGATCTGAAGTGCTCTTGTCAGACCAGAGGAGAGAGGCCCTGCATATTTCCTGGCAGGACTATCACCACACTGTTCCTTAGCTGCTTCAGTTTCCTCTACATATCCTGAATGGAAACTTCTAAAGCTCAGGAACCATGACATACATTATTTTGTAACATCTTTAATACAAAGAACAACAGTATCATACACAGTAAAAGCTACTGACAACTGACACAGTATGAATCAACGAATGAACAGCTCCAGAGTAGGGGGAGAACTATTAGGGAAGAAATGGATAGGAAGAAAAGAGGCCACATTTTTATTTAACTCCATTTGTTTTCTGAGCATCTAATCATCTAAATGTATGGATTATCTTTTTTTTTTTAATCTAAAATTAAGATATTGACAGATTGGGTCTGCTCCATATCATTTCTCCAGCAGTCATTAAGCCAATCCCAGGCTCTCAGTGACAATTAAGATGCTGTCCACCAGGGCACAAGATCACTTGCTTGTTTCTGAGCCACTCCGTGTCTGCATTTATCCATCTCTTTTCCTTCTCTGGATCCTGTTCTTTCTTTCTGATCTGTCACTTTTAGCTATTTCTGAAAATGAGTTACATTTCTCCCTGGGCCCACCAGAGAAGGAGCTAACTTGTGCTGTTTCCTCTAAAATGGGCCATCCTTAAATTATGGAAATCTCCTAAAATTTTGCACTGGTTCACACATCTACAATGAGGGACACTAAAAGTTGAAAATTGTGAAAAAGTCTTTCATGAAGTCTTAGAATAAAATTTTATCTTGTGTGTGTTTATTAGTTTAACAATCATTTATAAAGCAACTGATGCAGAGAGAAAGACAGAGGTAAACCACCACCCCCATTTAAAATTCAGATATGTTACATGTTACAGACAATACATGTTAAAAAACGATGCTCACAGGATATGTGGGAGTGTAAAACAGGCTCCTAGGACTCCTACCACCTTCGTCCTGATGCTGGTGATGGCCCCACAGCCTCAGCTTTGTGTGCTGGTCCCTCTTCCCTTCAGTAAGAAGGTTGGTCCCAGGCTCTGCAAGTGCTCTGTTTCACACTAAGATTGGTAAACAAAGAAAAAAATAGTGCACACAAATGTCATTGGTGAGTCCTTGTACCCAGAGGACATAAGAAAGCTTTTCAGCATTTCAAAAAGATGTTCTGGTCTATTATATTTTTCTCAAGTTGTCTTCCTTCCATAAGTGATAGGTTATCCTAGGCATTCTTTTACACATCTCCCCTCTAGACGTAAAAATAAATATGGCTATCTATGCAAGTTTATCATCCTTCCTCTTCCCTATTCTCAACAGTCTTTATGTAAAAGATCCAAACAATTCTAACATTTTGCTAGGGGCAGGCACATGGTATGAAACCATCCATCAGTTGCTCTATATCTATGTTGTATCCTGAGAACAAAACAAATCAAAACAAAGCGAAAAACACAGTGCATACCAGTGGGGTTTAACACTCTGGTAGTTTGATATTGCTGCTCTCCCTATATATTTTACCCACAGTCATAATAAGGCATACCTTTTGTACTGTTACCAAATTCTTATTCTTTGTAAACAAACTTGTTACTAAGAAAATGAAAATAAAGCCCTCCGGGCCGGGCGCGGTGGCTCAAGCCTGTAATCCCAGCACTTTGGGAGGCCGAGGCGGGTGGATCACGAGGTCAAGAGATCGAGACCATCCTGGTCAACATGGTGAAACCCCGTCTCTACTAAAAATACAAAAAATTAGCTGGGCATGGTGGCGCGTGCCTGTAATCCCAGCTACTCAGGAGGCTGAGGCAGGAGAATTGCCTGAACCCAGGAGACGGAGGTTGCGGTGAGCCGAGATCGCGCCATTGCACTCCAGCCTGGGTAACAAGAGCGAAACTCCGTCTCAAAAAAAAAAAAAGAAAATAAAGCCCTCCTTTGTGGTCCTGCACCCACCACACTTTTTTTTTGGACCCTACCCAAAACTGTCACCAGTCCTTTCAAAGAACAATTGCTGTCATCTATGTTTACTGGGATAGTGGACTCTGGTAAGTTAGGCTGAAACTAGGCTTTACCTAGTTAGTAGGTGTCCAGATTAGCTCCTTCGATGTCATATTCTCCAAAACCTGAAAATGGGGGCTGGCCAAGGTTCTAAACTGGGGTGTCAATCCAGGGGCCTATGTAGAGTGACTCCAAGGCCACTGAATGCTTTAATTGGTTGACATAGAAAAAGACCTACAGGAGGTTAAAATACTGTCACAGTCCTGAAATTCTTTCCTGCCTAATGCCCATGTGGCTGTGATGGTGTCTGAAGGGAGAAACAGGCCTATGAAGTGACTGAGTCTACTCACAGGTGCAAAAGTGGAGGGAACATTTCCTACTAGTCACGTGTCTATGCTCTGTCTCTGTCTTCGAGGAATAGAACTGCATTGTCTATTTCTCTTTACAAACCCAAACACATTCACCTAAATCTACTATTAACATCTATTTACATAGTAAACAAATGTGAATCCTTCAAGACAATTTTTCAAGATGGATCTCAGGTGGCTAATTGGGCCGAAATTTAAAATAGAGCCAAGAAGCAATTTTCTGACCAGGCAGGAGTCACACACATACTCTCAATTCCCTGAAAACCTGCATCCATTCATATTTGGGACTTCCAGCATTCACCTGAACCAAGCAATCGGAGCTCAGCAGCTTCAGTCAATCAATCAGGGTTCAGCTGTATTGACCAACCAGAACTCAGTTTTGCCAACCAATCAGAAATCAACTATGCTGACTAATCTCAACTAAATTTCTTTCAAGCTTTTATTTACATAAATGAACCTGATTAAAAACACAGGTGGGGCCAGACCCAGTGGCTCATCCCTATAATCCCTATAATACCAGCACTTTGGTAGGCCAAGGCAGGTGATCACTTGAGGTGAGGAGTTAGAGACCAGTGTGGCCAATATGGTGAAACCTCCATCTCTACTAAAAATACTACTAAAACTACTACTAAAAATACAAAAACTAGCCAAGTGTGGTGGCAAGCGCTTGTAATCCCAGCTACTAGGGAGGCTGAGCCAGGAGAATCACTTGAACCCTGGAGAAGGAGGTTGCAGTGAGCCAAGATCATGCCACTGCACTCCAGCCCAGGTGACAGAGCGAGTCTCCGTCTCCAAAACAAACAAACAAACAAACAAAAAACATGGGTGTGAGGGAACATTTGCTGTAAAAAACTGGGCCTGGGTGGCTCAGTCTTAAATCCTGAAACTTTGAGAGACCTAGGCAGAGGACTGCTTGAGGCTGAGAGTTTGTGACCAACCTGGGAAACATAAAGATCCCATTTCTATATAAATAATATTTAAAAAACAGCAGGGCATGGTGGCGTGTGCCTAGTCCCAGCTACTCAGGAGGTTGAGGTGGGAGGATCACTTGAGCTCAGAAATTCAAGGCTGCAGTGAGCTGTGATGGTACCACTGCCCTCCAGCCTGGGCAACAGAACAAGACTGACTAGAAAACAAAACAAAATAGAAAACTGAGCCTTCCATTCATTCTTTGGAATCCACTTTCATTTTGTACCCTGGGTTTCCTCTCCACAGTCTGCAAACAATTCGCTGGAATAAAGTCTCTTTCCTCCAAATTCCTATTCAGAAAACTGTTGTTCACATTCTTGGCATCAAAAGTGAGATTTGAAGCCCTGTCCTGAGCCAAATCATGGGTGGGTGCCAGCAAGAGCCCCTTGAACTCAGTTGTCTTCTCAGTAGTGCCAGTGGGGAGGGAAGGGTTGGATAAGTCCTCTCAAATTCAGACCTCCCATGCTTTGGTTGAAGTCTCAGAGACTTTATTCTTTCCCTGTAGGCCCCTCCATCTGGACTCCAGAGAGGACATTATTACCTGTTGGCCCCAGTTTGGAGGAGGGGAACAGTTTCCTAGCCTTAGAAATTCCCTCTACCCAGACCCCAGATGGGACATTCCCTTTTGACCTCAAGTTTAGTGGGGTGATCTTTCCAGTTTCAATCAGTTTCCTCCAACCAGACCCCTGAGAGGACATTCCCTCTCAGGGATTGGCTCCAGATTGGCTCCAAGTTTGCTGGAGGCTTTTCAAGTTGCCTTCCTCTGACCATCCAACTCTAGAGAGCTTCCCAGCTGGCCCTGGGTTTTGTGGGGGGCCTTCCCATTATGACTTCTCCAGTCTATAAGGTTTTGTGGGGACACAGGCACTAAGGGTAATGGAAGGGATGACTTTATCAGGTGAGTACAATGGGTAGCCTGTGTTGTAAGTTTTTCCCTGCTGATCAACCACCTGCTGGGACTCCAGATGGCTTTATAAGCAAAATTTATGGTCTGCTCAGTTGTAATTGGCTAGGTCTCTGAACAAAAATTACCCACGATAATCTTCATCTTTGCTGGACCAAACAGGGCTCCTCTGAAATTCCAAAGCTTGCCTCTCTGTGCACACAGAAAATACTGAACCTCTCAGAGACATTGGAAAGCCTTTATCAGTTGGCACTTTGAAACTTGTAAGCAGAATCAAGAGGCCACCATTGTCTCTCTTAAAGAAAATAATTCCAAATTGAGTGAGTGCCTTAATAAAATTGGAAAGCGAGATTAGTGCCCGCAAGACAGACCAAAGCTGCAAAAAATCCTCTGGAAAAACCTTCTCCTGGGCCCTCTTTCCTGTTGTTCTGCCTGTCTTCTGCACCTTTTTTTTTTTTTTTTTGCCACCTCTGCTTTATCTTTCACTCCCTCCTTCCTCTTTTGCTTGTTCACCTGGTTGTCTGAAAAGTTAGAGCACTGGCCAACACTGGGGCTACTCTATCTATCCTTAGCCCTGGTATGCTGTCAGTGTTCCCTTCCTGCAGCCCTGACTTCCTTCAGATGTTTGGGATAGCCAACCAGCCTATCATGGTCTCTAAATCTTTGCCTATCCCCTTCCAACTAGGACACTTCCCTGGCAATAATTGTTTATTTACTTGTCCCATTGGCCTCTCTAAAATTCCCAGGAAGAGACTTCTTAGAAACCTACTAGACCCGTATTTCCTTCTCTCAAAAAGAGTAAATATGTTTGAGCTATCCTCACCTGGAGACTTTGCCACAGAAACAGCTTTTACCCAAATTCTCATCTATTTAGTTAACCTCATCAATGCTACCCATCCTGCTCTCCAAGAGGTACCTGAGAGTCTTAGGGCACAATCCAAAACTGATGTTGGTCACATGCATTCAGCACCTCTGATCAAGATTCAGGTAAACCGAATAAGCCCCCGTCCACCATTAAGCAATACACCCTGAATCCGAGGCCCAGACTTGTGTACAGACCAGAATGGACAACTTTACACAAAAGAAACTTTTCCCTTGCACCAGGCTTTACAATACTCCTAGTCTCTCCATCTGTAAACCCAACGGTAGAGTATAGCAATCTTTCCAGGATCTTAGGGCTATCAATAACATAGTCATTCCTCAATACCCAGTAGTTCCTGACTTTCATACCTTACTCTCTAATGTTCCCCTGAAAGCCAATACTCTTCAGCTGCTGACATTGCTAGTGCCTTCTTCAGTATACCTGTACATCCTGACAGCCAGTACCTTTCAGCTATTGACCTTGCTAGTGCCTTCTTCAGTATACCTGTACATCCTGACAGCCAGTACCTTTCAGCTATTGACCTTGCTAGTGCCTTCTTCAGTATACCTGTACATCCTGACAGCCAGTACCTTTCAGCTATTGACCTTGCTAGTGCCTTCTTCAGTATACCTGTACATCCTGACAGCCAGTATCTTTCCCATGGTTTTCCAAGTCTGTCAGTTTGATCATATCACTCTGTTATTACCTAAGACTAGCACTTGCTTTGACCACATTCTCTGTCTCTCGTCTGTAAATGGGTCTTTGAATTTTCTTGACCTCTCAGGAAATTATGCTGCCACGAAGACTGTTTTTGGCTCCAGTTACCATAGTCAAGAATTTTCCTATCCCTGTCTTGGGACATGAAAAAAATGCAGGCATTTGCTTTCTGGATCAAATCATTGCTCCCATCACAATTATTAAAACCCCCGGAAGCATTATGTTTGCCTCCCAGGTGTAAGAGAGCTCTATCAATTATTGATTACTACCCTAATGACAACCCCTCAGATTGTAAAAATGATAGCTATAGACACTCTCAAGGAAGTGATTTACCTGGGAAGGTTAACCTTAGTGAAGGAGCTAGATTAGGAAGGTTTCTGGGATCGTGGTTTGAACTAGGTTCTGCTTGGAATGAATATATAAAGAAAAACATTTCTTGCACTGTTTACAGAATTGCCCACTCCACTGCCTGAGAAATAAGGGCGTAACAGGTCCTGAGACTCCCTTGCTTGTGTGGTCCTGGACAACCGCAGTGCTTCAGCCTATCTTCTCACTGCGCAAGATGGTGTTTGGGCTGTCACTAACACTCATCTGCACCTGAACACATACTTCCAGTCAGGCTGAATTAGAAACATCTACGATCCTCAAATCTTTGAAAAGCATATCCCTATAAAGTCTACTGGCTGGACTGACTGGGCGAAATTTCCAATTTCTAGATCTTTTCAGCCAGCTTCCCTCAGGATAGGATCCCTTCTGTGTTCTACTCTACAAGTCAATGATCTTCCACATATTTGGGCTATACATTTGACTCTCCTTTAAAATTGTTCTACAGTTGTTAAAACAGTTGTTCTGTTTTAACAACTGTCTGCAAGAGACCTCCATCAGGATCATGTTTACCCAACATCCTTCATTTGCATAAAGGAACCAGATGAGAACCTGAGCAGGAACGTTTGCTATAAAACCAGAGCCTTTTTTTGGATCTCTGAAACCCATCTTAATTTTACACTAGAGGCTTCATTTCTCTGGTTTGCAAACTGTTCACTACAGAAAAAGTCTCTCTCCTCCAAATTCCTTTTAGAAAGCTTTTGTTCACAATACTAATACAATGTAACACACAAATTTAAAAGAATTTATGACCACATAGCTATACCTCTTCATTTACATAACTTCTAACCAAGTAAGTTTTTATATCTTCATTATATAAACTACCGAATAGCCTTATTCCAGCACAACAGATCCTCTGACAACTACACAATGCACAAATTCTCATTTTCTGTAATGAAAGATGATCTTGTTCCCCTACCTCCAAACTATGGTAGACGCATGAAGTGAAATGCTGAGAAGCATACGTAATGTACAGAATTACGTCTCAGCTCTGCAGTGGGCACCAACTGCCAAAGTCAGTGTTCAACTCTGAGCTTCCTCTTACTTGATATCTCAGAGGAACTGCACACTGGGCAGAACATGCTCCTTCTTGGTGCAAGTTCTGCTACAGGCTTCCTGAGAGCTCCCACTTGCCTGGCTTTCTTCCTACCTTACTGGTCACTTTCTTGCCTCCTTTTGTTTCCACCTTCTCTATCAGGTCCTTAAATGTCAGCTTGTCCTAGGGCTTGGTAACTGGGTCCTTCTTTCTGTGTATACACATTTTCCCTAGGTTATCTCAACTACGTGCTGAGAATCCCAAACTGTTTCTCTCTCCCTTGGACCTCTTTACTGTGTTCAGATTTGTATGGCTGTCTATGGGATGTTTTCATGGGTTTTCTAAAGCATCTCCAATTTAACGTGGACAAAATCCTATCCCACCCTCTTCCCTGTCAAGCCTTCTAATCTCAGTAATAAACACTCTTCAGTTGCTAAAGCCAAAATCTAGGTCCTATCCTTGTTTCTTCTCTTTCTGCATAGTTTACAATCTCTTGCCTTGTCTGGCCTGTTCTGCCTCCAGAACTCATCTGAATCTGGCTGCTTCTCACCATCTTTTCTGCCTCCATCCTAGTCCACACTGTCAATATCTCTCACTTGATCCTCTGAAACAGCCTCTGTCCTGGTCTCCCTGCCTCCACTCTTGCTTCCCTAAACTCCTTTCTCTAGAAGGTGGCAAGAATGATCTTTATAAATAATTGATCATGAAAGTCACTCTTCTCAAAAGTATCCAATGGGTTTGATTATAAACAGAATTGAATTCAAACCAAGCTTTTGCCATGACTTGCAGGCACTGCATTAACCTTTTAACCTTAACTACTTACACATTTCATCTCTCTTTACTCATGAGATTCCAAATACCCCGCCCTCCATTCTCCCTCTTAGGAATACTGACTCACTGGGAAAGTAATCCCAGATTACTTTCCTTGGTTATTTTTTATGCTTGGAATACTCTTTCCCAGAATATGCAAATTCACAGCCCCTAGATTAAGAATCCCTGCTTTCTAATATTCATTCAGACAGTAGAGAATATATTTAAGCACTTTTACAGGTGCTGGGATAGAGCAGTGAGAGTTGGGTTCAAGTGAGAGCAAATTCCTCCCTGTAGGTGACATTTGGGTTGAGACTTCAGTGAGAGAAAGAGAGGCACATTATTTTTTATGCTTGGAGTACTCACTGACCTCCAGCAAAAACAGTTCTCCTCAACACACTCTATCACACTATTTCACGTTCTTTTATCAGTGTCTGCTTAAATATGTCTATTCAAATTATTCTGTTTAAATATAGCTATTTGTTTCCTCCCACCAAAATGTGAAGCTCTGTTAGCCACTTAAGTCCTGACGATGTTGCTCACTGCTCTATCTCAGCATCTACAAAAGTGCTTAAATATGTTTATTTACTATCTGAATGAATATTAGAAAGCAGGGATTCTTAATCTAGGGGCTGTAAATTTACACAGAAAAAAAATTACATCTTTCTTTCCTTAACATCTGTCTAAAATGTAACATTTCTTTCCATTGTGAATGTAGGCCACACACTACAGCAGTGGTAGTACTTTGATATCAATAAAAATCACAGGTATTTTCCTCTGACATTACAAGTGTGAACCGTGAAAGAACAAATCCTTCAAGATGGATGCTGATTGGCTAACTGGTCCTAAATTCAAAATAGAGCCAAGCAGTCATTTGCTGACTAGAGGTCACACACGTACTATGAGTTCTTGTAATACCCACACACCTTCTTAACTTTGGGGTGTTCATAGCTGCTTGTTTGTTTATGTGGCTGAACCAACAAAGAGACTGTGGCCTGAGTTGATCAATCAGAACTCAGCAAGTATCCTCTCAGAACTAAGCAAGTCTGAATCCTACATTTGCATAAATGAACCTGAGTGGGAACCTGGGCAGGAACTTTCTTTATACACCATAAACTCACCTTTTGTTCTTTGGACTGCACCTTAAACCTGCCTCTCCCTAATTCACAAACTGTTCACTGGAATAGTCTCTTTCCTCCAAATTTCTTTTCAGGGAACTTTTATTCACAGAATTATTACTAATATCTCAAAATACTTTGTATTGTTCAATATTATTTTAAAACTAAAGCACTAATTAAAAAGCTTATGTTATCATAAACATGCGTTTTAGTATCTTGATAACTATTTCAACATAATTAGTCTCCTTTAGAATCCTCTGCATTATATGCTGAGTTGTGTCCATTACACAAAAGAGATTGAGAAGCCTGCTGTAATGGAACTACCACAAGCAGAATGCATGCCCCTTTATACAACTATTGTCCCTGGGATCCACTAAAATAAATTTAAAGAAGCAAGAATAGAATATTATAAAACCTAGAGAACTACCTCATACCCATACCAATAAGGACCATTTGCTATAATAAATTCAAAACACTGAGGGCCAAAAGAAAGGGTGACATTTGAAATCTACTCACAGCTGCCTACTAAACTCACAAACTCAGTAAATTCAGAGGGAAGAGAGAGGTGAAAACAGAAGTTCCAGGGCTGCAAAGCGACTTCCTCCTTGGTGAGGCTGGGTAGGGGGCTAGACATCTGGAAACCAAAGGATCTTTGCAATCCTGGTGCCTCAGGCATATTGGCAATGGCTTCTAGGCTACAGGAGAAACACAAGGCCATAATTCTGCCTTTTCTTATTTTCTTCCAACTTCTAAAATTAAATGGCAAAGTTGTAAGGTAACCAACTTTGCAGCAATGTGTCAGTTTGAGAGTCACAGGTAAAATATTGCTGATTCCGCGAACAGGCATGACTGGCTGACAGCCCTGAGGATGCAGGTTGTTGAAGAAACAACCATCAGTACAGCAAGACAAACAGCAAGGCCCAGAATATCTCCTGCACTATGGCACTGTCTATACTAGTGTTCCCAGAGCCCCTCTGTCGCCTAGCCTAATATCTAAAATGCAAGTTTAAAACTTCCACTGCCAGCCTGATGGAAAGATGGCAAGGGCAATCAGATCAACAGAAAGGAGAATAGAGGAAATTCTACCCACATCATGTTTGGGAATTACAGGCTTACACAGAATTGGCCTAGAACCAAGAAAAAATATTAGAAAAATTGAATGTGTTTGATATTTTGAAAGAGGGGGGCGGGGGGGGGGAAGCAGGAAAGGAATATTGCATTTAGGTGAAAAAAATGAATACATTTTCAAAGAAGATTTAGAGAGCATAATCACAATGAAAATTTAAAATATTCTACAAAGCCAAATTACTAGAAGCAGGCAAGGAGGCGGGGGGAGGAAAAGTACCAAAAAGATAAGAAGGACTTTTAACAGATTAAGATGCCAGGAAATGAAGTATATTTGTAATGACAATAAACACAGTTGAATTAAAGTCATCTATACAAAGGAGACAGCTCTCAAAGTGGGTAAAATAATTGAATCCAGCTATATACACTCTGCAGGAAAAAACATTAAATAAAATGACTCAAGAAGGTTGAATTTAAATGCTATGCAAAAGTATTCCAGGGAATCTAAAATAAGCACATACCCACACCCACAATTTAAGGTTGCCATATCAGTATCAGAAAGTATATTAAAAGTAAAAATTATGAAATGGAAAGGACTCATAAATTTATAAAGTCAAAAGTAAATTTCAAATTAAGATATACTCATCAAAATCTTTTTGAAATTATAATATCAGAATATAGTATTCAATAGTAACTGCCAAAGCAGACATAAAAAGAAAAATGGATAGAAATAATAATGGAAAACTTTGGTATAATTTTTAGTATTTAATAGGTCAAATATATAACAAGAAATAAGATTTATGGAATCTGAATAAAGTAAGGTGATTGTTCCCATAGCTGTGCCCCTCTCTGTGCCTTGGAAATAGAGGATAAACTTTTACTAATGCCTGTAGGATGTTTCCTAGTGCTATTATATGCTTATTTGTAAAGAAAATCTCAGTCACTTCCACATTAAAATATTCAGATAAGCTTTTGTATTTTTAAACTGCTGGTTATACTCCATTCACTTAAACAAAAAGTATTAACTAAGGCTGCATTGACAAATGTGGTTAATTTCCTATCCAGGTTTTTGCCATTTCTAAATCATCAATCTTGAGCTATGCTTGCATCTTAGCAAATTTTTGTGAGTATGCCATTACGGAAATTTTTAGTACTTGCAATACGAAGTCAATATCATACTGACTCAATTTCATTTTTGAGTGACACTGTCAATATTCCTCCTTTAGCTGGGTGTGGTGGTATGTGGCCTATAGTCTGAGCTACTTGGGAGGCTGAGGCATGAGGATCACTTGAGCCTAGGAGGTTGAGGCTACAGTAAGCTATAATTGCACCACTATACTCCAGCCTAGGAAACAGAGTGAGATCCTATTTTTTAAATAAGTTTCCTTCAGACATCATTTGGATCATTTCTTCCAATAAATTTGCTAACTGGCTATTTTGGTTTAAGGTGAAAAATTTATTTATTAATAAATTTTCCAGGAAACTAACTGAATTCATTATTGTTCCTATAGTTTTCCAGGCAACCCATGTGGATTTTCTAAGTAAACAATCATATAATCGTCTCATAATGGTAATTTTACCTTCTTTAGCCATGTGTATTTTCTCTGTTTCCTTGACCCTCCCTCTTAAATGAGAACCTCATTGCTTATTGCACAGAGAAGACGCCAACCTGTATACCAGCCCATTACATACACAACACTGCCTTCTCTCTGCCACTGTGGATAAGCTCTAGGTTCCTACCCAAGGCCAACTCCAGCTGTGGTGATTGAATTTCATCCCCTCGAGATGATCAAGTACTTTTTAATTCTGTCCTTGTGCCTTCTCGCCTACATTGTGGAACTTCATTATTGAATTATACCATTACCTTATATGCTATTGCATCTATCTTCTGAAACAAACAAAAACCAAAAATACAAAACCCTCCTTGGTTCTACATCCCTCTACAGCTACCACACCATTTCTCTGAATTCCTTTATAGGAATGCCTATCCTGGCTGTCTAAATTTCCTCAGCCTGTATTCATTTTTTCTCTCTCTCTCTCTCCATGCTGTAAAATAAAACTCAGACACACAGAAACTTGCACAAATGTTTGGCTCAATGAATTATCATAGGATAAATGTTTGTAATCACTAGCCTGGACATGAAAAACAGAATATTGCTAGGATTCCAGAAGTTTTTCCACTGGTCTCTCCCTGCCCCTAAATGTAACAACTACCATGAAATTTATAATAATCTCTTTTTCTGTATTACTTTATAGGCTTATCACCCACATGTATACCATTATAGTGTTTCACTTCACCAACATTTAAAATTTTGTTTTGCCATTTAAGTTCTTTCTAAAGTAGAGCATCCACATCTATCCCCTATTTTTTATATATAATTTATTAAAGAATGTTAGATATAGTGAACCCCAAATTTCTCTTCAAAGAATCAGTACGTCAGTATGTTCAGCTATCATTCTTTCTCTATTTTAAACTTTAACTTCCTCGTAGTTTCAGTAAACAACCTTCTCCACCAGCTCTAATCAGTAGTTCATATCTGTTCCTCCGGTCCCCTGCCCTCGTCCTGACTCATCCCAGTCACCTGCTTTGACCCCCACTTACCTGCCCTCAACCGTCCTTGCCGCCACACTACCGACCCCGCCACTCCAGCTGGTACCGGGCTCCATTTAAAATAGCCAATCAGAATTAGAGTAGATTGTGCGGTCTAACCCTAGCCAATAGGGGAACGCCACAGCAGAAGGGCCCATCGTGCCTGAGTACCCTTCCCCTCCTAGTTCAGGTGTGTGCCCGCCATTGTTCCATCTGTGAGCCGCACTCTTCTGTAGAAGTAAATTGCCTTGTTGAGGAAATTTGTATTCGAGTGCTACTTCTTTTGTAGCATCAAAAATTCTGCGTCTAACAATCTTGGTGGCCCATTCGGGGACCCCTTTCCCCTCTGCGGGCAGCCTCTGGTCCTCCCTCCTGAGAGGGGCGTCTTCCGGCCTTACTGCGGTGGCCTCAGGAGTAAAAAGTCAGGACTGACCGGGTGCGAAAAAGACGCCATTACTCACTCTCAGCAACGCGGAAACCAGCCGGCGACCTGAGGTGAAGGATCCTCAGCAAATCTGTGCACAGGCCAAGAAAGGAAATACCCGGGAGCTAGCAAAGTATTTCCTTGCTGGTGGGGACAGACCAAGGAAGGAAACGCCACCGGCAAAGTATTTCCTTGATTGTCCGGACAGACCAAAGTAAGAGAAGCCACGCGGTGGGGGTGGGAGTGGGGGTGGGGGGAAGGGAGTGATTCCTTGGTTGAGACAGACCAAGGTAAGAGAAGCCGTGAGGGGGCTGTGAAGTATTCCTTGGTTGGGGTGTCTGTGGGGTTAAAACAACAGCAACAATAAAAGGTGAGACATTTCCGGTAAGGGAAATGAGCTTCACTCCAAAATGAGAAATACCGCAAGTAGGGCAAGGGATAAAAAGGATAAAGCTAGCAACAACAATATTCCCCCAGGCCTATTGTTAAACTATTAGAAGAATAACTACAGAACCAAAAACAAACAAAAAG
The DNA here is from genome assembly GCF_001604975.1 of Cebus imitator. Taxonomy (NCBI): domain Eukaryota; kingdom Metazoa; phylum Chordata; class Mammalia; order Primates; family Cebidae; genus Cebus; species Cebus imitator. Next base: position 447,115 of record NW_016107650.1, on the reverse strand, counting down.
CAGCTGCTGTCCCAGAGCCTTCTATCCTTTTTGCCCCCCTCCTCCTAACCCTGCCTCTTGGGAATCGTCCCAAGAGCACTCACTACTAGCTTGAGTACCCTTCCCTAAATGGACTTCAACGTGAGATAGAGCAGTGTAAAAAAAAAAAGAAAGAAAGAAAAAAAAAAGATATTCAGAACTTCCCTTTCCCCTCTTCTCGGGAAAAGAAAGAGGTATGATCCGTAGAGCTGCTATGGGAGCTAGGAACATAAATATCCACCTGGCCAAAACGTTCCTACAGATCGAAAATTTCCTGCCCAAGACACCTGGTGGGACAATAGCAATGCGGCCCACCGAGAAAACGTGCAGGAAAATATTCTGGTATGGATCTGGAGGATCCTCTTCATTTTGTCGCTAACAATTGGCCAAATATTAAGAAATTACAAAAAATAGAGAACTAGAAAGATAAACCTGTAAAAGACCTTCTAAAAGAGAGAGAGACAAAAAAATCCTAGAGGAGAAAGACTAACAGAGGGAACAGAGGAAGTTAGAGAGAGAGAGAGAGAAAGGAAGAGATAGAAGTAGTAGAGAGAAAGCAACGTGCCCTCTTCTTTTAAAAGCCAGGATAAATTTAAAACCTATAATTGGTAATTGAAGGTCTTCTCCATGATGGACTTCTTAAACCCTATTGTTCCCAATCTTTATACTATTACAATCACCAGTAGTTTGCAGTAATAGGTTTAAAAGATGCCTTCAGGGCTTGTCCGTTGGCAGAGGACAGCCGGGACCTATTTGCCTTTGAGTGAGAAGACCCTTACTCAGGTGGCAAATAGCAATACCAGTGGACAGTCTTACCCCAAGGATTTGCGGCGTCTAAGTCTATAGATAGACTCTAATGCCCTAAAAATAAAGCCCTTACGCAAAAAGCTCACACAAAGCAGGCTAAACCCCCTCATTTGGCAATGACCAGAAGGAAAGGTTTCCTCCTTAAGCAGCCATTTCGTCTTTTTGTCAAAGAAGGGCGTAGACTTAGAAATACTTGCTGAAAGGCATAGAGGCCACTGACAACCGGTAGCCCTCCTATCAAAAATCCTTAACCTAGTAACCTGCGGATGGCCCAAATGCTTTAGGGGACATGCTTATTTTTGAAGCTTGCTAAAAGTTAACAGTGTAGCATGTATCATCCTAACTACTAATCTTGTGGCCTTAGGCAGCCTAGTCCACTGACCTTTATGAAAGAAGTTTGCTTTGGAAAAGAACGATTATCATGTAAAAAGAATCTTGAATGGTAAATTCTTGTCCTGAAAGAAAATAACGGGCTGTTTAAAGAAAGAGATGTTTACAAGTCAGAAAGTTGAAGATTGTCTGTGAAAGTCATGAAAAATGTTATAAAAGGGGATTTATGCAAGAAATGTACACTTTAAAAGTAATTAGGCCTCCTGAATATAAAACTATTGAAGAAACAGTTTATGTACAAGGTGTGTGAGGAAAGTAAAATATACTTTTGGTAAAAGGATTATAAGGAGGTATAGAACGTGGATTTCTACCTTCATGTAAAAAAAGATTATGTTTTGGAGAAATGCCAGATATAGGGGATGGGGAGGAAGGCAGCAAACCACACTGCCATGTGTGTACCTACGCAATCATCTTACAAGTTCTTCACATGTACCCCAAAACCTAAAATGCAATTAAAAAAAAAGATGAAAGCTTTGACATTGCAGAGGCAGACAAAGGGCTCTAAACAGAGCCTGCTCTCCAGTAACTAGAAGAGGTTACCATTCTGTCACAATGCTCTTTCCCATACCTTAACCCCACCAACGCCCACATCTACCTCTCAAATACCTTATTCTTATTGCTCCAGTTTATGGCAACGATAAAACAGTAAAAATAATACAGATTCAAAGATAATAAACTTGAAAACACACACATGCACACACACACACAAGATTATGTTTTGAAGGTTTAAGCAAGTTTTAAAATGTTAATCATAAAGGAAATTCTGTGCGTAAACATATTGGGTAATGTTAAAGGGATATCATCCAGTTTTTCTGTGAACTAGACCTTAAAAGCACAACAGTTTTTTGTTTTTGTTTTTTAAAAAGCACTAAGCTGCTCTTTAACAAAAATTATGCAGAATTAAAAAGAGTATATAAATATCTTACCTTATGGTCAGACATTAAATTTGGATAAATATGTCTACAACATTTTATTAAGTTTAATATTAATAGAACACTAATATAAAGGTGAAACTTACTGGTATAAAATCATACAGGAAGCATTGTCAAATATAAAATGGTGTTTGGCTTTCTTTTGTCTAAAATCTAATAAAAATAGGTGCTACAGAGAATTCAGAAGGAAAATGGCTATTGCCAGACCAGAGAAAAATGTTTTCCAAACTTCTTATGAGTGGAATCTACTTCCAACTGCACCCATTGGGGTCTCAAGCCATGTGTGATGTGGTCCTCAGAGTTTATGGGTACATAGAAATTTATACCCTGGTCAAACAAGTTACAGACAGTTGCTTAGTATGTAAGAAAACTAATAAACGAATTAACCCTCCGGGGAAGGAATCCAGGCTTAAGGCCATTCTGAAGTATCCAGATTAATTACAGAACGATGCCTCCAATTTGTTTTCTAAAGTATTTATTGATTCAGATAATAGGACTCATTTTATCACACATGTCATTGGGGAATTAGCGCAAGTACTGCATGTAACATGGAAATATCGCACTCCCTGGCACACACCTTCATTATGTGCCATTGCTGACCCAGAGTTAGAACCTAAGCAATGCCATCTTAAACCCTGCACCCTGCAAGCACCAAGGAAAATGGTTTTTCCAAAAATAAGTTGTAACTGCTGCCCTGCTTCCTTTGTGATAATTCCTTGCTGCCCTGTTTTCCTTGAAATAACTGCTGACCTTGGCTTCTATGAAAAATAGCTAGCTTGCTCTGCATAACGCTGATTGCAAAAAAAGAACGCTGTGCCCCACCAGGATGTGGGTTTTTGCTTAAAACCCTTACTCCCCCTGAGCTCGGGGCCACGGGTTGGAGAGACACTAGTCCTCCACAGTTGCCGGCAATAAATGACCCTCTGAATTGGCTTACTTTGGTCTCAGTGGTGATTCTGTACTTGCTAGGTTACAACAATTAGGGAAAGTAGGAAGACCTATTACCATGTTAAGAGTCGGAACTGCTCTACAAAAAGACACTCTACTACTGATCTCCCTACATTTGAAACAAAAAATCAGTTTATATGCTTGTTTTATCTTCCACTTTCCCTTCCCTCAGAACTAAAGGTCTTTTAGTGCAGATGCCACCCCCGGAATTTCCAGCACACCAGCATTAGCCTGGGGACCATGTCCTTGTCAAAATGTGGAGAGAAGGAAAAGCTCAAATCAGCCTTAGGAAGGAAGGACCTTACCTGTTGTTCCTAACTACTGAAACCGCAGTCTGGACAGCAGAAAAAGAATGGACTAATCACTACACCCAAGTAAAAAGGCACCGCCCCCACCTCCCCTCCTACCCCTGTCCCCGGAGTCATGGACCATAGTCCAAGGGGAGAACCCTACTATACTAAAGCTAAGAAAAATTTAACACTCTTTAATCTGTTCTATTACTCTTTATTCTTTCCTTGCACTATTGCTGACCATCTAGTTATTAATGTAACCAAGTCAATTTTGCCTCAAGCTATTACATTTGGTGCTTGCATTTTTATACCCTGTGGGGACTTGCCAAGTCAAAGACAGCCCTTCATTTCAGAAAAATACCTCTGTCCTTCCAGGCTCTACTCAGACTGGATATTACTGAATTGGGACCTTTAGTCTGGGAAAATTTTGATGAAGACCCCAGTGTCAACCACGAGTCTTGTCCCCTCGATACAGAGCTTTTATGCCATAGTTGGTCCAACGTCCTGTGGACCACTAAACAGCAAGGATGGACAGCCCCAACTAGTACTTGCAGTTTCTTAAAACCATATATTCATTTTACTAAAGGAGTTACCCCTCCCCATTGTCAGACAGATTACCATCTCTGCTCTCCAGAGTTCTTCCCGTTCGCCAAGTCATTTCTATGGTATAGGAGCAGAATACTCAGGGAAGGATCCCATAGGATACTTTAAAATGTGCTTTATTGCCTCCTCATCTCTTGCACCCCCTTCTCCCTCTCCTAAGTTTTCTGGTAACCGGACCTTCTCTCACCATCTATCCAAGGATAAAACCAAAGTAATTGTAGAGGTTAAAGATTTAAAACAAACTATAGCAATTGAAACAGGGTATCAGGATTAAATGCTTGGCTGGAATGGATTAGATATTCTGTTTGCAAGCTGTTATGCTTGTGTGACAGGCAGGCTAGATAACCAGATTGTCCCCTTTCCACTGAGTGGTCCTCTCACTAACCGGGCACGAGCTGTATGGTACCTCTCTTCCAGAACCCCACAGGCTGGGGCTCTGGGTCATGCAAGACTCTTTCACTACTGTTTCCTGAGGTTAAGAGCCCTGCGGATCAGCCCCTGAGGATCATCTGGCCTCCAGCCCCTAATGTTAACTTCACCTCTTGCCTTTCATGGCAGGGGAAAAAGTTGGCATTCCTTGAAGACTTAACAGGGTGCAGTAAAGCCAAGCCTTTGCAAGAGCTTTCCAATCAATCTGCCCTTGTTAATCCCCAAGCAAATGTGTGGTAGTATTGCAAGGGAGTATTGCTGGGTACTCTGCCAAGTAATTAGAGTAGCACCCGTACTCTACTCCAATTGGCTATCCCTTTCACCCTAGCATTCTGTCAACATGATAAAAAAAAGAAAGAAAAAAAAATCATAGAAAAAAAGAAGTGCCCCACATGGGTCCTTTAACCCCCATGTTTACATAAACACTATTGGAGTTACCGAATAAATTTAAAACCCAAGATCAAATAGCTGCAGGATTTAAATCAATATTTTCATAGATGACAATTAATAAAAATTTAAGTAAAATAAATTACATCTATTACGATCAGCAGCAGTACATTAATTACACCAGGATGCTGTCAAAGGGATAGCAGAACTACTAAGGCAAGATATGTAAAGGAAGTTAGAAGAGAAAAAAACAAAACTAAAAATTCAAGATGGGAGATTGTTAGATATTGTGAACCCCAAGTTTCTCTTCAAGGAATCAGTATGTTAGTGTGCTCAGCTCTTTTATTCTTTAATTATCTATTTTAAAGTTTAACTTCCTTGTAGTTTCAGTAAACAACCTTTTCCACCAGTTCTAATTAGTGGTTCACATCTGTTCCCCCAGTACCGTGCCCTGGTCCTGACTCATCCCCGTCACCTACTTTGGTCACCTGCTTTGACCCCTGCTTATCTGCTCTGACCTGCTTGTAACTGTCCTTCCTGCCAAACTAAGCACCCCGCCACTCCGGCTGGTACCCCTGCTCCCTTTAATAGCCAATTGTAATTAGACTAGACAGTGCAGTCGAACCCTAGCCAACAGGGGAATGACACTGCAGTAGGGGCAACCTCCATCAGGCATAATAAGTACCCCTTCCCCTCCTTGTCCAGGTGTGAGGTCACCATTGTTCCATCTGTAAGCCACACCCTTCTATAGAAGTAAATTGCCTTGCTGAGGAAATTTATATTGGAGTGCTACATCTTTTGTGGCATTGAAAATTCTGCTTACAACAAAGAGCCGAGCCTTTTGACCTATAAAATCTCCTACAGTTTAGATTTGCTAATGATACACTTGGATTTAGTTCAACATATTCTCTGTTCTCTGTACTTCTTCCAAAACAGTAGCTATTTACAAGGCTTAATGAGATTCAGTTTGATTAGCAAGACATTAGTGGTAGTATGTTCTTTCCTCAGAAGGTAACTAACGGCCATTGATATTCAACACCTAGATCTCTTAATTTATTGAGGGTTACAAAATAGGGGTATTCCACATCTATCAATTCTTATTTATGCATTTGCTAAAATTATTGTACAAAGAGACGTTTCTGCTACCATTTATTTACCACCGATAGAGTTTACATAAGAAAAGCACAGTATCATACTTTCAATACACCTTAATGGACTCTGTCGCCATCATTCATTTGAAAATCATTTTAGTCAGGGTCACCTTTAAAGTTTCTCTTGCCTAACCCATTTGTAAATTCTTAGACCTTATATAATTTAACACCTTGATATTATAGCACTTGCCAAAGGTCCCTGCTCCCAACTTTTTTCACTTCAAGACTCCATTTTACAACTGTTCTTCCTACTTCATTGAAGGCCTTTCCCAGTCTTTCTTGCAAACTTCTCTTTCTGTTCCTCACCTTTTAATGTTAAAGAGGCCCAGCATCCCAAATTTATATCTCCAGCCTCAGCATCCCCCCAAGAGTCCCATAGCCATTTCCATCAGGATGTCTAATATTCTCAGGCTTAACATGGTCTCCTCTTCTCCTCCAAACCTGTACCCATTATCATCCCCATCTGAGGAGTCATCCTTAACTCCTCTCTCTCCCATATTCCTGGTTTCAAAAAATTAACTTTAATCTGATCATTTCTCACCTAAGAGATGTGTGTGGTGTTTTTCTTTAGCCCAGTCCTGAATTTCTGCTTCAGCTATAAGGTAGAAAATTAGGCCAATCACATTAATGGCTGCCTTCAAGATGAAGATTTTAAACCAGGCAGATTCTGGATCCTGAGGGATTAAAATTCAAAGTAATTGTAAATTATTGCTCTTGGTTTTTTGTTTTATAACATTTAAAATGTAATATTAAAAATAATATAGACTTATAAGTCTAATGTGGAAAAACACACTTATAAGTAGCTAAAAAAGTCATCATCAATATACATCAATATACAACATCAATATACAACAATATACAACACCATCAATATACAACACCAGAATTACTGCTGGGACCATACTACCCAAAAGAAAGAGAAAAATAGTTTTGATGTCAGTAACATTTGTCATAATCTGTCAAATCTTCCAATTTCAGTATCATGAAACCTAAAAGCACTGGATAATAGAGAAGGAAGACTACATTGGGAATGAGAAATACTGGCCCTGGGGAAAATAATAGAGAGGATAAAGATGACAATTATGGACATACATATGTGCTTACACTGGACCAGCTGCTACTAATCCTTGTGACAACTTCATGGTTTCATGAAGTATAATACTGAGTCAGAGAGGCTTTATGAGACCTTACTGTAATGCTGGCCTCTAGGCTGGTTGGAAGTTCAATACAGAATGCCGCAAAGTGGCAAGCCCAGATAGTCTCCATTTCTAAATGAGTCTTGTCTGGTTATTATGGTATCAAACAATAGGAGGTTGCCTGTAACAGTGATTCTCCAAGCCACATAAGCAGTGGGTATGCCAGTTCTTCCAAAGCAAGACTTGAGTCTTGGCTTTATAACCAAAATTCATTGCCTTATCTTGGAGAGAGGATTGGTAAAAGGTTGGCAGAGTGGCAGGGTGTGGCTAAGTGATTTTCAGGGGAGGCCCCCAGTCCCTGTAGGGAAGGGTGATGTTGAGCCTTAAGTAATATACAAAGGGAGTCACACAGTGAATGGGAGACAGGGAATGTGTGGAAACATAGATGCATGTGTGCTGTTGCTGGAGTGCTAGTCACTTATGTCTACATCATCGCCTTCTGTTCTGGGCAGTGTTCGTATAAAAAGCAGAAACAGTGAGTTTCCATGTGAAGAGCAGTATACAAATAGTGTAAGGAGCTGACAAGAGCTGAGACTAGGGTCATTAGAGACAGAAAAATGAACACAAAATCTTTCATGAAGTTAAAAAAAAAACAGAACAAATGGTATACTTACCTCTTTTATATTAACATGAAGCATGGAGTCAATGAAAATTGGAGTGTACACTGTCGTGATGTTATTTGACCAGAAAAAAGTAAAACTACCAATGGAAATAGCCCAGACTGGAAGTGATTTAAGCATAGCCTTGATAGGCAGAGATTGTCTACTTGAGCTGACCTGGAAAGAAATTCATTAATCATTAGCACATTAGAACAAACTGGAACATGTTTAGTTTGGAGTAGAATCTTGGAGATGCCAATATGGAGAACTGTGTTTTACCTGCTGGACCAGGGAGGATGTGATGTATTCCTTTTCACTGATGCTTATGCATGGGTGGTCCTTGGGGTCATCGTAAAACAGAAAGAGCCAGAGAAGACATAGAGCACAGTCACAAGCACCTATCAAAGAAGAATAAGTAGAATTGGAAGTTTCTGTTTGTAGTGGATCTTTGTCAAGTTGGGATTTTTCAATGTATTAGTCTGAGAAACTACACCTCCTTTATCTTTTATGAAACTTTGCAACAAGGCTTATATTTTTCACAGTTCTCCTTTTATCTACAGGGACCTCTCCCTACTAGATGAGTTTTACAGAAATGGTGGTAAGCCCTATGCCCTTTCCTGATCTCCTATCCTCTGCATCCCTCCACGCATGACAGCTGGGCCTCCCTGCCCTCAGGCCCTCTTCCTTTCAAATTCTTCATGTGTTCCACCATAAGAGTATGGTACAGCTGAGCCTGCACAGGGCTTGACATTGCCCATTTTTTTTTTAACGTTTAAGTTCAGGGATACATGTGCAGGTTTGTTATATAGGTAAACTTGTGTCATGGGGGCTTGCTGTACAGATTATTTCATCACCCAGGTGTTAAGCCTAGTACCCATTAGTTATTTTTCCTGATCTTCTCCCTCCTTCCACCCTCCACCTTCCTATAGGCCCCAGTGTGTATTGTTCCCTTCTATGTGTCCGTATGTTCACATCATTTAGCTCCCACTTATAAATGAGAATATGCGGTATTTAGTTTTGTTATTGTGTTAGTTTGCTGAGGATAATGACCTTCAGCTCCATCCATGTCCCTGCAAAGGACACGATCTCATTCTTATTATGGCTGCATAGTATTCAATGGTATATATGTAGCCAGTCTATCATTGATGGGCATTTAGGTTAATTCCCTGTCTTTGCTATTATCAGCCAGTTTTGACAGCTTAGCCTCAGCCATGTTCCTGAGATACAGCCCAGGCTTCAGGGATTATTGGAGTTCCATAAGAGTTTGACAAATTGTTTCTTTGAGTTTTTTATATTAATAACTTGACCATGAGGAATTCTCTGTTGGGACAGGACGTATATAGTGCTCACCAGTCAGTCTTCCAGAAGACTTGCATTCATTTGACAAATATTGATTAAGTGCTGATTACATACCATGCACCTGTTTTAAGTACTGGGGATATAGCAGTGAATAAAATGGACAAAAATCTCTGCCTTTATGGAGTTGACTTTGTAGTGGATAAAAAAGAAAAAGATTATTCAATCAACTGCCCCAAAATTCACATAATACTGTTTGTCTCTTTTTCAAAATGAGCAAACTGAGGCAAGGAAAGATCAAATTATTTGTGAGACACAAATGTTAGTGAGTGGTAGTCTACCCTTAAGCATGAATTATCTTGTCCAGAGAGAAATTACAGCCCTAGATGGGGAGGCTGGGGTGGAGCTCTGATGAAAGATAAGAGTTAATGGCAGGTAGAAGAGGATAAGTTGGCAGAAGAGACTGAGAAAAAAAAAATGGCCATAAAGATGAAGTCCAATGTAGAGAGGGTAGAGTCAAAGAAACTGAGATGAAAAGGAATGGTCTGGAAAGTTTATAAAGAATCAAAAGAAAATGCTGGAAATAAAAATAGTATAGTAGAAATAAAGAATGCCTTTGATGGACTCATTGGTAGCCTAGACATGACCAAGAAAATCAGTGAGCTTGATAAAATGGCAATAGAAATTTCCAAAACTGGATTGCAAAGACAGAAAAAGAACTAAAAAGACAGAATGGGCTGGGCACAGTGGCTCATGCCTGTAATCCCAGTACTTTGGGAGGCTGAGGTGGGTGGATCACCTGAGGTCAGGAGTTTGTGACCAGCCTGGCCAAAATGGTGAAACTCCATCTCAACTAAAAATACAAAATATTTATCTGGGCATAGTGGCGCACGCCTGTAATCCCAGCTACTCAGGAGGCTGAGGCAGGAGAATCATTTAAACTCAGGGGGTGAAGGTTGTGGTAAGCTGAGATCACACCATTGCACTCTAGCCTGGGTGACAAGAGCAAGACTCTGTTTCAAAAAAAAAAAGCCAAAAATAAGAAAGAAAGGAAGAGGGAAAGAAAGAAAAAGAGAGAAAGAGAGCAAGAAAAGCAAGCAAGAAGAAAGGAAGGAAGGGCAAGAAAAAATTAGAAAAACACTTAAAGCAATAATAATGGAGAATTTCTTAAAGTTAGTAATAAACCTCAAACCACAGATATTGGAAGCCTAAAGAATGCCAAGAAGAATAAATACAGAAAAAGTTACAATCTGACATAGTGAAACCAAATGCCCCCAGTTTTTTAAGAAAAAGGGAATGTTTTAAAAATTTTCTCTTCTTCTCTCTTTTCCCCTTTTCCTCTTGCTTCTCATTTCCAAATTAGCCCTTCAGAAATTTAAATATAACCTTTCACCTCCTCCCCTCACCAGACATTCTCTATAGGGAAAATTCTTCTAACTATGTACTCCAAGACATAGCTCTGGTCCAGAGGTGACAGTCAATTGCGCACCAAATTGCCAGGGAACTTTCATCTCTAGGGTATGGCCTAGGAACTTCCACTCTCCAGGAATGGCTTTGGAACTTTGTTCCACCAGGAGGGCATATTGAAAGCATGCTTTTTTGGTCACTTTTTCAACCTACTTCTGCCCATGAAAAGTGCCACCTCAACTGTGCAGTCAATAACTGCCTGGTAGCAAGGGGACCCATATTCTTTCACTTTTTTTTTTCACCACTTCAGCTCCAAAGGTGAAGTGGCACATTTAAGCAAGTAACTTCGTGTCCCTTCCCCAAGCTAATTTTGGAATAAATCCACTTTCCTTGTACCAGGCCCAACTCTTGTTAATTGCACTCTACAAATAGTAAGCAACAAACATGATTTTCAGTTACAATATAATATTCAACTTCAGTAAATCAAGGACAATTTTGAAAGATGCCAAAGGGAAAAACAATGGCCTGAAGAGTCAAGTTTAAATTTAGAATTCTGAAGACAAATCTCTGGCGACTAGTTTGAAGCTTGACCTGTTCCTACCCAGATCCATCCCCACATCACTAGGTACTTTGAATGGATATGTGTGGAAATCCTTGCTTTCCCCATTGTGCATCACTCATATCTTCTGCAAGTAGTGCCTCCTTCCTCCCTTGGTCACTACCCAATTCAATGAATATTGGGAAGAGCTCTGCTGGTCTTTTCCAGTATAACCAATAACCTTGGTTCTATTTAATCAAGACATTCCAGTTATGATTATTAGAAGGAGAGTCATGGGCTCTACTGAGGCTACTGTCTTGGCACCTGGCCTATGAAGAGAACCTAGCTAGAATGGGCTCTCTACAGTGTGGAATCCAGGACAAGGGCCCTTTTGCCTGGGCCTCAGGTCAGCTCTGACAGAAGCCATAAATGATCTTGGCAACAGCTGTGTTTGATGGCACAAACACTGGTCAGATGTGAGTTAAGGAGAGTGTGAGAGGCTGGGAAATGTAGGCAATGGGTACAGACAGATTATGCAAAATAATTTCAATGGTCAAAGGGAGTTTACTTGAGATGGAGGACAGGGGAAAGGGCATCCTTTTATAGATTTGAGAAGAGTTAAGTAGTTTGAAATAGTCTTTAGGAGACAAATATAGCACGATGGCAGGCCATTTGGAGTGCAAATGTAAGTCTGTGACTCAATTTGCTCTATTTCGTAATTTCTAGCAATTTTCAGCTGCTTAAATATAGTCATTGTCTTATTCTTTAAAACAGTATTTATTCAGATTTGTTTAACTTTTTTGGCAAGAATATTCAAATGGAATTTTAAACAATCTTGGTTTTAGTTTTTCCTTTGCCACTAACTTGGGAAGGTCATTTGACATATGTGGCTATCATGTAATTTCTAGTTATATCATGGAGCCACCCATGATAACTGTAAGTGGCATATATTACTTTACATGATCTTATAGGAATACAACATAAATATTAGATACCATCTAACCGTTGATCAGCAATCCTGGGCAGCATTATTTATTGAAACTGAGCTGAAACATGGAGCTGAAACCTCACACCCCCACCCCCGCAATTTCTACATATTTGGGTTAGTTTTATAATTCAAAACAGGTCTGCATTTTATTTGTGTGACAATCCTACAAGGTATCATCTCTCAAGTTTTCTCTTCTTCAGGCTAGACATTCTCAGTTTTTTCAGCTCCTTTCCTGATAAGGGGCTATGTTTCATCACTATACTGACCATTGTTTGCTACTGAAGACTAACACAGTCATTAACAGCAATGGAATTTTGAGTATGGAAGATGTGTTTTCAGATTATGGCTCTGTCGTCTGCTCACTGTGTGTATTGGATGTCTTCTGTTTGTCCCCCTAGTGTACTCCTCATCCTTCTTCACTTTGCCTTGGCTACAGATGACTGACTTGAATCAACGTCAGTAGGCCCCCATGTCCTCTGCTTCCACCTGGATTTGGCCAACAGAAATTCCAGATAGAGATGAGAGGGAGAGAATTGAGTGTAATCCAGGTGCCTTTTCAAACCCTAGTTATCTCCATCCTACGATTGCCTCAATCTATATGTCCTTTTATAAAAAATCATGAGTTCTTTTAAGGCATCCTGCTCTGTAGGACTCTCCCCTAATGGATTCTGGTAACTACTCCCTTGCTTGATCCCTTTGAATCTGGGGATGCTAGATGCTGCTGGCTCCTGTATTGCTAGCCCAGGTAACTCCACTATCCCTGGGATTCTACCTTATCTCATACCTACCTTTTTAAGTGATCACTTTGTAAATAAATTATTCTGATTTTGCCTTAAGTATATCTTTGGGCGAGTTACCTAAGCCTTTTGAAGTTTCCTCTCATGTCAAATGGCCATAATAGAACCTATCCATATTTTCTTATTCACGAACCTGAAAACTTTTGCATCGAAGAGCCAAAAATGATTTTATCACTTATTTGTAAATCTTATTTCTGTACAGTTTATTTTGTATGTTCTAGTTTGCACAAATTTCATTTTTTGCTGTGGAAATTAATGTCTTTGATTATGGAGTTGTGCTCCACATCATGCTTTGAATGTTAAGTATAAAAGGTAATATCTTTCTGAAATCTGTAAAGTTATTTGTTTTGATCGTCTTTTTCTGGGAGAGTTTCACATCAAAGCATATTCATCTATAGCACCTACATTATAGAATTATAAAAGTTATGTACAAAAATACATGTATAGTTATAAGCATCATAATGCCTTGCTTGTGACAGAAACTTAATGAATATTTTTTTTTTTTTTTTTTTTTTACTCAGCGGGGTTCGTGATTTTTAATGTTAGTTTTATATGATTTTTATACAATTTTATATGAATTTTATTTGATATTGGGTTTTAATATTTAAATTTTTCTTAGATTCTGTGTAATAACCAGAATTTTACAGAAAGAGACTCACCAAAAATATATAAGACCATGGGCCAGCCCAGAGATTCACAAATAACTCCAGTCACAACCAGGACAATAAAGGGTCCCAATAAAAACCCTAATCAGAAAGTACAAAGAACACTTCTAATTAATGCAGGCATCTGAAAGTATAGATAATGTAACCTCACTGTAGCAAAGACCAATTTCCTGTGAAATAAATTTGTGTAGCATAACACTGATCAGAAGAAAATAACAAAATATTTGCTTTTCTCTCTTTTTCTCTATTGTTTGAAATAAGAATGCCTCTTCTCCATTCTATACAATTTTCTCATCTTCAAAGCCAAAATGCTGAAATAGATGATTTCCAAAGCCCTTGACAGTTCAAAACACACGTTTCTTACGGCTCAAGGAAAGAACATAATACAATGAGACAAAAATGGGATTCAAACATTCTAGGCTCTAAGTCTTTACCTGATGCACTCATAGAAGTAAGTCGACCTCATTCCAGGGGAGGAGCCCATTTGACATATATTTCAGATTGGGCTGTTCCAACTATCCCCTGAAAAAAGAAAGTTTTGACATTTAATCTCTAACACTTCCTATGAATTTAAACTCCGTTCAGTTTTAGCATTATTTTAATACCTGGGCTACTGCCTGAACTGTTCGACATGCAATGAGCCAAACTTCTCCAATTCCAGCTGCTGGTGGGATGAGCAGGCTTAACACAGAGCTAAGGCATAATGCAAAGCCAATTATTTTCTTTACAAAATATATTCTAGAGAAGTATCCAATAGGAACTTGGATGATGACGAAACCATAGAAGGTGGAACTCAAGATGATTCCCTGGATATCTGGGCCCCAATTATACACAGGGTTCTAAAAGACAAGCAGGGATACCTTGAGTCACTCTGCATATCATACATTTACTGTGGTATTTAGGGATTTAGGGAAACTGTTCTTCTGGCTCACCTCATGTAAGGTAGCTCCCCTCTTACCTAGTATTCTTTAACCCAGGACCTTCTTTATTCTTTTATCACACCATTTTCTCTACTTATTTACATTTTACTGTTGGAGTAAAGTCCTCACAGCCAAGGACACTATCTGTACCTCCCTTCAGTACCTTCCACAGCATAGACATTTAATGTTTGTTTCTTGAATGTTGCTAAACTACATGTAAACTCCTCCTGCATAGCATACATACATTAAAATAGTTAATTTCCTGTACTTCATAGCACTGCTTACACTACAGTTGTGAATTTCCTCTTGCCTGTTCTCTTTCTCTAAGGCATCCATTAATTTAAGCTCATTCACAAAACCACTTTTCTCCATATACATAGTGCTCCCAGAGAGAAAAGTTATGATAGAGAGAAGATAAAATCATGAAGAGATCTCAGCCTGAGCTGTACAAATAACTACACAGGACAGTTAAAAGGAAAAGGTCATTTCTATTCTTGCACTTGGCTCTGATGTGACGTATTTTTTCCAGGAGTATATTTGTTTGTCCATTCCTAGGTTAGAGGGCCATCTATAGTTGTTTTTTACATTATTAAAGGAACGATAAAAGAAAATTCTAATATTGAATTTATTGTTGAGATTATGAGGGAGCAGGTTGCACATGTTTTTGGACCCACCGAACAGAAAGAAATTTTAATGGTAGTAGGGGAGGATAGGATAAAGTTTATTTGAAAGTGTCTAAGATAGTTGCATTCTCTGAAGTTTCTCTGTCAGTTTCATAATTAGGAGGAACGTATTAAGTAATGAAGGGTTTCCTGAATAAACAGTGAATGTGCTGGTGTTATTTTTGTTTGAATATTAAATATAATAGGTAGGAATCCATATGTTTGTTGTCATCAGTATTATTTTATCCCACCATTCCTCTTTTTTTCTTTCCTTTTCAAGTCCCTGTCACCCTGTAGCTGTGGCCTCTAGAGTGTAATATTTCTCTTGGCTGGAAAATGACTTCCAAGGAGAAATCTTGGAGGAGTGACTCTCCAAGGGTACAAAATAATAACCAGTAAGACATATCCATGTTGTAGCTAGGGTGCCAGGGAATTTCCAGATCTTTTCCATTGAGGGGAAGGGGGCTACCCAGAAGATGAAGGAGATTTTGTTTGTTTTTCTTCTTTTTAATCACAGGCAGCACTTAGGAAGACAGTACCCACCCTTACCCATATCAGGTGGGCCAGGAGGCATTTGTTCCACTCTCCCTGTGCATGTGAACAGATCACTTAAAATTGTGGATAGTTTTTCTTATGGCTTAAAGCTATCACTCTCCGTAGCAGAATGTAGAAAGTAAAAAAAGTTCACCAGAATTGGTTTAAAAACCTTGAGCTCAGAGCGTAAAACCTCAGTTTATATTTTTCTATTCAATGCATTAACTGGTTGCCATTGAAGAAAGTATTCCACATATAAATGTATAAATGACTCTATATAAATCTTAAAAAGAAATATATATACACATTTGTATGGGTCATATAAATGAATAAGAAATATGTAATGCTTCAATGAGGAAAATATATCAAGGGTATCAATAGATAATTTATAAGAGGACAAAATGGAAATGATCAATAAACATAGATCACAGAAATATACAAATGTGTAATCCCATTAGTATGAAAGAATATCTACTTTAAAGTTATGGCAGAATTTCTGTCAGGTTGGTAAACTTTAAAAAGAATAATGACACATTCTCCTTGACTTTGATGGAAGAGGGAAGATTGACTACAGAATATTCCTCATTTATCTTCTTTCTTATCTTCTTTTCTATACTCAGTATTTCTTACTGGGTTTAAATATCTGTGTGTGTCTATTCTTCCTTGTTTTTCTTGTTATTTCGTGTTTTTTTCTAAAATATTCTTTCTGACTTTCATAATACTTTCCTGTCAATTTCCTTTTTTTCATACATCTGTTGTGTGAGCATAGCCTTCTGTGGTCTGGCCATGTCTACCTTGAGTTCTTGCAGGTACTGCACTGTGGTGCTCCTTTCATAGCTGTAATTGCTTTACTAATTTTTAGGTTATTTTGTAATATTAGACTACAATTTGGATCTGCTTTGAGGAATAATTTTCTGGTGTGTCTTTCTATTTAGAATAAGTATGCATTCTATTTCTTCATTTTTAAATGTAGTACCTTATATATAGCAGGAAACTGAATTGTGACAGGAAGTTTCATGGGATGACAAAAGGTTTTGTGGAGTGGCAGGTTGATGCATGTCCTAGAGAAATCTTCCAAATTCCATAGCTCATGATCTTCCTCCTCTTTTAGAGCTATAGTGAAGGCTCTAAAATACAACTCCTATGAGAAACCATTTCTTTAGAATATGAGGTTCTGAGTATTTAAACCAAAGCACTGGAATACCACAAATATTTAAGAATGTAGTTCAAAACACATACATAAAATAGATTTTAACAGATTTTTGATAATCAGTACAATAAACTTTATCCGTATATATATACTTGTGAAGTGTAACCACAATTAAGACCGTGAACATATATTTTATCTCCAAAAGCTCCCCCTTACTTTTTTTGTAATTCTTCCCTCCTGCTCTCCCCCACCACGGATCTCCTGCCTGTTTCTTAACTTAGTTTACATTTTCTAGAAGTTTTATATTGAGGGAGTCCTATGTATGAACTCTTTTTGACTGTCTAGCTTATTTCACTTGACATAATTATCTTAAGTTTTATTTATATTGTTCTTTATGTCAGTAGTTCATTCTGTTATACTGCTAAGGAGTACTCCATTTTATGGATGTGCCATAGCTTGTTCATTCATTCACCTGCTGAAGGACATTTAGGTTATTTCCAGTTGTTTAGCTATCAGAAATAAAGCTAGACAACAATGTTCATAGAACATTTATGTACAAGTCCCTGAATGGACATATGCTTTTATTTCTCTTCAGTAAATAACTAGCAGTGGAATGACTGTATCATATAATAGGTGTATGCTTAATTTTTTATGAAATGAATAAGTGTATTCCAAAGTGGTTGTACCACATTGCATTCTCACTAGCACTGTAGGAGAATTCTCTTTCCACTACATTCCTGCCAACACTTTGTATGTGCAATCATTATAATTTTAGCCTTTTGAATCAGTGTGTAGTAGTTTATCTTTGTAGTTAATGTTTGTCTCCAATGGCAAATGATATAAAGCATCTTTTCATGTGAATATTTTCCCTCTGTGTATCTCCTTTGGTGAAATATCTGTTCATATCTTCTTTCTATTTTTTGTATTGGGTTGTGTTTTTAAATTGAGTTTTGATAGAAGTTTGTTATAAGATATGATTTGCAAATATGTACCCCTGCTGCTGGCTTGTTTTTTTATTAAATTAGCAGTATCTTAAAATCTGATGAAGTCCAGTTTTATGTTTGTTATTTTTTATATATTGAAAAATCAGTTGTTCATATTTGTGTTAGTCTCTCTATTGTATTTCATTGATCTATTTTCTGTCTTTACACTAATTCTACACTGTCTTGATTACTATAACTGTCTCAGAATTAGCAGTAGGTAGTATTAGTTTTCCAACTACTAATTTTCAACGAACATTGAGGCAATTCAGTAGAGAAAGAATAGTTTTCTCAACAAATTATGCTGGAAAAAAATTGTATATCCATATGTAAAAAAAGATTTTTAATGCAAATATACAAAAAGTAATTTAAAATGAATCATAGATTAAACGGTAAAATGAAAAATTATAAAACTTCTAAAACATAGAAGAATTCTTTTGATGTTGGGTTATGCAAAGATTTCTTATATGCAATAACAAAAGCCCACAAAAAAGAGTCAAAAAAAGTTCTTCAGGCAGAAGAAAAGTGATATAGCTAAAAAATGTAAGTTTACAATTAAGAAGTAAGACCATTAGAAAAGAATAAATGAAAGTGGTAAATATTTTGTTTTGAATTAATCTAAAAGATAACTTTTTGTTGAAGGAATGTTTTGAGGGTTTATAACATATAGATACATAAAATGAATAACAGTAGTCACAAGAGATGGGAGAGTGGAATCAGAAATATTCTGTTACATGAAGCCTTCATGATACATGAAATAGTATAGTGTTATCTGGAGGTAGACTTATATTATTAAAAATGTATATTTAAAAACCTATGGAAACTATTAAAACAGTTTTTTAAGTGTAAATAATATATCAAGAGAGGAGATAAAATTCAGTCATATAAAATGCTCAGTTAAACCCAGAGAAGGGAAAATGTGAATGAAAAAAAAAGTTTAACAAAGAATAGATTTAACAAATAGAAAATAGTTACCAAGTGTGTATTTGTCTGTTCCACCTTTGAGTTCTCACAGTGTTTGCCTCCTACATTGTGCTGCTCTGTTGTTACGGATACACGTATTTAGAATCATTTGTTTTTGGAGTAATGCCCTCTTTATCTTTGGTTATTTTCATTGCTATAAATTCTACTTTTTCTAAAATTAATATAGCTACTTCAGTTTCTTTTGATTCATGTTTTCATGGTTGCATAGTTTTTCATCTCTTTACTTCTAACCTATCTGAGTCTTTGTATTTTAACAGGATTTCTTGTAGATAGCGTATTTGAGGATATTTATTTATTATCAATTCTAACAATTTCTGTCTTTTAGCTGGTGTGTTTAGAACATTCACATTTAAAGTGATTATCAGTGTAGTCAGATTAAAATCTACCATCTTTTAACATTCCTTTTGTGGTAAGCTTGCTGGCAATAAATTCCCTCCACATATATATGTCACCTACTGATGGACATTTAGAAATTAAAAGACAATAAAGGCTTTCTCAAGCTATAACTATAGCTTGAAATTTTATAGTCTTTCAATTTTGTCAATAATTTTATTGAATATAGAATTCTAGATTGGCAGGGGTTTTCTTTCTTTCAACACATTAAAGAGTTCACTTTTCTCTCCTTGTTTTTATGGTTTCTGATAAGAAGTCAGCTGTAATTCTACTTGTTCCTCTGTAGGTATTTTCTTCCTCTGGTTTTACTGAAATGTTCTTTTTGTCTTGGTTTTCTGCAATTTAAATATGATATGCCTAGGTGGCTTTTTTTTGATTGTTTATCTTTTTGCTTTTTATCTTACTTGGTGTTCTCTGAGCTTCTTGGATCTGTGGTTTGTTGTCTGTCATTAATTATGAAAAGTTCTCAGCCATTTAAAAAAAATTTCTTGTTTCCTGTTCTCTCTGGCATTCCAGCCATGCACACGTTACACTGTTTGATACTGTCTACAATTTGGGAATGATCTGTTAATTTTTTTTTTTTCATTCCTTTTCTCTTTGCATTTCAGCTTGGGAAATTTCTTTTGACCTATCTTCATGTTCACTAATTATTTCCTCAGTGATGTGAAGTCTACTGATGAGTCTGTCAAAGGCATTCTTTGTTATAGTTTCTTTGATGTCTAGTATTGATTTTTTATTCTTTTTGTTGTTTCCATCTCTTGACTGACATTACCTATCTTGCTTTTATTTTTCTTGCATCTGCATCTTCTGGCAGATAACAACTGATTGTCTTCCCAAGATGAAATTAATGAAACATTTAAATGTCCTGCATGTCCAAAACTTAAATAAAAAATGTAATGTGTCTTCATCTTCCACTTCTGGTTTAAAATGCTTTCCATTTTTTTCTTCTTGTCCAAATTTCTTGATTGTAAAGAAGCCCTAACTCTTGGGTTTTATTCTCCCTCACATAGAAGGATTTACACAACAAGCTCTTCGGAAGTGTTGAACCATCCTTTAATCATGGAATATTTTATTTAGGCCACTACTGGCAAAGTAGATGAAGACTTGAGCTTCTTTTTCAATTATATTGTTATATCCATACAATTCAATCTCTACACAAATTAGTTAAAAAGACAGGCTTGTAAACATTTGACTGTGGGGAAAATTATAGATATACCTTTATATTATCCAGGAGCTTCTTTGTGGAGGTGTTGGGCAAACCATGTGGATCTGTACTGTTCACCATGACTACCATTGTGAGGTTCAGGCATGTACATTGTGCCATTCTTGTGACATTACAACAGTGCAAAAGGAAAGACAATCCATAGCGAAAGGAACAGAAACCTGGAGCTACAAAGTAGAACAGAAAGTCTCAATTGTTGACACAGCTGAGATAAAAACGTACTTTAACTATAGAAGGGCTATTCAGAAATTTGGAGCCCATGATATTAATTTAAAATTTTATTGTACTTAATGGCCTTTGTGAATTACTACATAATAGGAAGATGTGTGACTGATATAGTGATATCATATTCTCCTTAAAATTATAATGCCAACTAGAAATTCCAAGAAAATTAAGCCAGTCTTCCAAGTTCTTTGGTTCATGTCTATTTTTTAAAAAATTTATTTATTATACTTTAAGTTCTGGAGTACATGTGTAGAACATGCGGGTTTCTTCCATAGGTATACACATGCCATGGTGGTTTGCTGTATTCATCACCCTGTCATCTACATTAGATATTTCTCCTACTGCTATCTCTTCCCAAACCCCTTACCCCCTGCTATCCCTCTCCTAGTCCCCGACCCCCTGACAGGCCCTGGTTTGTGATGTTTCCCTCCTTGTGTCCATGTGTTCTGATTGTTCAACACCCACTTATGAGTGAGAACATGCAGTGTCTGATTTTCTGTTCTTGTGTCAGTTTGCTGAGAATGTTGCTTTCCAGCTTTATCCATGTCCCTGCAAAGGACAGGCTCATGTCTACTTTTTAAAAAACGCTTTAAAAATACTCTGTGTTACTCTTGAAAGTAAGTCCCCTTAATAACAATGAAGACATTTTCTGTCAAGAAAACTATTCCTTTTCCACTGTTTAAAGAATACTCTGGTTGAAAGACTCATATATGCTCAATGTGGAGAAAAATGGCACTTTAAAAAAATGTAATTACTTACTGATATAAGCTGATCAGCTGGTGTACAGCTGATTACAAGTTCACTGATGGAAGAAAGTAGGAAGTCCAGAAACAAATACACATATGTGGTTAACTTTTTAAAAATGTACTAATGCAATTCATTGGAGAAAAGTAAAGTATTTTTCAACAAATGACATTTTTTTCCAAGAGAAATATAGGTATATGTCTACAAAACAATATGTACAGAAATGTTTATAGCAGCTTTATTCAAAATAGAAGAATGTTTGAAAAGAGTGGACATACCATGGTATGTTAATACAATGCATATTACTCAGAAATAAAAGAAAGAAACTGCTTATACACAACAATCTGCATAAATCTGGATGCATTTCAACAAAAACATGCTCAGTTAACGAAACTAGAGACCAGACAGTATATACTATAGGAATCTAGTTTTACGAAGTTCAAAAACAGGCAAAGTTAATCTATGTGGCCCCTCCATCTTCAAAATCAGCAATGGGAATCTACTTTATGTTGAATCCCTCTCACACTTTGAATCTACCTACTCTGTCTCTGACATGTACAACCAGATTTAAAGTGCTCATGTGATTAGATCTGTCCTGCGTGCATAATTTCCCTATTTAAGATCAACTGATTTGGGAACATTACTGGGAGAAAGTGTGTATACACCAGGGGCTGGGAGTGTTGGGAGTAAACTTAGAATTCTTCCTACTACAGGACACCATCTGGCCTTTAAAGAGCCTTGTTCCTCTTACATGCAAAACATATTCACCCCATTTCAAGCTTCCCAAATTCTTCATGTTATTACATTATCAGCTCAAGTTCAAAACCTCATCATCTAAATCCAGTTGTGAAAGAGACACCTATGATTAATCCATCCTAGGGCACAATTTCTTTCTGTGGGCTTGTGAAACTAAAGAGGCAAGTTAAATGCCCCTAACACTCTTAGCATGTAATGGTGGAACAGGTGTAGGATAAAGCTATAGACAAGGGGGTGGGGTGGGGAATAACAGAGGAGAAAAGGAGTCATTGATCCATGAAGGTTCTGAAGTTCAAGGCCAGTGTTGGATTTTTCATGAGGTCTGGAGATAATTCTTGTGGCCCTTGGCTCTACCCTCTGGGCTCTGGGCTGTAATTTCTGTGCTCATGGTTCCACCCAAGAATAAAACAGGAGCCAGGAAGCTTGGGAGTCATCTTGGAATTCTGTCTACTGCACATTCATAGTTAACTAATAATTTTTTATTGCAAATAAATATTAACTTCATAAATAAATTTTTTATATCTAATGAGATAATCATACAGTTTTTCTCTTTTAACTTTTGTGGAGTGACATGTATACATTTTCTAACATTAAATTACTCTTTCATTTTGAGGATAAACCTGACTTGGTTGCTTTTTTAATGTTTTTATAAATTCTTAGATTTGTTCTGTTAATATTTTATTTAGGATTTTGTATCTTCATAATTTTCATAGGGCTTTTTTGCTTTATATATTGGAAACTATTTTATTAGATGTATAAGTATTTTATATCATTCTATTGAATTGAATTTCATATCATTTTACAGCATTCATATAGGATTGTTTGAATTAGTAAAATATTGTAAACAAATTAGATGTCTATAAATTAGTGACCATTTAAATAAATTATAATATATCCATCCATACTTCAGCTCTAAAAATGAGGAAAAATCTCTGCCTAAAATTGTGGAATACTCTTTAGATAAACTGTTAAATGAAAAAAAGCATTAGTACCCAATAAATAGTTGGCTAGTTTTCTTGACTAGCCTGAGCCTCCATTATTAAAAGATAAGAATATTAGATAAAATATATTTAAAATAAACCATTTCATTAAAAGCATGGGTGATCTAAGAGGAAAGATGAGGGCCGGGCGTAGTGGCTCAAGCCTGTAATCCCAGCACTTTGGGAGGCCGAGGCGGGTGGATCACGAGGTCAAGAGATCGAGACCATCCTGGTCAACATGGTGAAACCCGTCTCTACTAAAAATACAAAACATTAGCTGGGCATGGTGGCGCGTGCCTGTAATCCCAGCTACTCAGGAGGCTGAGGCAGGAGAATTGCCTGAACCCAGGAGGCGGAGGTTGCAGTGAGCCGAGATCCCGCCATTGCAGTCCAGCCTGGGTAACAAGAGCGAAACTCCGTCTCAAAAAAATAAATAAAAAAATAAAAGGAAAGATGAAATATTCAGGCCAAGGGCTTAGTGAAGGTGGGAGCCTCAAAACATAAGTTGAGCATTAAAGTCAGATTTTTCACTGTGCAGTTTTGATCTTGGGATTTTTTTGCCTTCCACAATATGGAGACCACAGGAATGAAATACCCAGGCCCTAGAATGGAATAGTATGTAGTAGGAGACCCTCTTCTAAAATGCTTAGATGCTAAAGACTCACAAGATCAATGAAGGATGAACACATTGCTCCCGAACATTGTTAGTGGACTGCCAAGAAATTTTGTGCCATATGATCTTAAGAGCTGGATAGAAGGGGGCAAAAGAATACCCCTGAGAAATTTAATCATCAGCCAGTGCTTTCTTTGATTTGCAGCCTAAACTCATAATCTTAGGGAGGTGAATGGATCTAGAAAGCTATCAGAAACCTTGTACAAAAACACCCCTGCAGGAGAGAAGAAAGCCTCTATGTGGTAACAGTGAAGTCATTGTCACCATGTCAGAGAGGGGCTCATTGTCTTAGTCATTTAGGGGTGCCCTTTTGAGTTTTACTCATTTCTCTCCTTCACATTTCTCCAGGAAGTACATAAATTATGTCTAAATAAGTTTTGAGTCAAAAAGAAGACCATAAGGGGAATTCTAAAGAGTTTGGGAGTGAGTAACAGTAAGAATACTGCATATCAAACTCAGGGACATGGTAAAATGTGCATCTGTAAATATATTTATCAAAAAGAGGAGAAAGAATTTAAAAACTTGGAAACTGAACAAAGGAACAAACCCAAAGGATCTAAAAGGAATTAAATGCATAAGGGCAGAAATATAGAAAAAAAAATACATATATATATATATAAACTTTGAATGCAGATGAAATGGACAACTTAAGCAAAATAAATATCAAAATTGATATAAGAAGAAATATATAATTTAATATACAGTAACTTTTACATAAGTTCAAAAAGTATACAATCTATTGCTTATCTCGTTTTTTGGGATTTTGTCCCCTATGACATGGACACAACGCTAAGCCAATAGCAGTAATTCTTTATTGTTGATACCCTACCCTACCTAAAATAAACAGTTTATCTCAAAAAATATTCAGTACACATTTATCTGTTGATGTCCAAGAATGCAGGGACTCAAGAATATTCATCCTGTCTTACTTCCTCTTACAGATCTATCTCTTCTTCTCTTGGAGATGGAACCAAAATAGCCCAGTTATTTTCTGATATTTTCTACCAAATGATAAACTGACAAGTATCCAAAAATGAAAATAAAGTGTGAGCAACCATAGTATGTAGAAACTTTTTACTTGGGATTTTCTGATTGAAAACCATAGTAGGACTGGTTTCTTCTCCCTTCTTTTCTGAATATTTTTGAGACCTCATATGTATTTCACAGAAATATTCTTCCATGTATAATCTGTGATGTAATATTTAAGAAAGAGAAAGCCTATACAGTGGAACAGAATAAAGTGCTACCTTTTTTGGGAGGCAACTGGTTATCCATTTGCATACAGGGCTGAAGTTGCTTCTCTTCTTGCTGAGGGGTTTGGCCTCCATTTACTATTGAGTGCAAAACACAGTAATGTCAGCATGATGTAGACGCTACCCAGTACTCCTCTCTGGTTTAAAACTGCTTCAGAGAGAAACTTGTTCCATCACAGCAGTGCTCATTCACCTACATTATGTGCTCCCCTTGATGTTTATTTCACTTTTGTGATCATTTTGGTTGATTAAAAATATATGGAAGACCTGAAAACTACAGAAAACAAACAAATAACCCTGCCAATCCAGAATTCTAAATCCAATGATAATATTTCTCCAGAGTGAGAAATGAAAAGAATCCATTGCCAGTAGACCTCCTCTATAAGGAACATTAAAAGAAGCCCTTCAGGCAGGAGGAGATTGTTATAGGTCAGAAACTTGGCAGTACAAAAAGAAAGGAAGAATGTCAGAGAAGGAGCAAGCAAAGGTGAAATAAATTCTTTTTTCCTCCTGTATCTCAATAGAGCTAAAAGATACTATCTGCTTATTAATACCACCAACTCAAGCAGATGCTAATTGTTCTTTATACTTCCACATGTCCCTGTCCATATCTTCAGTTTCCATGGATAGAGCAGTCACTTATGGCAGGAAGCTCAGCGGATAAATCAGAATGGAGCAGTCTCCTATCAGGCAAACCTTTATAGTCAGAATTCAGCACCAATCTGTGCTGGTCAGTCTAGACCTCAGGATTTTATCATATCAGATTATATGATACCTAGTGCTCCAAAGATACGTAAGTCCTGAGATTGGGTTTGCAAAATATTTTTGAATGAGCAATTTGTCAACCATCATTATCACACATTGGAACCTCTTCTGGGGCCACTCTTTATTTCATAACACATATACATAAACACCACACACACAAACCACCCATACATATGCACCACATACATACATACAACATAAACACATGGTATAAACTCCCCTTATGTTCTCCACACATATACTGCACCCATACATGCAAACCAAACATATAAACATGTTATAATACTACATCCTCAAAACGGAAGGACAAGCTACAAGCACCACACACATAACCACACACACACACAAACGATGGGCACATACCCACCAGGCACACACAGTGTGCCACACACATTACAGACAGAGCACACCACAGCTATACAAGCATCACACATTGTACAAAACATACGACTCTTTCATTGTGTCCCTGTGACCCTCACACTGATTGCTAAAAATATGTTCTTTTTTCTTTCTCTTGTGAAAAGCCTTAGAAGACAAGGCATATTCCACCCTTCCCCAAATTTTCCGCTATTGCTAAGTACTTTCAATCATATCTTTGCCAGGGAAGGCCCCCTTAATGGCCCTCTGGGGAGTTAACTGAATGCTTATTTAATAAGTCTCTTTTAAAAGTGAGACTAACCTGATTCAGCACAAAAAAGTGACTTCTTCTGTTGTCAAGACTTTTCTCTC
This sequence comes from Cebus imitator, assembly GCF_001604975.1. Classification (NCBI taxonomy): domain Eukaryota; kingdom Metazoa; phylum Chordata; class Mammalia; order Primates; family Cebidae; genus Cebus; species Cebus imitator. Next base: position 420,704 of record NW_016107650.1, on the reverse strand, counting down.
AATTTTACACAGTGTCGACTTGCCAGTATTACCAAGTTTAGCCCCCATACATCATTCACCAATTCTTTTGACATCACTATGTCGGAGCTAAAAGCTTAATTTTTAACTTTACTTTTACCTTTTCCTTAAAGCTTCAGGGAAGGAGTGTGACTCAAAATCATCTAGTGGACTAGAAATTTGGGAATTTGCCAGTAATTTTATGGCATAATAAGCAGACACCCGTAGTCTCTTTCCCCGTCCAGGAGGTAGAGCTTGCCTGCCATACGTGCTCTCAAGATTTCTTTATTAAGGGTGGCTCTGGGTGTATAATGCTGTTCTAACGGGAAGGTTGTGGCTTTCTAAATTCTCCATAAATGCCCTATTAAATTTTTACCTTTAATTCCTTTCCTTCTTGTCTCCCTCTTTTCCTTTCTCCCTCCTTTTTTTTTTCTTTCTTTTCTTGCTTTCTTCTTTCTTTCTCTCTCTCTCTTTCTTTCTGTCTTCCCTCCCCTTCCCTCCCCTCCCCTTCCCTTCCCTTCCTCCTTCTCCCTTCTTCCTTCCTTCCCCCTTCACCTCACCCTGTCCCCTCCACACTCCTCTCCAAAGGGCACATCTGTTCGACATTAAGCATACTCAGAAAGAGGTACATTTTACTGAGGCATGTCCTCTGGAAGGTGTGGCTTCTCTCATGGCTCTTCCTGCAATGACTGTAGGTGCTGGTTCAGCTACTTGGTTATAGCAAAATCCAGAAATATTTTTTAAAAATAGAGAGTTAGGATCTCATTCTGTCACCCAGGCTGGAGTGCTATGGTATGATTATAGCTCACTGGAGACTTGAACTCCTGAGCTCAAGGGATCCTTCCACTTCAGCCCCCTGAGTAGCTGGGATTACAGGTGTGCAACACTGTACCCAGCTAATTGGTAGAGACAGGGTCTGGCTGTGTTGCCCAGGTTGATTTCAAACTTCTTGCCTCAAGCAATCCTCATGCCTTGGCCTCCCAAATTGTTGGAATGACAGGAGTGAGATATCAGGCCTGGCCCTAATACTTTTAACTTAGAACTCTTTGAAATTAATCTGCTAATTGGTTAAAAAATTTAAGCCCTAAAATCAGTGATTTTGCATTATAGATAATTTGTTACATACTTAACAAGTATTTTTTTTATTATGCTTTTAAAGTGCCCGTTAAATGTTTGGCACATAGCAGATGCTCTGTAAATTGAATCAGTTATTTTTTTTCCCCTAAAGAAATGTTGTAAATCTTTAACCCCTTTGCCCAGGAGACTTTGATGTTGTTATTCAGTGGGATTTTTTTTATTTTTCACAAGTCCAGATTCTGCTCATTCTCTTCTGTGTGCTACAGAATGTTTGTACTATTTATTTTGTATCATACTTGACAATTTCTGGAGTTTTCTGAAAAAGAGTCCCTTTTGGTAATTGAAAGCCTTAGGTCAGCAGTTGTTTAATGTCCATGTGTTAAAAAAATAACACTCCCAGTTGCCATCAGTATCCCAGTTCTGGGTAGTGATTACCTAAAGGAAAACCATCTTTCTGTTTGCTGGCCTCAAAGCTTTCTGCTGCTCTGTGAGATTCTTTGAAATTGTTTCTTCTGGATTCTGTGTTTTATGTATTGAGTTTTAAAATTTATCACCTTACGGAAATGTTTAAGCATACAAAAAATGTAGAACAGTTTAAGATAACCATGTACATGTTAACCTACTTCAAGAATTATGAGTATTAGGCTATTTGAGTTTCCACATTCAATGGTTGTTTTTTGTAGCATTTTAAAGTAAATTTCAGACATTATGTCATTTCTTCTATAAAACATTCAGCATGGCTGTCTAATTCGTTAGGATTTTTAAAAATATAACTAACATGCTAGTAGCACATCTAGTAAATAAACAATAATCCCTTAACAGCATCTAATATCCAAACATTATGACAAATTTCCCAATTGCTTCAAAGTTGTGTCCGTTATATTTGCTTGATTTAAATGAAGATTAAAATAGGATCTACATAATGGCATTTAATTGTTAAGGCTCTCATGTCTCTTATTTTATAATGATCTCCTCTCCCAGTTTACATTTGCTATTACTTAAAAACAACAACAGTTAAAAAAAAAAAAAAAAAATTTATGTTCCATATTTTATATGGTCTGGAAAATAAAAAAAAATTAAAAACAACCAAAAAAAAAAAAAAAAAAAAAAGGAGAGGTCCCTTGCAGAGTGTCTGTCATAATTGATTTGGCTAATAGCTCTCTTTTTGGATCATTTGATATGTTTTTTTATTTCCTTACATCCTGCAAACTGTGAGGTATATATAGAGGCTCGGTTACATTCAGCACAAAAACACTTAGCCGGGATACTGGATGATACAGGGTACTATTGCACCCGGCTGGGAGGCACATAGTAGCAGTAGCAGGTTGTCTCACTTTTGGTGGTAGTAAGATTAATCAGTAGGTTCAGATATTCTTGGCCTGACTTATTCATTAATAAAGTTTTCATCATCTTTTCATCTATGGCTTTTAGATACAGTTAGTAAATGTTGCCTAGATCCGTTATTTGATTAGAAGTTATAAAATGATGATTTTCTAATTCTATCGTGGTCTCTTTCATTTACAAGCTAGAATTTTTTCATAAAAAAGGAAATTAACCTTATACATTTGGTAAGCTGGTAATACAGATTTAATAGGAAAGTTACCATAATTACTTGACGAAGTTCTAGAATAAGTGTCTTAGCAAGGATGACCAAGTACTATTATGACCTCATGAATTTTATTTGATGTGTTACAATCTGTTGCAGTTCTTACTCCTTTTTGATGCTCCAGTTGTTCCTTCTTTAGCCAGTGGGCGTCCCTTCAAGCTGGTTTCCATGTCATTATGATAGGACTTATGGTCTTGAATAGCTTCCTTGTCTTCCAATACATAAAAAGCTTTCCAGCTTCCTCTTATATATTTTCTATTCTCAGATATGGGCTTTCTTAAGAAGTGCTGGCTCCTTTCAGCAGAAAATAACTTTTAGAGACCACACTCTGAGAAGTAAGTGCTCATTGTTCCTGGGTCACATTGCTTTTAGACGTTTTCAATGGAAGAACTTGAAAAAGATATTTTTTGAAAAGAAATTATAATTTTTTTGTGTATATTTCGAATTCAAATTTAGGATTAGGGTTATTTTCAAAATTTTTTTGATTTTATAGTCTCACATATTTCTCTTTTGTTGAACATCATTGTTCCCAATGAATATACCTTTTTGCTTTCTTATAGCCTACCTATATTAACATGAAAATAATCCTAATAGTATTGCCAAAATAACTGCTGCCTTCCCCAGAAACAGACCCTGAGATGAAGACTGACGTTAAAGTGATGTAATGGTATTTTTAGGAAAAGAAACTACAACAAAAATAGGAAGGAGCTTGGGAAGTGGGCAGGGAAAGAAAGGAGACCAAACAAGGATACAATAACAAGCCAAGTCTGGAGGAAGGTAAATTTGTACTAATCCTACAAGAGAGCAGTGGGAACAGTGTAGGCCGCATCTCAGATTTGTCGTAACCGAAGGCACAGAAGTTAGAGTATTTATATGCCAGTACTCATCAGTGGTTGTCTATAGGGTGTCAGGTTTTGAAGGGAAGGCAAGGGTTAAAGATGGAGAGAGAGAGAGAGAGAGAGAGAGAGTGGCTTAAGAGCAAATGAAGGCTTTATGCCTAGCAGTAGACCCACAGAGGTGGGAGACAAGCTTAATGCCAGGGCCCACCGCTGCTTACAGCCTGGGGCAGTTTATAGGCCTGTGCAGGAGGAGTCTGGTGGGGGGACAGCCTGCTGCCTGGGAAAATGTTGATTATGCATTCACAGGCGAAGTTGTTCTAGCTGTTGTTCCGGCTGAATGTGATGTTCCTTGCACTTTTGTACTTTCTCCCAGCAGGATATGATAAGAGGCAGGCTATTTCTTATGGCCCAAACCCCCCATGGAATGTCTCACTTTGACCAAGCTCTGAGAAATGGTGATGGGGGAGGCTTACAAAGTGGTGTAGTTTGGACTAACATTCTTGCTTTCTATTTTAATATAAAAGGAAAAGGGGGCATTGTTGATTATCTGGCTGCTTCCTGCTGAATAGGGGTGCTGTTATCAGGGTTGGGGTTTTGAAGTAGTGGGTGTCCAACTTCAGAGTTGTTTTCCTGGAAGCACTGTTATGGAACTTGGTGGAGGAGAAGAATGGCGTCAGTGTGTTTCTGGGTGGTTGCCTGGACAAGGGAGTTCAGCCTTTGGGGGATAAAGCAGGATATGAAGGTGAGTACACATGGGCCAGTTGTTAGTATTTAGAGGAGGGAGATTAGGGGCTCTAAGAAAGGGGTTACCCAAGGCATGCACTTTAGGAGGGATGGTCCCCGTTTCCAAGAGTTAGTAGCTTGATGTTGGATTTCTGCAGCCCTGTTACGGAGGCCATGGGCTCTGCGAACAATGCCAGATCAATTAACATAAAAAAAAGCATTCTTCTTGGAGTTATACACGTATCCCCCTTTTCAATGGTTAGCAGGTCTAAGACCCTTTGGATTTGGAGAATGATCCCCTCAAGGGAGTTCTTCTGCCTTTGGAGCCTTGTGATGGAAGTATGCGTGTCTTCTACAGCTTTATAGAGGACTGTAGATTTTTTTTAATATAGAGAAGTTGATATACTTGCTATTCCAGTGCCAAGTGCAGCAGAAATGCTTAATCCTACCACCAGAAGAATGGGATGTAGAGCCCATTTAGTACAGGTGGAGGAAGATGAGACAGAAGCTACCAAAGGAACCTGGATGGTCTTGTTGTTTGGCAAAATGCTAATGTTTGGAGATTAAAACCAGGGTGTATGTTCTTGACCAAATTGCCAGCAGGCAAAGTTGAGTTTGTGCCACACAGAAAGAAAAGACCGGGGGTTTACAGGCAAAAGTTGTAAGTAAAGGTAGCGAGCTATGAGAAGATGGGGGTAGAATCCTGGACAAGCTTTTTGTTCCAACATTTTATTTCTCCAGGTTGAATAGATTTTAGCAACAGTAGCCCCTGCGAGGGTCTGGTAGGGAAAGTTGGTGGGGGAGGAGGTAAAGGTTGTTTGGTTTTGGAGAGAGAGAGAAATGGGTTTTTCTTAACTAATAGCCACTGTAGTCCTGATAGGGCAGAAGGATATAGATTGCAGTTGAGGGAATTGTGTGTGCATTTTTTCCAGGGAGCATCCTTAGGTTGGATCATGGAAAGCTGTGCCAGCAGAGCAGGGAAGAGTTGGTAAGAGGTGTTTTATGGAAATGGGATTGTAACATGTTTAGTTTAGAGGTTATAAGGCAAAGGAGGCTGACAGCCCTGTGTATGATGATGTGGGTGGATTTGATGGGTTGCTGAGAAAGGTGTTTAGCTGAGAAAGATTATAAGCAGGTTTCAGGAATGGATTGGCCAAGTACGTAAGATGCAGGTTTATTTCAGACTAGGTTTATGTAGTTAGGTTAACAGAAAGGGCTGTGAACTGCTGGATTTGTGTGGACAAACAAATTGAACACTTGGAAGAAAGAGGGGCTATCTGTGAAGTTGACAATAGACCCAACTGCCAGAGGTTGGGGGCAGGGACTTAAAGTACTCCACAGGCAAAGAAGACAAAAGGAGAAAAAGGAGATGTGAAAGACTGAACTTTTAGAAGGCCCTACAGCCATAGCTCCTAGATGAATGTGAAGAACTGGAGTTGACTATTCAGGATGTGGGAGGGAATACCAGGAAGGATCAGAAACAAGATGTGAGATAAAAGATTTAAAATTTGAGATGGATAGTGTTATAGACTAGGGCCTTCTGGATTGGCAACTTCTGGAATTTTTGTTAAGTGCAGTGAAGCTGGTCCTGTGAGGGAGGAAGAATATTTTGGGTATGAGGAAATTTCTGGATGTGGATCTGGTGTTCTTTTTAATTTGGAATGGTGTTTCCAGTATGGAAAGGATGTTAAGCTTTGCCGCCGTGGGAATAGCTAGGATAACTGCCCAAACACTTAGGTTGGAGAAGGGTGGAGGAGTCTGTGATCCAGACCCAGTCCCATGGTCGTAGGGGCAGTGAAGAGTATTTTGAGAATGAACTTTGAGGCTGGGGCAAGTGAGTGTTAGCATACTTTCTTATTAGATGTGTGATATATATTGCCTGTAAAATGTGATGAGTTTTACACCTTTTTTTTTTTTTTTTTTGCCAAGTTTTGTGATTTTTTTCTTAGTGGTAGGAGGTTCGAGATATAACTTGTCCTTTACCTTGGAGATGATATTCTGGCATATTTGAGACTACTGGATCACTGAAAACTTCACTTATATGGCTAGTCACTGACACTTTGTAGACTTTCTCTCTCCCTCTTCCCCCACTTGGTAGTGTATGTGTTTCTGCAGGGCATCCAGCGTCCTTGCTCCTTCTTGCTATTCAACTTTAGTTGACATAACTACATGCTTATAGTGAAACAATGTGATGTTGCAGATAATCCAGATCCTTTCAGATTATGTTGTGAAAGAGGCTGGTGAGTTAACGTATTCTTTGACAAAACTGTGGAAAGAGTACTGTTGTCTATCCCAAGTTAATGTAAACTACTTATAATCCCCCTTTCCAGTGGCTCTTCCAAAGAACACACTCGCCATATCAATACCTGTATAAGAAGTAACAGAGCCTCTGTTGATGTGTTCCATTTGGCACACCATATGCAATTAAGATTACCACTGGAGCCCATCTGTGGTGGTCCTCCACTATCTGCCACAATCTATTTATTCTGGGGCCACACTGGCGAGTCCAATGGGAATACAATAGAGATCATTGCTCTAGCATCTGCTAAGTCTTTACAAATGGCATTACTGTCTGCTGTTCCACCTGGGATGTGGTATTGCATCTGAATTACTAATTTGGCAGGATTGCACTGTTTTGAGCATTTTCTTCTTTTTTTTTTAATTTTATTATTATTATTTTTTATAAGATGTGGTTTCACCATGTTGGTCAGGCTGGTCTTGAACTCCCGACCTCAGGTGATCTACTCGCCTTGGCCTCCAAAGTGCTTGGATTACAGGCATGAGCCACCATGCCTGGCCAAGCATTTTCATTTAAGCTTCAATGATATTAAATCCTGAGTCACAGCAGTGTGCCCTCATATTAACAAGCTCTCCCTTATCTGGACTTATTTTCTGCCCCCAAAACCCTGGTCCCATATTCTAGTCATGCTCTCCTTGTCCCTTCCAATTTAGCAGGGCCAGCACTACACCATTTGGACCATCCTAAGACCTGACCTAACTATTTGTCAAGTATTTAGGTTTACTATTTGTTAAGGTATTAGATAAAGTGAGGATAAAATTTGACTATGCAGGTCAGGCACGGTGGTTCATGCCTGTAATTCCAACACTTTGGGAGGCCAAGGTGGGTAGATCACGAGGTCAAGAGATTGATGCAATCCTGGCCAACATGGTGAAACGTGTCTCTACTAAAAATATAAAAATTAGCTGGGCATGGTGGCCCACACCTGTATTCCCAGCTACTCAGGAGGCCAAGGCAGGAGAGTCGCTTGAACCCAGGAGGAAGAGGTTGCAGTGAGCTGAGATCACTCCACTGCAATCTAGCCTGGCAACAGAGCAAGACTCTGTCTCAAAAAAAAAAAAAAAAAAAAAAAAATTTGTCTAAGCAAGCATTGTCTTGTAAGTCGTCTGTATCAGCTGTGTTTTCTGCATAGGGATCTTCAGGAAAAGGGATGATGCCATCCCCCAGGATGGAGTACTGGGATAAGGATACCAAGAAGTTTTAGGGTAAATTTCAGGCCTTGACTTTAGCATGAGACTTCTAGGACTTGACTTTTAAGTCAAGTGTTTGTCTTTGTTTTTTCTGCTACTCTGATAATCAGATCCTGAGTCTGATCTTCAGAACATGTCTGCATTTTGCTATTGGAGATCAGGATATCTTTAAATGCTGCCAGAGAGATTTTCTGACTTTCATACCATATTCTGATGTTAATTGGCCTTCTTGAGTGCATCAGTGGTCATGACCACCATCAAACAGCCAACTTCAAAGTTGTTCTAATGCCATTTTCACACATTTCTCAAATACTAGAGGTATTGCCCAGGCCAGTGCCTTCCCTTACACCTGTACCCTATCTTTCATTCCAATGTACCACAGGAGAGAGTCAGTAATTGTAATACTACAGCAGGCCCAGGTTATTACCAATGCTTTTAAAAACATCAAGGGGGTCCCTGGGCCATTTTGCTTGTCACTGTTACAATTCTGGAAGATATTCTAAGAATCTGCATCCTAGGTCTTCTTGTGGAAACAACTGGCTTTTGTCAGATTCTTTAGAAGCAGACCTTGAGATGAGGATTCCTGTAAAAATGATTTATTAGGATATATTTCCAGAAAAACCTGGCTGGGGAAAGCATAAGTAGATCTGGAAAGGATATAAAGTAAGGTCCAGTTCAATTCTTAGGGGATTTTGGAGATAGTGTGGACCTTGCTTGCCAAGCAGAAGCAAAGGAGTTAGATCATTTACATCTGTGTAGTAATGACATGACTAAGGGCTATTCTCAGGCAGATACAAATTCCCAGGCACACCCAGTTGGCAGGCAAAATGGCTCCTGCAGTCTGAGGGAGCCCACTAACAGAAAAAATAGGTTCCAGGTATTGGGAACAAAAGAAACCTCAGCAGGAGCTGGTACGTAGCAAAATGGTAAAAGGAACTGAGGGGATATGGGTGGAATATTGAGTGTGTGCTATAATAACTGAATCCAACTGAGTATTTTTAAATTTTGATGGGAAAGAACCTCTAGACTGATTTATTTCTGCACTTCTGCACATATACTGAACATATAGTTAATGTGGGGATTGTCTAGGCTGAACCCAGCTGTTTTCATCTCTAATATTCAATAACATCTATACATGCCTGGTATATGGAGAAGTCCAGTAGAATAGGAGTCACTAGGAACTTCTTCATTAGTGACTAGAGAGTCCCTGGGAGTTAGGAAAATCCCTAAGAAAGTTACCCAAAGGAATAATGAAGGCAGATACACAATTTGACTATTAACGATCTAGTAACAATGGTACAGTAAATAGAAAATGGAAGAGTAAAAGTGAGTGTATGGCTCAGACCTTAGGATCTCATGGAAGAGAGAGGCCGGTGGGTAAGAACTAAAGGAGTGGCTTTACCAAAAACCTCTCCAAGACATTATAGACAAAGCAGTTCTGCTTGGAAACTCATGCAGGGAACTGGAGAGAGAAAATTGGAAGATGCCAGTGCTTCAATTTAGTTCACCAGATATTCATTAAATACTGACACTGAAGGCTCAGAGAAGCACAGCTCAGCTCAGGAACATCAGGATTTCAGCTGATTGACAAGGTTAAAGATATTTCATTTGCATGGACCATTTCCAAGGTCCTGGTGGGGAAGAGGGCACAACTGATATGTTTATATAGTCTCATATTTTTGAAAATTTCCAGAAGTAAGGTATTTTAACCACAATTGTTTAAAGTTAGTGTCTCCATCCTATTGGATACTATGTTGATGGAATGGTTCTTAGAATTTCTTGATAATGGTGAAGGGAAAGCTGCAGTGGGAATGTAATTCATTTGGACTAAAATTTGGGATACATTTATGTGGTTTATTATTATTATTGCTAGCTACCTTGGCATAGGAACAACTTCCTGGAATACTTAAATCATCCACTGTGCCTGTGTAATGGGATATCCAAATAATGGAAAAGAGTAAATCAAGTGAACATATTGGAACTGGTTTTAAATTTTGTATTGACTTTACACACAATCTTGACATTGCAATGATAACACAAAACTCATAAAAATAAGTCTTTTGTTAGGATTCCCCAAAATATTTGAGCTTCATTGGAGGCTGAAGATTTGACAGAAGCAAACTGTGACTCGAGTCACATAAAGACAATTTTTCCCCCTCTAAATGTGAATCATTCCCCCATCCCTGTCCAAGGTTGGTATTGACTGGGGAAACAAAGGTTTCACAATACATGTCATTGTTTTTGAATATCACCTAAAATTTTCCTGTCTTAATAAAATAGCTCACTAGTTTTACCTTTAAACAGTTTACTCTCAGTATCATGTGGATTTTACCTATTTAAAAATTCACATTAAAAATGACTAGATGAAAGATGTTGTACTAGAAGCTGTATATACGCCCAGTAATGATTTTTGAACATGCGGTCATGGGAAGGGAGGTTGGAATGTATGGATAAAAGCAACAGTAGAGAAAAGAACAAGGAGAAATCCATACTAAGTTGGTACATCTCTGGTCATATGTGTACTCAAGCAGGGAGGCCAGGTAACTGGATCTTTAATGAAAGAAACTGGTCACTTCTTGACAAACATCCCAAAATGGAGAAACTGAAATGTGATGAAGGTGAGCACATATGAAGAGCAGAAGGGGAACGCTCCCTTGCCCTTGGTTAGAACAACAATGAGATGAGTGTACCTATGTAACAATCCTGCAAGATCTGCACATGTACCCCAGAACTTAAAGCACAATTAAAAAAAAATGAGGTGAGACCCACACTTTGAGAGAACATTCTCAAGATGTCGAGTCAGACCTTAATGGCTGACCCTGAAGTGCCCTCCTTCCTTCAGGATTCTACACTCTGATGGCGTGACGAAATACCAGCTTATGAAATATGCATCCCTTTCTGCTATATTCTCATTACCTTTACCAAATTTTGTGAAAAGATTTCTCTTACTTTCTCTACCCTCTCATTCCCCTTCACTCACCAACAAACCGCAAACTTACCTATCCACTCATTTATCTGCTAAATGTACCATGAAAAAGCCACCAGGAATTCCTAATCACAGGTGACTAAGTTCCTTTTCTGACCTCATCTCCTTGAACTTTTTCACTACACTTGTTATTGCTGATCAGTCGTCTTTCTTAAAAGGCCATGTTGGCTGGGCACGATGGCTCACAACTGTAATCCCAGCACTTTGGGAGGCTGAGACAGGTGGATCATGAGGTCAGGAGTTCAAGCCTAGCCTGACCAATATGGTGAAACCCCATCTCTACTAAAAATACAAAAACTAGCCTAGCATGGTGGTGCATACCTATAATCCCAGCTACTTGAGAGGCCGGGGCAGGAGAACTTCTTGAACCTAGGAGGTGGAAGTTGCAATCAGCTGAGAATGCACCATTGCACTCCAGCCTAGGCAACAGAAAGAGACTCCATCTCAAGAAAAA